>NC_090443.1:1047528209-1047895709 GCF_031143425.1 Pleurodeles waltl
GGTGCCACAACTGTAAACAGTCTGGGCACCACACCAAGGACACTTCTTGTCCCAAAAACAAACCCCAGAACAAAATTCCAGGGGTAACCAGTGTAGCCATGGGAGATGACTCCTCAGATGAGGAGGTCTTCCTAGCCTTCAACTGGAAACAGGGCCCAACAGGTGAGTTGGAGATTCCAGAGGGAAGTAGACACTTCCACCACCTACTGGTGAATGGAATCCCAACCACTGCCCTGAGAGACACTTGTGCCAGTCACACTATTGTGCATGACAGGCTGGTGCTCTCAAACCAGTACATCCCAGGTGAGACTGCCAGGGTAAGAGTTAGCCTAGACAGGGTCACTAAGAGGCCTGTGGCTTTAGTGCCCATAGAAGTGGGTGGCACTCTTAGCTGGAGAAGGGTAGTAGTCAGTACAGACCTCCCCCTTGATTGTCTCCTTGGAAATGACTACCCAGAGGTTAGTCAGAGCCCAAGAGAGAAACTGGTCCAGTGCCAGTCCTCTCCCAAGGATTCTGGAAGTCCTGCCTCTGCAGTAAATACAAGCAGGCCCCAGAAGAAGAAGAAAAGAAAACAGAGTAGGAAGGGTGGACAACCTTTAGCCAAGGTTACAGCAAGCCAAGGAGATTTTGCTCCAGTAGGGGAGAACTCCAAAAATGGCCCTGATAAAGTCCAACCTGACCCACAAGAAGTCCTGGCTAGTCAGGCAACTGTTAAACCTGAGTGGGTGGCTCCTCAGCTAACAGAAGAAAGAGTGGAAGAAGGGTGTTTACTACAAGATGTGGTAACCCCCCACTCTAATACAGCAGACAGGCAACCTGAACCCAAAGAAGCCTGTAACTTAGCCCCTTCCCTTTTAGGTGAAGAGCTAAAGGTGTGGTTCTGGGCACTGACAGCTGTCAGTGGCCTCTGCTGGGTGTTAGCCTTTATGGCTGCACTATCCTTAGCATGGTGGTCTGACCCCATGCCAAATAGCAAGTTAGGCCCCCTGACCCTATTGGTCATGGTGGGGTTACTCCAGCTCTGGGTAACCTCTCTGGGTAAGCTAGGGGTAACCCTGGCCAAGATAAGGTTAGCAGAGGTGGATACCTCTAAGACCAAAATAGAAAGAATGGGTGGAGACATTGAAGAGGCAGACAAGAGGCAATTCAGACTAGGTCCTATCACTGTGGAAGTAGGTCAGTTCCCCAAAGGGAATGACCTGAACAGAAGGATGTAAGGCAGAGTAGGCCCTGCAACTAACCAGCCTATTTCTCCTACTCTTCCTCGCCTGACAGACTAGGAAGACTCTCCCAGCTTGGGCTGAGTCTCCTGGCCTGTGGGCTGGGGGGGGGCTTGTGTAAAGAAATGGCTCCCTGTTGCAGTTACCCCCCACTTTTTGCCTGATACTGATGCTGACTTGACTGAGAAGAGTGCTGGGACCCTGCTAACCAGGCCCCAGCACCAGTGTTCCTTCACCTAAAATGTACCATTGTATCCACAATTGGCACACCCTGGCATTCAGATAAGTCCCTTGTAACTGGTACTTCTAGTACCAAGGGCCCTGATGCCAAGGAAGGTCTCTAAGGGCTGCAGCATGTCTTATGCCACCCTAGAGACCCCTCACTCAGCACAGACACACTGCTTACAAGCCTGTGTGTGCTAGTGAGAACAAAATGAGTAAGTCGACATGGCACTCCCCTCAGGGTGCCATGCCAGCCTCTCACTGCCTATGCAGTATAGGTAAGACACCCCTCTAGCAGGCCTTACAGCCCTAAGGCAGGGTGCACTATACCATAGGTGAGGGTACCAGTGCATGAGCATGGTACCCCTACAGTGTCTAAACAAAACCTTAGACATTGTAAGTGCAGGGTAGCCATAAGAGTATATGGTCTGGGAGTCTGTCAAACACGAACTCCACAGCACCATAATGGCTACACTGAAAACTGGGAAGTTTGGTATCAAACTTCTCAGCACAATAAATGCACACTGATGCCAGTGTACATTTTATTGTAAAATACACCACAGAGGGCACCTTAGAGGTGCCCCCTGAAACTTAACCGACTATCTATGTAGGCTGACTAGTTTTAGCAGCCTGCCACAAACCGAGACATGTTGCTGGCCCCATGGGGAGAGTGCCTTTGTCACTCTGAGGCCAGTAACAAAGCCTGCACTGGGTGGAGATGCTAACACCTCTCCCAGGCAGGAATTGTCACACCTGGCGGTGAGCCTCAAAGGCTCACCTCCTTTGTGCCAACCCAGCAGGACACTCCAGCTAGTGGAGTTGCCCGCCCCCTCCGGCCAGGCCCCACTTTTGGCGGCAAGGCCGGAGAAAATAATGAGAAAAACAAGGAGGAGTCACTGGCCAGTCAGGACAGCCCCTAAGGTGTCCTGAGCTGAAGTGACTCTAACTTTTAGAAATCCTCCATCTTGCAGATGGAGGATTCCCCCAATAGGGTTAGGATTGTGACCCCCTCCCCTTGGGAGGAGGCACAAAGAGGGTGTACCCACCCTCAGGGCTAGTAGCCATTGGCTACTAACCCCCCAGACCTAAACACGCCCTTAAATTTAGTATTTAAGGGCTACCCTGAACCCTAGAAAATTAGATTCCTGCAACTACAAGAAGAAGGACTGCCCAGCTGAAAAACCCCTGCAGCGGAAGACCAGAAGACGACAACTGCCTTGGCTCCAGAAACTCACCGGCCTGTCTCCTGCCTTCCAAAGATCCTGCTCCAGCGACGCCTTCCAAAGGGACCAGCGACCTCGACATCCTCTGAGGACTGCCCCTGCTTCGAAAAGACAAGAAACTCCCGAGGACAGCGGACCTGCTCCAAGAAAAGCTGCAACTTTGTTTCCAGCAGCTTTAAAGAACCCTGCAAGCTCCCCGCAAGAAGCGTGAGACTTGCAACACTGCACCCGGCGACCCCGACTCGGCTGGTAGAGATCCGACACCTCAGGAGGGACCCCAGGACTACTCTGATACTGTGAGTACCAAAACCTGTCCCCCCTGAGCCCCCACAGCGCCGCCTGCAGAGGGAATCCCGAGGCTTCCCCTGACCGCGACTCTTTGAACCTAAAGTCCCGACGCCTGGGAGAGACCCTGCACCCGCAGCCCCCAGGACCTGAAGGACCGGACTTTCACTGGAGAAGTGACCCCCAGGAGTCCCTCTCCCTTGCCCAAGTGGAGGTTTCCCCGAGGAATCCCCCCCTTGCCTGCCTGCAGCGCTGAAGAGATCCCGAGATCTCTCATAGACTAACATTGAAAACCCGACGCTTGTTTCTACACTGCACCGGGCCCCCCCCGCGCTGCTGAGGGTGAAATTTCTGTGTGGACTTGTGTCCCCCCCGGTGCCCTACAAAACCCCCCTGGTCTGCCCTCCGAAGACGCGGGTACTTACCTGCAAGCAGACCGGAACCGGGGCACCCCCTTCTCTCCATTCTAGCCTATGTGTTTTGGGCACCACTTTGAACTCTGCACCTGACCGGCCCTGAGCTGCTGGTGTGGTGACTTTGGGGTTGCTCTGAACCCCCAACGGTGGGCTACCTTGGACCAAGAACTGAACCCTGTAAGTGTCCTACTTACCTGGTAAAACTAACAAAAACTTACCTCCCCCAGGAACTGTGAAAATTGCACTAAGTGTCCACTTTTAAAACAGCTACTTGTCAATAACTTGAAAAGTATACATGCAATTTTTATGATTTGAAGTTCCTAAAGTACTTACCTGCAATACCTTTCGAACAAGATATTACATGTTAAATTTGAACCTGTGGTTCTTAAAATAAACTAAGAAAAGATATTTTTCTATACAAAAACCTATTGGCTGGATTTGTCTCTGAGTGTGTGTACCTCATTTATTGTCTATGTGTATGTACAACAAATGCTTAACACTACTCCTTGGATAAGCCTACTGCTCGACCACACTACCACAAAATAGAGCATTAGTATTATCTATTTTTACCACTATTTTACCTCTAAGGGGAACCCTTGGACTCTGTGCATGCTATTCCTTACTTTGAAATAGCACATACAGAGCCAACCTCCTACACCAGGCCCCAGCACCAGTGTTCTTTCCCTAACCTGTACTTTTGTATCCACAATTGGCAGACCCTGGCATCCAGATAAGTCCCTTGTAACTGGTACTCCTAGTACCAAGGGCCCTGATGCCAAGGAAGGTCTCTAAGGGCTGCAGCATGTCTTATGCCACCCTGGAGACCTCTCACCCAGCACAGACACACTGCTTGCCAGCTTGTGTGTGCTAGTGAGGACAAAACGAGTAAGTCGACATGGCACTCCCCTCAGGGTGCCATGCCAGCCTCTCACTGCCTATGCAGTATAGGTAAGACACCCCTCTAGCAGGCCTTGCAGCCCTAAGGCAGGGTGCACTATACCATAGGTGAGGGTACCAGTGCATGAGCATGGTACCCCTACAGTGTCTAAACAAAACCTTAGACATTGTAAGTGCAGGGTAGCCATGAGAGTATATGGTCTGGGAGTCCGTCAAACACGAACTCCACAGCACCATAATGGCTACACTGAAAACTGGGAAGTTTGGTATCAAACTTCTCAGCACAATAAATGCACACTGATGCCAGTGTACATTTTATTGTAAAATACACCACAGAGGGCACCTTAGAGGTGCCCCCTGAAACTTAACCGACTGTCTGTGTAGGCTGACTAGTTCCAGCAGCCTGCCACACCAGAGACATGTTGCTGGCCCCATGGGGAGAGTGCCTTTGTCACTCTGAGGCCAGTAACAAAGCCTGCACTGGGTGGAGATGCTAACACCTCCCCCAGGCAGGAGCTGTGACACCTGGCGGTGAGCCTCAAAGGCTCACCCCTTTGTCACAGCCCAGCAGGGCACTCCAGCTTAGTGGAGTTGCCCGCCCCCTCCGGCCACGGCCCCCACTTTTGGCGGCAAGGCTGGAGGGAACAAAGAAAGCAACAAGGAGGAGTCACTGGCCAGTCAGGACAGCCCCTAAGGTGTCCTGAGCTGAGGTGACTCTGACTTTTAGAAATCCTCCATCTTGCAGATGGAGGATTCCCCCAATAGGGTTAGGATTGTGACCCCCTCCCCTTGGGAGGAGGCACAAAGAGGGTGTACCCACCCTCAGGGCTAGTAGCCATTGGCTACTAACCCCCCAGACCTAAACACGCCCTTAAATTTAGTATTTAAGGGCTACCCTGAACCCTAGAAAATCAGATTCCTGCAACTACAAGAAGAAGGACTGCCTAGCTGAAAACCCCTGCAGCGGAAGACCAGAAGACGACAACTGCCTTGGCTCCAGAAACTCACCGGCCTGTCTCCTGCCTTCCAAAGATCCTGCTCCAGCGACGCCTTCCAAAGGGACCAGCGACCTCGACATCCTCTGAGGACTGCCCCTGCTTCGAAAAGACAAGAAACTCCCGAGGACAGCGGACCTGCTCCAAGAAAAGCTGCAACTTTGTTTCCAGCAGCTTTAAAGAACCCTACAAGCTCCCCGCAAGAAGCGTGAGACTTGCAACACTGCACCCGGCGACCCCGACTCGGCTGGTGGAGATCCGACACCTCAGGAGGGACCCCAGGACTACTCTGATACTGTGAGTACCAAAACCTGTCCCCCCTGAGCCCCCACAGCGCCGCCTGCAGAGGGAATCCCGAGGCTTCCCCTGACCGCGACTCTTTGAACCTAAAGTCCCGACGCCTGGGAGAGACCCTGCACCCGCAGCCCCCAGGACCTGAAGGACCGGACTTTCACTGGAGAAGTGACCCCCAGGAGTCCCTCTCCCTTGCCCAAGTGGAGGTTTCCCCGAGGAATCCCCCCCTTGCCTGCCTGCAGCGCTGAAGAGATCCCGAGATCTCTCATAGACTAACATTGCGAACCCGACGCCTGTTTCTACACTGCACCCGGCCGCCCCCGCGCTGCTGAGGGTGAAATTTCTGTGTGGACTTGTGTCCCCCCCGGTGCCCTACAAAACCCCCCTGGTCTGCCCTCCGAAGACGCGGGTACTTACCTGCAAGCAGACCGGAACCGGGGCACCCCCTTCTCTCCATTCTAGCCTATGTGTTTTGGGCACCACTTTGAACTCTGCACCTGACCGGCCCTGAGCTGCTGGTGTGGTGACTTTGGGGTTGCTCTGAACCCCCAACGGTGGGCTACCTTGGACCAAGAACTGAACCCTGTAAGTGTCTTACTTACCTGGTAAAACTAACCAAAACTTACCTCCCCTAGGAACTGTGAAAATTGCACTAAGTGTCCACTTTTAAAACAGCTATTTGTCAATAACTTGAAAAGTATACATGCAATTTTTATGACTTAAAGTTCCTAAAGTACTTACCTGCAATACCTTTCAAATGAGCTATTACATGTAGAATTTGAACCTGTGGTTCTTAAAATAAACTAAGAAAAGATATTTTTCTATAACAAAACCTATTGGCTGGATTTGTCTCTGAGTGTGTGTACCTCATTTATTGTCTATGTGTATGTACAACAAATGCTTAACACTACTCCTTGGATAAGCCTACTGCTCGACCACACTACCACAAAATAGAGCATTAGTATTATCTATTTTTACCACTATTTTACCTCTAAGGGGAACCCTTGGACTCTGTGCATGCTATTCCTTACTTTGAAATAGCACATACAGAGCCAACTTCCTACATAACCTCTGAAAAAAGTCACAAAGAAAGTTGTCGCCATACCCCAACCCATTCCACACTATGCAGTAAGACTAAAATCGTATTTCACGCCTGAATACAGCTCAAAGCAACAGCACGTGTAGAACATTTCAAGACTAACCCAAAAATATCTCACTTTCAAATTAAGCCTTAATCCCCCATGAAAGCAGTAGGCAAGTGTAGCACTTAGCTTATGGTTCATGTACTTGCGATGACTTTCAGGGTTGGAGTACATTGCACACAGCGAGTAAATGCCACCTCCGCCTGAGTTGGAAAACATTCAACTGCCAGCTAAACCAATAACTTCCTTTTGTTAGAGGCATCTGCCTTTTTCAGCTCTTATTGTTCACCACAACACGATGGATGCTTGCCTTTCTCTTGCTGTATCCTACTAGTAGGAAAAAAAGAAACATACCAAAGAGACAAAATAAACTAAAGAACCCTAATGGAAAAATGCAACGAAAGACACTGTGTATGGCTGCAATTACATCAGAGAAGCTGCACAATTTCTAAAAAGTAACCACTAACATTATCAACCAAAAAAAAACAAAAAAAACATAAAATTGCCAATTACAACTGTAGAACATGTCTTAGTCTACTCTTGCGCCATTAGCTACAAGTGAAATAAATAAAACATGTACCTCCTCTAGGAACACAAAATATGCTACACTTCCAAAGGGCCTTGCTCACCAACAGGTGGAAACACCTCATTAGCCGGAGTCTGTGAAAAAACAAAACAAAAAACATATCACCCTGCCTTCTCCCCAACTCCAAAGCTACCCCCACAGATATTGCACCTTCACAACTAAGCAGCTTCTCTTTGTTTTTCTTATTATACTTTTTGGCCCAAAAAGAAGCACTCAACTACTGCTTTTGTATACTGCTGTCTGACACAATTAAGTACTTATCAATTCACCTCATCTCAAGCCGCATCAATGCTTCCACTGAAATATTTCGAGCCCAATGCCAACAACTCTCGGCACAGCTGTAGTCCACATTAACATCTACGTCTCGACTAGGCATAACATCTCTTGGATCCAAGTCATACTGCTACTGGAGGAATTCTTACAGCCTGGCACTTTGAGACCCAGCACAACGTAGTGGAAAAATAATCGGCCTTGACGTTCCCTGCTGGAAATAGAAAAAGCATGCCTAACACAAACAATGCAATAAAGCATCTAACTAGCCTTTTTCAGACTGTTTCGTACATAACTAAATTCCAAGAGGTTAGAAAACAAGCAACTCTAACCTACCACTGATATCAAAACCCTCTCTACTCTTTATTATAATGATTAATAATCAGTACCTTGTAATAACAGTACCTCATCTTACATAGCACCATATTTCATGTTTCAAAGCTGTAAGCATTCGCTGTGCTTCATAGTAGGAAAAAAACAATCTTCTCTGAAGGAAAGAGTTGCGCACACTGCCTACTTTCTTCCACTCACGCTAGTGAGTTGTTCACTGTTCAATTCAGCAATATATCGAGAAGCATTTTCAATACAACGCTTAACGTACACACTATTTTTCATGCAGTTGTTACTTATCTTGTATCATTCCAGATTCTCATTCTGATGAGCACACCCCCATCTCTTTAGAGCAAGAGATCAGCCATTCAGCATCTAGAGTCCCGCCACAGCTTCCGGCAAATTCGTACCACGGCTAGTATCTGAATGTTGTTTGCAATTGCGTGTGCTGACGTTTGTTGTGGATGTCATTCGCATCTTGAATGGCACTTTCTTTTTACTACTCACAAAACTTTGCTGCAGAATATGCGATTAGCCTCTCCATGTGCATCTTTGTTGGCAGTTGTGTGGTAGAAGTCATCTCTGTAAAATGTCACAAAGAAAGTTGTTGCAAAACCCCAACCCACTCTACAGTATGCGTTCAAAGAGTTGTATCCCATTTATTCATCATGGCTATTCAAAGCATTTGTGGAGAGTGTCAAGAAGCTTTGTACCTGTACAGGCTAAAATCAAGATCCCCTAAAACTGAGGAGGCAATCGTAGCTTTCATGCACCGTCGGAGGTAAAGTTTCATTGTCAGCCATGTCAGTAACGGCAATTTGTTAAAGAGAAGAGCCATACTCAAATCTCGTTGTCCATCACAACACAAATTGATGCTTTCCTTTCCTCATTGCTACCGAGTGAAAAAAAAAGAGAAACCGACAAAAAGAAGAAAAAAAAAGAAGAGAAGAGAGAAAAAACAATGCACATATCTGGAATATATTCAGAGAAGCTGCAAATTTATGAGAAAGCCAAACTAAACGTTTTCAGACACACCCAACACTGAAAATTGCATCAGTCGAACCAAAAGAGGTGTTGGGACACTAAATTAACAAAAAAAAAAAATATCTACTTCAATCACCAAAAGTTATGCTCTCCTATGCAGACAACATAAAAGAAACACTACAATTCCCACACGTTTGTTTTGAATAAATGACCTGACCAATTAATTCTTGCAAGTTCCATTAAATGGTTTTAGGAAATATAATTAAATGATCAGCAATTTCACAAACACGCATTTGGGTAAAAACAAAACGCTCTTACATGCAAATTTATCATTGGTGACAATGCTCAAATTCAGCAGTAATGATGAATTTTAATTACCTTTCAATGGTGTTACCTATTCTGTCACGGCGTGGTATCTTTAATGTTTAAGCGATGTGAACATGCAGATGGCTTCAAGTAGCATAGCGGAAATATACTCCTCCTGTATGAAGCAGAGTTGCACACGCTGTCTATACTCACTGATCCATTCATGGTAGTAACTCTCATCCACTTTTCAAATTCATCATTTCATGGTGAAGCATTCTCAAATACAACACTTGGTGTCAACTTTAATCCATGCAAGTACTCCATTCTTTGGATTATTCCAAATTCTGCCAGTGATCAACCATTCGCATGTCTTTAGAGATCGTCATATCTCAAATCAACATCTAGTCGTTTCACTGCTCTCAGCAAACTCAACCGCTGCAAGTATCTGAACGATAGCCCCACTTGTGTTAGCATTCAGAATTCCATTATCATCTTGAGTATTAACTTGTTGTACGCATCACCACACCTGATATGAGCTCCTTCATGTGCATTTTACTGGTTGATGTTGTGGTAGAATTAACCTCTGAAAAAAGTCACAAAGAAAGTTGTCGCCATACCCCAACCCATTCCACACTATGCAGTAAGACTAAAATCGTATTTCACGCCTGAATACAGCTCAAAGCAACAGCACGTGTAGAACATTCCAAGACTAACCCAAAAATATCTCACTTTCAAATTAAGCCTTAATCCCCCATGAAAGCAGTAGGCAAGTGTAGCACTTAGCTTATGGTTCATGTACTTGCGATAACTTTCAGGGTTGGAGTACATTGCACACAGCGAGTAAATGCCACCTCCGCCTGAGTTGGAAAACATTCAACTGCCAGCTAAACCAATAACTTCCTTTTGTTAGAGGCATCTGCCTTTTTCAGCTCTTATTGTTCACCACAACACGATGGATGCTTGCCTTTCTCTTGCTGTATCCTACTAGTAGGAAAAAAAGAAACCTACCAAAGAGACAAAATAAACTAAAGAACCCTAATGGAAAAATGCAACGAAAGACACTGTGTATGGCTGCAATTACATCAGAGAAGCTGCACAATTTCTAAAAAGTAACCACTAACATTATCAACCAAAAAAAAAAAAAACCATAAAATTGCCAATTACAACTGTAGAACATGTCTTAGTCTACTCTTGCGCCATTAGCTACAAGTGAAATAAATAAAACATGTACCTCCTCTAGGAACACAAAATATGCTACACTTCCAAAGGGCCTTGCTCACCAACAGGTGGAAACACCTCATTAGCCGGAGTCTGTGAAAAAACAAAACAAAAAACATATCACCCTGCCTTCTCCCCAACTCCAAAGCTACCCCCACAGATATTGCACCTTCACAACTAAGCAGGTTCTCTTTGTTTTTATTATACTTTTTGGGCCAAAAAGAAGCACTCAACTACTGCTTTTGTATACTGCTGTCTGACACAATTAAGTACTTATCAATTCACCTCATCTCAAGCCGCATCAATGCTTCCACTGAAATATTTCGAGCCCAATGCCAACAACTCTCGGCACAGCTGTAGTCCACATTAACATGTACGTCTCGACTAGGCATAACATCTCTTGGATCCAAGTCATACTGCTACTGGAGGAATTCTTACAGCCTGGCACTTTGAGACCCAGCACAACGTAGTGGAAAAATAATCGGCCTTGACGTTCCCTGCTGGAAATAGAAAAAGCATGCCTAACACAAACAATGCAATAAAGCATCTAACTAGCCTTTTTCAGACTGTTTCGTACATAACTAAATTCCAAGAGGTTAGAAAACAAGCAACTCTAACCTACCACTGATATCAAAACCCTCTCTACTCTTTATTATAATGATTAATAATCAGTACCTTGTAATAACAGTACCTCATCTTACATAGCACCATATTTCAAAGCTGTAAGCATTCGCTGTGCTTCATAGTAGGAAAAAAACAATCTTCTCCGAAGGAAAGAGTTGCGCACACTGCCTACTTTCTTCCACTCACGCTAGTGAGTTGTTCACTGTTCAATTCAGCAATATATCGAGAAGCATTTTCAATACAACGCTTAACGTACACACTATTTTTCATGCAGTTGTTACTTATCTTGTATCATTCCAGATTCTCATTCTGATGAGCACACCCCCATCTCTTTAGAGCAAGAGATCAGCCATTCAGCATCTAGAGTCCCGCCACAGCTTCCGGCAAATTCGTACCACGGCTAGTATCTGAATGTTGTTTGCAATTACGTGTGCTGACGTTTGTTGTGGATGTCATTCGCATCTTGAATGGCACTTTCTTTTTACTACTCACAAAACTTTGCTGCAGAATATGTGATTAGCCTCTCCATGTGCATCTTTGTTGGCAGTTGTGTGGTAGAAGTCATCTCTGTAAAATGTCACAAAGAATGTTGTTGCAACACCCCAACCCACTCTACAGTATGCGTTCAAAGAGTTGTATCCCATTTATTCATCACGGCTATTCAAAGCATTTGTGGAGAGTGTCAAGAAGCTTTGTACCTGTACAGGCTAAAATCAAGATCCCCTAAAACTGAGGAGGCAATCGTAGCTTTCATGCACCGTCGGAGGTAAAGTTTCATTGTCAGCCATGTCAGTAACGGCAATTTGTTAAAGAGAAGAGCCATACTCAAATCTCGTTGTCCATCACAACACAAATTGATGCTTTCCTTTGCTCATTTCTACTGAGTGAAAAAAAAAGAGAAACCGACAAAAAGAAAAAAAAAAAAGAAAAGAGAGAAAAAACAATGCACATATCTGGAATATATTCAGAGAAGCTGCAAATTTATGAGAAAGCCAAACTAAAAGTTTTCAGACACACCCAACACTGAAAATTGCATCAATCGAGCCAAAGAAGGTGTTGGGACACTAAATTAACAAAAAAAAATAAAAAAAAATATCTACTTCAATCACCAAAAGTTATGCTCTCCTATGCAGACAACATAAAAGAAACACTGCAATTCCCACACGTTTGTTTTGAATAAATGACCTGACCAATTAATTCTTGCAAGTTCCATTAAATGGTTTTAGGAAATATAATTAAATGATCAGCAATTTCACAAACACGCATTTGGGTAAAAACAAAACGCTATTACATGCAAATTTATCATTGGTGACAATGCTCAAATTCAGCAGTAATGATGAATTTTAATTACCTTTCAATGGTGTTACCTATTCTGTCACGGCGTGGTATCTTTAATGTTTAAGCGATGTGAACATGCAGATGGCTTCAAGTAGCATAGCGGAAATATACTCCTCCTGTATGAAGCAGAGTTGCACACGCTGTCTATACTCACTGATCCATTCATGGTAGTAACTCTCATCCACTTTTAAAATTCATCATTTCATGGTGAAGCATTCTCAAATACAACACTTGGTGTCAACTTTAATCCATGCAAGTACTCCATTCTTTGGATTATTCCAAATTCTGCCAGTGATCAACCATTCGCATGTCTTTAGAGATCGTCATATCTCAAATCAACATCTAGTCGTTTCACTGCTCTCAGCAAACTCAACCGCTGCAAGTATCTGAACGATAGCCCCACTTGTGTTAGCATTCAGAATTCCATTATCATCTTGAGTAATAACTGGTTGTACGCATCACCACACCTGATATGAGCTCCTTCATGTGCATTTTACTGGTTGATGTTGTGGTAGAATTAACCTCTGAAAAAAGTCACAAAGAAAGTTGTCGCCATACCCCAACCCATTCCACACTATGCAGTAAGACTAAAATCGTATTTCACGCCTGAATACAGCTCAAAGCAACAGCACGTGTAGAGCATTCCAAGACTAACCCCAAAATATCTCACTTTCAAATTAAGCCTTAATCCCCCATGAAAGCAGTAGGCAATTGTAGCACTTAGCTTATGGTTCATGTACTTGCAATGACTTTCAGGGTTGGAGTACATTGCACACAGCGAGTAAATGCCACCTCCGCCTGAGTTGGAAAACATTCAACTGCCAGCTAAACCAATAACTTCCTTTTGTTAGAGGCATCTGCCTTTTTCAGCTCTTATTGTTCACCACAACACGATGGATGCTTGCCTTTCTCTTGCTGTATCCTACTAGTAGGAAAAAAAGAAACCTACCAAATAGACAAAATAAACTAAAGAACCCTAATGGAAAAATGCAACGAAAGACACTGTGTATGGCTGCAATTAGATCAGAGAAGCTGCACAATTTCTAAAAAGTAACCACTAACATTATCAACCAAAAAAAAAAAAAAAAACATAAAATTGCCAATTACAACTGTAGAACATGTCTTAGTCTACTCTTGCGCCATTAGCTACAAGTGAAATAAATAAAACATGTACCTCCTCTAGGAACACAAAATATGCTACACTTCCAAAGGGCCTTGCTCACCAACAGGTGGAAACACCTCATTAGCCGGAGTCTGTGAAAAAACAAAACAAAAAACATATCACCCTGCCTTCTCCCCAACTCCAAAGCTACCCCCACAGATATTGCACCTTCACAACTAAGCAGCTTCTCTTTGTTTTTCTTATTATACTTTTTGGCCCAAAAAGAAGCACTCAACTACTGCTTTTGTATACTGCTGTCTGACACAATTAAGTACTTATCAATTCACCTCATCTCAAGCCGCATCAATGCTTCCACTGAAATATTTCGAGCCCAAAGCCAACAACTCTCGGCACAGCTGTAGTCCACATTAACATGTACGTCTCGACTAGGCATAACATCTCTTGGATCCAAGTTGTAAAGAAATGGCTCCCTGTTGCAGTTACCCCCCACTTTTTGCCTGATACTGATGCTGACTTGACTGAGAAGTGTGCTGGGACCCTGCTAACCAGGCCCCAGCACCAGTGTTCCTTCACCTAAAATGTACCATTGTATCCACAATTGGCACACCCTGGCATTCAGATAAGTCCCTTGTAACTGGTACTTCTAGTACCAAGGGCCCTGATGCCAAGGAAGGTCTCTAAGGGCTGCAGCATGTCTTATGCCACCCTGGAGACCTCTCACTCAGCACAGACACACTGCTTGCCAGCTTGTGTGTGCTAGGGAGGACAAAACGAGTAAGTCGACATGGCACTCCCCTCAGGGTGCCATGCCAGCCTCTCACTGCCTATGCAGTATAGGTAAGACACCCCTCTAGCAGGCCTTACAGCCCTAAGGCAGGGTGCACTATACCATAGGTGAGGGTACCAGTGCATGAGCATGGTACCCCTACAGTGTCTAAACAAAACCTTAGACATTGTAAGTGCAGGGTAGCCATAGGAGTATATGGTCTGGGAGTCTGTCAAACACGAACTCCACAGCACCATAATGGCTACACTGAAAACTGGGAAGTTTGGTATCAAACTTCTCAGCACAATAAATGCACACTGATGCCAGTGTACATTTTATTGTAAAATACACCACAGAGGGCACCTTAGAGGTGCCCCCTGAAACTTAACCGACTGTCTGTGTAGGCTGACTAGTTCCAGCAGCCTGCCACACCAGAGACATGTTGCTGGCCCCATGGGGAGAGTGCCTTTGTCACTCTGAGGCCAGTAACAAAGCCTGCACTGGGTGGAGATGCTAACACCTCCCCCAGGCAGGAACTGTGACACCTGGCGGTGAGCCTCAAAGGCTCACCCCTTTGTCACAGCCCAGCAGGGCACTCCAGCTTAGTGGAGTTGCCCGCCCCCTCCGGCCACGGCCCCCACTTTTGGCGGCAAGGCTGGAGGGAACAAAGAAAGCAACAAGGAGGAGTCACTGGCCAGTCAGGACAGCCCCTAAGGTGTCCTGAGCTGAAGTGACTCTAACTTTTAGAAATCCTCCATCTTGCAGATGGAGGATTCCCCCAATAGGGTTAGGATTGTGACCCCCTCCCCTTGGGAGGAGGCACAAAGAGGGTGTACCCACCCTCAGGGCTAGTAGCCATTGGCTACTAACCCCCCAGACCTAAACACGCCCTTAAATTTAGTATTTAAGGGCTACCCTGAACCCTAGAAAATGAGATTCCTGCAACTACAAGAAGAAGGACTGCCCAGCTGAAAACCCCTGCAGCGGAAGACCAGAAGACGACAACTGCCTTGGCTCCAGAAACTCACCGGCCTGTCTCCTGCCTTCCAAAGATCCTGCTCCAGCGACGCCTTCCAAAGGGACCAGCGACCTCGACATCCTCTGAGGACTGCCCCTGCTTCGAAATGAAAATGTCACTTACCCAGTGTACATCTGTTCGTGGCATCAGTCGCTGAGATTCACATGGTATGCATGAGCTCGCCATCTGGTGTTGGGTCGGAGTGTTACAAGTTGTTTTTCTTCGAAGAAGTGTTTTCGAGTCACGGGACCGAGTGACTCCACCTTCTGTGCTCATTGCGCATGGGCGTCGACTCCATCTTCGATTGTTTTCCCCGCAGAGGGTGAGGTAGGAGTTGTACTATAGTAATAGAGCCCGCGCAATGAAAAATGTAAGTATGTACCTATTAAAGGATTAAGTAATATATATACAAATGTACAAAATTGAAGGTAACTTCTGAACTGCTACAGGCTTCCGGGGAGGTGGGTGGGTCCATGTGAATCTCAGCGACTGATGCCACGAACAGATGTACACTGGGTAAGTGACATTTTCAGTTCGATGGCATCTGTCGCTGTAGATACACATGGTATGCATAGACTAGTAAGCAGTTAGTTCCCCATAAGCGGTGGTTTAGCCTGTAGGAGTAGAAGTTGTCTGAAATAGAGTTCTTAATACAGCTTGACCTACTGTAGCTTGTTGTGCGGATAGCACATCTATACAGTAGTGTTTGGTGAATGTGTGAGGCGTAGACCAAGTGGCTGCCTTACATATTTCTTGCATTGGGATGTTTCCTAAAAAGGCCATTGAAGCACCTTTTTTCCTTGTTGAATGTGCCCTGGGAGTAATGGGCAGTTGTCTTTTTGCTTTAAGGTAGCAGATTTGGATGCATTTAACTATCCATCTGGCTATACCTTGTTTTGATATTGGGTTACCTGCATGAGGTTTTTGGAATGCAATAAATAGCTGTTTAGTTTTTCTGATGTTCTTCGTTCTGTCAATGTAGTACATTAATGCTCTTTTGACATCTAATGTATGTAGTGCTCTTTCAGCCACAGAATCTGGCTGTGGGAAGAATACTGGTAGTTCTACCGTTTGATTTAGATGGAATGGAGAAATAACTTTTGGTAAAAATTTTGGATTAGGTCGTAGGACGACCTTATTTTTATGTATTTGTATAAAAGGCTCTTGTGTTGTGAACGCTTGAATTTCACTTACTCTTCTTAGAGATGTAATGGCGATGAGAAAGGCAACTTTCCAGGTGAGGAATTGTATTCCGCAAGAGTGCATGGGTTCGAAAGGTGGGCCCATGAGTCTTGTTAGAACCACGTTTAGGTTCCATGAAGGAACAGGTGGTGTTCTTGGTGGTATAATTCTTTTAAGCCCTTCTATGAATGCTTTGATAACTGGTATCCTATACAAGGAAGTTGAATATGTAGTTTGCAGGTATGCAGATATTGCTGCAAGATGTATTTTAATAGAAGAGAAGGCTAGCTTTGCTTTTTGTAAATGGAGCAAGTAATTGACTATATGTTTTGGAGTTGCCTCTAGTGGTTGTATCTGATTATGATGGCAGTACCAAACAAATCTTTTCCACTTACTTGCGTAGCAGTGTCTAGTGGATGGCCTTCTGGCCTGCTTTATGACTTCCATACACTCTTGGCTAAGTTGTAAGTGTCCGAATTCTAGGATTTCAGGAGCCAGATTGCTAGATTCAGCGATGCTGGGTCCGGGTGTCTGATCTGTTGGTTGTGTTGCGTTAACAGATCTGGTTTGTTGGGCAGTTTGATGTGTGGTACTACAGACAGATCTAGCAGTGTTGTGTACCAGGGTTGTCTTGCCCACGTTGGTGCTATTAAAATGAGTTTGAGTTTGTTTTGACTCAATTTGTTTACTAGGTAAGGAAGGAGAGGGAGAGGAGGAAAAGCGTAAGCAAATATTCCTGACCAGTTCATCCATAGGGCATTGCCTTGGGATTGCTTGTGTGGGTATCTGGACGCGAAGTTTTGGCATTTTGCGTTCTCTTTTGTTGCAAATAAGTCTATTTGTGGTGTTCCCCAGAGTGTGAAGTAGGTGTTCAGAATTTGTGGGTGGATTTCCCATTCGTGGACTTGCTGGTGATCTCGAGAGAGATTGTCTGCCAGCTGATTCTGGATCCCCGGAATAAACTGTGCTATTAGACCAATTTGATGGTGGATTGCCCACTTCCATATTTTTTGAGCTAACAAGCTTAACTGCGTTGAATGTGTTCCTCCTTGTTTGTTTAGATAATACATCGTTGTCATGTTGTCTGTTTTGACAAGGATGTATTTGTGGGTTATGATTGGTTGGAAAGCTTTTAGTGCTTGAAAAACTGCTAATAATTCTAGATGATTTATATGCAGTTTTGTTTGATGTATGTTCCATTGTCCTCTTATGTTGTGTTGATTGAGATGTGCTCCCCACCCTGTCATGGAAGCATCTGTTGTTATTACGTACTGTGGCACTGGGTCTTGGAAAGGCCGCCCTATGTTTAAATTTATACTGTTCCACCATAGAAGCGATAGGTAAGTTTGGCGGTCTAGCAACACCAGATCTAGAAGGTGACCCTGTGCTTGAGACCACTGTGAGGCTAGGCACTGTTGTAAGGGCCTCATGTGCAGTCTTGCGTTTGGGACAATGGCTATGCATGAGGACATCATGCCTAGGAGCTGTAGTATTGTTCTTGCTTGTATTGTTTGGTTTGGAGACATGTGTTGAATGACCCTGTTGAAATTGTGGATCCTTTGTGGAGTTGGCGTTGCTACTCCTTTTGTCGTGTCTATTATGGCTCCTAGATATTGCTGTACTTTGCTTGGCAGAATGTTTGATTTTGCAAAGTTGACGGTGAACCCTAGATTGTAGAGGGTTTGTATGACTTGATTTGTGTGGTTTGAGCATTGTGTGAGCGAACTGGTTTTGATTAGCCAGTCGTCTAGATACGGGAACACATGTATTTGCTGCCTTCTGATGTGTGCAGCGACTACTGCTAGGCATTTTGTGAATACTCTTGGAGCGGTTGTTAAACCAAAAGGCAATACTTTGAATTGGTAATGTATTCCTTTGAATACAAACCTTAGATATTTCCTGTGTGATTGATGTATTGGTATATGGAAATATGCGTCCTTGAGGTCTAGGGTTGTCATGTAGTCGTGTTTTCTGAGCAATGGTAACACTTCTTGTAGTGTGACCATGTGAAAGTGGTCTGATTTGATGAATGTGTTTACTACCCTGAGGTCTAGAATTGGTCTCAGTGTTTCGTCCTTTTTTGGTATCAAGAAGTACAGTGAATAAACTCCTGTGTTTATTTGTGTGCTTGGTACTAATTCTATTGCATTTTTTTGCAGTAGTGCTTGAACTTCTATCTCTAGAAGCTGTGAATGGTATTTTGATAAATTTTGTGATTTTGGTGGTATGTCTGGAGGGAATTGCATGAATTCTATGCAATAACCATGTTGGATAATTGCTAGGACCCATGTGTCTGTAGTTATTTTGTCCCATGCTTCGTAATATTGATGTATCCTCCCCCCCACTGGTGTTGTGTGGGAGGGGTGAGTGACGTGTGAGTCACTGCTTGTTGGTAGTGGTTTTGGGGCTTTGAAATCTTCCTCTATTCCTAGGAAATTGCCCCCCTCTATACTGGCCCCGAAAACCTCCCCTGTACTGTCCCTGGTAGGTGGGCGGTGCGGACTGTGAGGTGCTAGCTTGTGTGGCCTGACCCCGAAACCCTCCTCTAAAAGGTGTTTTGCAGAAGGTGTTATAAGATCCTCTGCTCTGCGGGGAGTAGAGTGCGCCCATGGCCTTGGCAGTGTCAGTGTCCTTCTTGAGCTTTTCTATGGCTGTGTCGACCTCCGGACCGAACAGAAGTTTCTCGTTTACTGGCATGTTAAGCACTGCCTGCTGAATTTCTGGCTTGAATCCAGACGTTCTGAGCCATGCGTGCCTACGGATGGTAACCGACGTATTAATGGTTCTTGCGGCCGTGTCTGCTGCATCCATGGAGGAGCGTATTTGATTGTTGGAAATGTTTTGACCCTCCTCAACAACCTGTTTTGCTCTTTTTTGCAGATCTTTTGGGAGATGTTCAATGAGATGCTGCATCTCATCCCAGTGGGCTCTGTCGTATCGCGCTAGCAGCGCTTGTGAATTTGCGATGCGCCACTGGTTTGCTGCTTGGACAGCAACCCTCTTCCCGGCTGCATCGAACTTCCTACTTTCTTTATCTGGGGGAGGTGCATCCCCAGAAGTGTGTGAGTTTGCCCGTTTTCTGGCAGCCCCTACCACCACAGAGTCTGGTGGCAGCTGAGAGGTGATGAATACAGGGTCCGTAGGAGGCGCCTTATACTTTTTGTCCACCCTAGGCGTCACTGCCCTACTTTTAACTGGCTCCTTGAAAATGTCCTTTGCATGGCGTAGCATGCCTGGGAGCATCGGCAGGCTTTGGTAGGAGCTGTGGGTTGAGGAGAGGGTGTTAAATAAAAAATCATCCTCTACTTGTTCCGAGTGTAGTTCCACATTATGGAATAATGCTGCTCTAGCCACCACTTGTGAGTAGGCTGTGCTGTCTTCCGGTGGTGATGGCCTAGTTGGGTATGTGTCTGGGCTGTTATCAGACACTGGTGCGTCATACAAGTCCCACGCATCCTGATCTTGGTCATCGTGGCTCATGGCGGTGTGAGCTGGCGAATGTGACGGGGTGTAAGTTGGCGAAGCCGGAGTTACAGGTGGAGGCGAGGGAGGAGGTGTTACCTTTTGTGCTGTTTGTTGCTGAGGAGTAAACTGAAGCGTTCTCTTTCGTTTGACAGGTGGAAGGGTACTGATCTTCCCAGTCCCCTGCTGAATAAAGATACGCTTTTGCGTGTGATCCACGTCAGTGGATTGCAGTTCTTGTTCAAATCTATGTTTCTTCATTTGAGAAGACATAGAATGCTCTTCAGTGTAGGAGCCAGAAACAGGGTCTGATGTCGCTTTTTTCGGCTCCGAAAACCCTGTCGATTGTTTTTTCGGCTCCGAGGTAACCTTCCTCTTTTTCTGTGCCGAAAATTCTGGGCCTCTATGGTCTTCGGCGCCACTGTCTCGGCGTCGATCCGTGTCGACACCGAACTCTCGGTGTCGATGCTTCTGTTTAGCAGTCTCTCGGTCTCGAGGAGGCTGCGTGCCGGTGTCTCGACCGGAGTCGGACGATCTCGACACTGAATGGGCCTTTTTCGGTGCCGATTGTTGGTCACCGAGAATTTGGGTGGAGCCATGGCCGGTTGGCAGTGGCGTCCCCTGGGCCTTCTTTCCTTTTTTAAGGTTTGATCTCGACGTCTTACTCACAGTTCTTGTAGAGTGTAGCTCGTCGGAGTCTGAATCCTGGATGGAAAAGGATTCCTCCTGTTCCTCTTCTGTCTCGAACTGTCGACGCTCTTTTGGCGTGGACGCCATCTGCAGTCTTCTCGCTCGACGGTCGCGCAGAGTTTTTCGGGACCGGAACGCCCGACAGGCCTCACAGGATTCTTCGCTGTGCTCGGGTGACAGGCACAGATTACAGACCGAGTGTAGGTCCGTATAAGGATATTTGTTGTGGCATTCGGGGCAGAATCGAAACGGGGTCCGTTCCATCGGCGTTGTCCTCCACGCGGTCGGGCCGACTAGGCCCCGACGGGGTGCCGAAATCTACCCCGAAGGGCACCGAAGCGCTTCGATGTTCAACGCGTCGTCGTATGTGTCTATCTCTAACCGGATCGCAACGATACCGTCGAAAATCTTCCGTCTTCAGCTATCTTTCCGTTCCGAAACTCGGAGCGACAGGAACACGTCCGAACCCGATGGCGGAAAGAAAACAATCGAAGATGGAGTCGACGCCCATGCGCAATGAGCACAGAAGGTGGAGTCACTCGGTCCCGTGACTCGAAAACACTTCTTCGAAGAAAAACAACTTGTAACACTCCGACCCAACACCAGATGGCGAGCTCATGCATACCATGTGTATCTACAGCGACAGATGCCATCGAACAGACAAGAAACTCCCGAGGACAGCGGACCTGCTCCAAGAAAAGCTGCAACTTTGTTTCCAGCAGCTTTAAAGAACCCTGCAAGCTCCCCGCAAGAAGCGTGAGACTTGCAACACTGCACCCGGCGACCCCGACTCGGCTGGTGGCGATCCAACACCTCAGGAGGGACCCCAGGACTACTCTGATACTGTGAGTACCAAAACCTGTCCCCCCTGAGCCCCCACAGCGCCGCCTGCAGAGGGAATCCCGAGGCTTCCCCTGACCGCGACTCCTTGAACCTAAAGTCCCGACGCCTGGGAGAGACCCTGCACCCGCAGCCCCCAGGACCTGAAGGACCGGACTTTCACTGGAGAAGTGACCCCCAGGAGTCCCTCTCCCTTGCCCAAGTGGAGGTTTCCCCGAGGAATCCCCCCCTTGCCTGCCTGCAGCGCTGAAGAGATCCCGAGATCTCTCATAGACTAACATTGAAAACCCGACGCTCGTTTCTACACTGCACCCGGCCGCCCCCGCGCTGCTGAGGGTGAAATTTCTGTGTGGACTTGTGTCCCCCCCGGTGCCCTACAAAACCCCCCCTGGTCTGCCCTCCGAAGACGCGGGTACTTACCTGCAAGCAGACCGGAACCGGGGCACCCCCTTCTCTCCATTCTAGCCTATGTGTTTTGGGCACCACTCGGAACTCTGCACCTGACCGGCCCTGAGCTGCTGGTGTGGTGACTTTGGGGTTGCTCTGAACCCCCAACGGTGGGCTACCTTGGACCAAGAACTAAGCCCTGTAAGTGTCTTACTTACCTGGTTAACCTAACAAATACTTACCTCCCCTAGGAACTGTGAAAATTGCACTAAGTGTCCACTTTTAAAACAGCTATTTGCGAATAACTTGAAAAGTATACATGCAATTTTGATGATTTGAAGTTCCTAAAGTACTTACCTGCAATACCTTTCGAATGAGATATTACATGTAGAATTTGAACCTGTGGTTCTTAAAATAAACTAAGAAAAGATATTTTTCTATATAAAAACCTATTGGCTGGATTTGTCTCTGAGTGTGTGTACCTCATTTATTGTCTATGTGTATGTACAACAAATGCTTAACACTACTCCTTGGATAAGCCTACTGCTCGACCACACTACCACAAAATAGAGCATTAGTATTATCTATTTTTACCACTATTTTACCTCTAAGGGGAACCCTTGGACTCTGTGCATGCTATTCCTTACTTTGAAATAGCACATACAGAGCCAACTTCCTACATTGGTGGATCAGCGGTGGGGTACAAGACTTTGCATTTGCTGGACTACTCAGCCAATACCTGATCACACGACAAATTCCAAAATTGTCATTAGAAATTGATTTTTGCAATTTGAAAAGTTTTCTAAATTCTTAAAAGACCTGCTAGGGCCTTGTGTTAGATCCTGTTTAGCATTTCTTTTAGAGTTTAAATGTTTGTAAAAGTTTGAATTAGATTCTAGAACCAGTTGTAGATTCTTAAAAAGTATTCCAACTTTTAGAAGCAAAATGTCTAGCACAGATGTGACTGTGGTGGAACTCGACACCACACCTTACCTCCATCTTAAGATGAGGGAGCTAAGGTCACTCTGTAAAATAAAGAAAATAACAATGGGCCCCAAACCTACCAAAATACAGCTCCAGGAGCTTTTGGCAGAGTTTGAAAAGGCCAACCCCTCTGAGGGTGGCAACTCAGAGGAAGAGGATAGTGACCAGGAGGAAAATTCCCCCCTACCAGTCCTATCTAGGGAGAACAGGGTCCCTCAAACCCTGACTCCAAAAATAATAGTCAGAGATGCTGGGTCCCTCACAGGAGAGACCAACACCTCTGAAATCACTGAGGATAACTCCAGTGAAGATGACCCCCTGTTAGCCAGGATGGTCAAAAGATTGGCTTTGGAAAAGCAGCTCCTAGCCATAGAAAGGGAAAGAAAAGAGATGGGCCTAGGTCCCATCAATGGTGGCAGCAACTTAAATAGGGTCAGAGATTCTCCTGACATCCTAAAAATCCCCAAAGGGATTGTAACAAAATATGAAGATGGTGATGACATCACCAAATGGTTCACAGCTTTTGAGAGGGCTTGTGTAACCAGAAAAGTAAACAGATCTCACTGGGGTGCTCTCCTTTGGGAAATGTTCACTGGAAAGTGTAGGGATAGACTCCTCACACTCTCTGGAAAAGATGCAGAATCTTATGACCTCATGAAGGGTACCCTGATTGAGGGCTTTGGATTCTCCACTGAGGAGTATAGAATTAGATTCAGGGGGGCTCAAAAATCCTCGAGCCAGACCTGGGTTGATTTTGTAGACTACTCAGTAAAAACACTAGATGGTTGGTTAACTGGAAATGAAGTGTGTGACTATGTGGGGCTTTATAATTTGTTTATGAAAGAACACATTTTAAGTAACTGCTTCAATGAAAAGTTGCATCAGTATCTGGTAGACCTAGGTCCAATTTCTCCCCAAGAATTGGGAAAGAAGGCAGACCACTGGGTCAAGACTAGGGTAACCAAAACTTCCACTGGGGGTGACCAAAAGAAAGGGGTTACAAAAACTCCCCAGGAGAAAGTGGGTAACACTAGAAACAAAGAAAAAGAGTCCTCTGTAGGCCCCCAAAAACCAGAACAGGTGGGTGGGCCCCAGGACACAACCCAAAACAAAGGTGGGTACCAGGGTAAGAACTGGGATGCCACTAAGGCATGGTGCCACAACTGTAAACAGTCTGGGCACCACACCAAGGACACTTCTTGTCCCAAAAACAAACCCCAGAACAAAATTCCTGGGGTAACCAGTGTAGCCATGGGAGATGACTCCTCAGAGGAGGAGGTCTTCCTAGCC
Source organism: Pleurodeles waltl (assembly GCF_031143425.1). Taxonomy (NCBI): domain Eukaryota; kingdom Metazoa; phylum Chordata; class Amphibia; order Caudata; family Salamandridae; genus Pleurodeles; species Pleurodeles waltl. The sequence goes on from NC_090443.1 coordinate 1,047,552,302, forward strand.
TTCAACTGGAAACAGGGCCCAACAGGTGAGTTGGAGATTCCAGAGGGAAGTAGACACTTCCACCACCTACTGGTGAATGGAATCCCAACCACTGCCCTGAGAGACACTTGTGCCAGTCACACTATTGTGCATGACAGGCTGGTACTCTCAAACCAGTACATCCCAGGTGAGACTGCCAGGGTAAGAGTTAGCCTAGACAAGGTCACTAAGAGGCCTGTGGCTTTAGTACCCATAGAAGTGGGTGGCACTCTTAGCTGGAGAAGGGTAGTAGTCAGTACAGACCTCCCCCTTGATTGTCTCCTTGGAAATGACTACCCAGAGGTTAGTCAGAGCCCAAGAGAGGAACTGGTCCAGTGCCAGTCCTCTCCCAAGGATTCTGGAAGTCCTGCCTCTGCAGTAAATGCAAGCAGGCCCCAGAAGAAGAAGAAAAGAAAACAGAGTAGGAAGGGTGGACAACCTTTAGCCAAGGTTACAGCAAGCCAAGGAGATTCTGCTCCAGTAGGGGAGAACTCCAAAAATGGCCCTGATAAAGTCCAACCTGACCCACAAGAAGTCCTGGCTAGTCAGGCAACTGTTAAACCTGAGTGGGTGGCTCCTCAGCTAACAGAAGAAAGAGTGGAAGAAGGGTGTTTACTACAAGATGTGGTAACCCCCCACTCTAATACAGCAGACAGGCACCCTGAACCCAAAGAAGCCTGTAACTTAGCCCCTTCCCTTGTAGGTGAAGAGCTAAAGGTGTGGTTCTGGGCACTGACAGCTGTCAGTGGCCTCTGCTGGGTGTTAGTCTTTATGGCTGCACTATCCTTGGCATGGTGGTCTGACCCCATGCCAAATAACAAGTTAGGCCCCCTGACCCTGTTGGTCATGGTGGGGTTACTCCAGCTCTGGGTAACCTCTTTGGGTAAGCTAGGGGTGACCCTGGCTAAGATAAGATTAGCAGAGGTGGATACCTCTGACCTCAAAATAGAGAGAATGGGTAAAGACATAAAAAGCACAGACAAGAGGCAGTTCAGACTAGGTCCTATCACTGTGGAAGTGGGTCAGTTCCCCAGAGGGAATGACCTGAACAGGAGGATGTAAGGCAGAGTAGGCCCTGCAACAAACCAGCCATTTCCTCTACTCTTCCTCGCCTGACAGACTAGGAAGACTCTTCCAGCGTTGGCTGAGTCTCCTGGCCTGTGGGCTGGGGGGGGCTTGTGTAAAGAAATGGCTCCCTGTTGCAGTTACCCCCCACTTTTTGCCTGATACTGATGCTGACTTGACTGAGAAGTGTGCTGGGACCCTGCTAACCAGGCCCCAGCACCAGTGTTCCTTCACCTAAAATGTACCATTGTATCCACAATTGGCACACCCTGGCATTCAGATAAGTCCCTTGTAACTGGTACTTCTAGTACCAAGGGCCCTGATGCCAAGGAAGGTCTCTAAGGGCTGCAGCATGTCTTATGCCACCCTGGAGACCTCTCACTCAGCACAGACACACTGCTTGCCAGCTTGTGTGTGCTAGGGAGGACAAAACGAGTAAGTCGACATGGCACTCCCCTCAGGGTGCCATGCCAGCCTCTCACTGCCTATGCAGTATAGGTAAGACACCCCTCTAGCAGGCCTTACAGCCCTAAGGCAGGGTGCACTATACCATAGGTGAGGGTACCAGTGCATGAGCATGGTACCCCTACAGTGTCTAAACAAAACCTTAGACATTGTAAGTGCAGGGTAGCCATAGGAGTATATGGTCTGGGAGTCTGTCAAACACGAACTCCACAGCACCATAATGGCTACACTGAAAACTGGGAAGTTTGGTATCAAACTTCTCAGCACAATAAATGCACACTGATGCCAGTGTACATTTTATTGTAAAATACACCACAGAGGGCACCTTAGAGGTGCCCCCTGAAACTTAACCGACTGTCTGTGTAGGCTGACTAGTTCCAGCAGCCTGCCACACCAGAGACATGTTGCTGGCCCCATGGGGAGAGTGCCTTTGTCACTCTGAGGCCAGTAACAAAGCCTGCACTGGGTGGAGATGCTAACACCTCCCCCAGGCAGGAACTGTGACACCTGGCGGTGAGCCTCAAAGGCTCACCCCTTTGTCACAGCCCAGCAGGGCACTCCAGCTTAGTGGAGTTGCCCGCCCCCTCCGGCCACGGCCCCCACTTTTGGCGGCAAGGCTGGAGGGAACAAAGAAAGCAACAAGGAGGAGTCACTGGCCAGTCAGGACAGCCCCTAAGGTGTCCTGAGCTGAAGTGACTCTAACTTTTAGAAATCCTCCATCTTGCAGATGGAGGATTCCCCCAATAGGGTTAGGATTGTGACCCCCTCCCCTTGGGAGGAGGCACAAAGAGGGTGTACCCACCCTCAGGGCTAGTAGCCATTGGCTACTAACCCCCCAGACCTAAACACGCCCTTAAATTTAGTATTTAAGGGCTACCCTGAACCCTAGAAAATGAGATTCCTGCAACTACAAGAAGAAGGACTGCCCAGCTGAAAACCCCTGCAGCGGAAGACCAGAAGACGACAACTGCCTTGGCTCCAGAAACTCACCGGCCTGTCTCCTGCCTTCCAAAGATCCTGCTCCAGCGACGCCTTCCAAAGGGACCAGCGACCTCGACATCCTCTGAGGACTGCCCCTGCTTCGAAAAGACAAGAAACTCCCGAGGACAGCGGACCTGCTCCAAGAAAAGCTGCAACTTTGTTTCCAGCAGCTTTAAAGAACCCTGCAAGCTCCCCGCAAGAAGCGTGAGACTTGCAACACTGCACCCGGCGACCCCGACTCGGCTGGTGGCGATCCAACACCTCAGGAGGGACCCCAGGACTACTCTGATACTGTGAGTACCAAAACCTGTCCCCCCTGAGCCCCCACAGCGCCGCCTGCAGAGGGAATCCCGAGGCTTCCCCTGACCGCGACTCCTTGAACCTAAAGTCCCGACGCCTGGGAGAGACCCTGCACCCGCAGCCCCCAGGACCTGAAGGACCGGACTTTCACTGGAGAAGTGACCCCCAGGAGTCCCTCTCCCTTGCCCAAGTGGAGGTTTCCCCGAGGAATCCCCCCCTTGCCTGCCTGCAGCGCTGAAGAGATCCCGAGATCTCTCATAGACTAACATTGAAAACCCGACGCTCGTTTCTACACTGCACCCGGCCGCCCCCGCGCTGCTGAGGGTGAAATTTCTGTGTGGACTTGTGTCCCCCCCGGTGCCCTACAAAACCCCCCCTGGTCTGCCCTCCGAAGACGCGGGTACTTACCTGCAAGCAGACCGGAACCGGGGCACCCCCTTCTCTCCATTCTAGCCTATGTGTTTTGGGCACCACTCGGAACTCTGCACCTGACCGGCCCTGAGCTGCTGGTGTGGTGACTTTGGGGTTGCTCTGAACCCCCAACGGTGGGCTACCTTGGACCAAGAACTAAGCCCTGTAAGTGTCTTACTTACCTGGTTAACCTAACAAATACTTACCTCCCCTAGGAACTGTGAAAATTGCACTAAGTGTCCACTTTTAAAACAGCTATTTGCGAATAACTTGAAAAGTATACATGCAATTTTGATGATTTGAAGTTCCTAAAGTACTTACCTGCAATACCTTTCGAATGAGATATTACATGTAGAATTTGAACCTGTGGTTCTTAAAATAAACTAAGAAAAGATATTTTTCTATATAAAAACCTATTGGCTGGATTTGTCTCTGAGTGTGTGTACCTCATTTATTGTCTATGTGTATGTACAACAAATGCTTAACACTACTCCTTGGATAAGCCTACTGCTCGACCACACTACCACAAAATAGAGCATTAGTATTATCTATTTTTACCACTATTTTACCTCTAAGGGGAACCCTTGGACTCTGTGCATGCTATTCCTTACTTTGAAATAGCACATACAGAGCCAACTTCCTACATTGGTGGATCAGCGGTGGGGTACAAGACTTTGCATTTGCTGGACTACTCAGCCAATACCTGATCACACGACAAATTCCAAAATTGTCATTAGAAATTGATTTTTGCAATTTGAAAAGTTTTCTAAATTCTTAAAAGACCTGCTAGGGCCTTGTGTTAGATCCTGTTTAGCATTTCTTTTAGAGTTTAAATGTTTGTAAAAGTTTGAATTAGATTCTAGAACCAGTTGTAGATTCTTAAAAAGTATTCCAACTTTTAGAAGCAAAATGTCTAGCACAGATGTGACTGTGGTGGAACTCGACACCACACCTTACCTCCATCTTAAGATGAGGGAGCTAAGGTCACTCTGTAAAATAAAGAAAATAACAATGGGCCCCAAACCTACCAAAATACAGCTCCAGGAGCTTTTGGCAGAGTTTGAAAAGGCCAACCCCTCTGAGGGTGGCAACTCAGAGGAAGAGGATAGTGACCAGGAGGAAAATTCCCCCCTACCAGTCCTATCTAGGGAGAACAGGGTCCCTCAAACCCTGACTCCAAAAATAATAGTCAGAGATGCTGGGTCCCTCACAGGAGAGACCAACACCTCTGAAATCACTGAGGATAACTCCAGTGAAGATGACCCCCTGTTAGCCAGGATGGTCAAAAGATTGGCTTTGGAAAAGCAGCTCCTAGCCATAGAAAGGGAAAGAAAAGAGATGGGCCTAGGTCCCATCAATGGTGGCAGCAACTTAAATAGGGTCAGAGATTCTCCTGACATCCTAAAAATCCCCAAAGGGATTGTAACAAAATATGAAGATGGTGATGACATCACCAAATGGTTCACAGCTTTTGAGAGGGCTTGTGTAACCAGAAAAGTAAACAGATCTCACTGGGGTGCTCTCCTTTGGGAAATGTTCACTGGAAAGTGTAGGGATAGACTCCTCACACTCTCTGGAAAAGATGCAGAATCTTATGACCTCATGAAGGGTACCCTGATTGAGGGCTTTGGATTCTCCACTGAGGAGTATAGAATTAGATTCAGGGGGGCTCAAAAATCCTCGAGCCAGACCTGGGTTGATTTTGTAGACTACTCAGTAAAAACACTAGATGGTTGGTTAACTGGAAATGAAGTGTGTGACTATGTGGGGCTTTATAATTTGTTTATGAAAGAACACATTTTAAGTAACTGCTTCAATGAAAAGTTGCATCAGTATCTGGTAGACCTAGGTCCAATTTCTCCCCAAGAATTGGGAAAGAAGGCAGACCACTGGGTCAAGACTAGGGTAACCAAAACTTCCACTGGGGGTGACCAAAAGAAAGGGGTTACAAAAACTCCCCAGGAGAAAGTGGGTAACACTAGAAACAAAGAAAAAGAGTCCTCTGTAGGCCCCCAAAAACCAGAACAGGTGGGTGGGCCCCAGGACACAACCCAAAACAAAGGTGGGTACCAGGGTAAGAACTGGGATGCCACTAAGGCATGGTGCCACAACTGTAAACAGTCTGGGCACCACACCAAGGACACTTCTTGTCCCAAAAACAAACCCCAGAACAAAATTCCTGGGGTAACCAGTGTAGCCATGGGAGATGACTCCTCAGAGGAGGAGGTCTTCCTAGCCTTCAACTGGAAACAGGGCCCAACAGGTGAGTTGGAGATTCCAGAGGGAAGTAGACACTTCCACCACCTACTGGTGAATGGAATCCCAACCACTGCCCTGAGAGACACTTGTGCCAGTCACACTATTGTGCATGACAGGCTGGTACTCTCAAACCAGTACATCCCAGGTGAGACTGCCAGGGTAAGAGTTAGCCTAGACAAGGTCACTAAGAGGCCTGTGGCTTTAGTACCCATAGAAGTGGGTGGCACTCTTAGCTGGAGAAGGGTAGTAGTCAGTACAGACCTCCCCCTTGATTGTCTCCTTGGAAATGACTACCCAGAGGTTAGTCAGAGCCCAAGAGAGGAACTGGTCCAGTGCCAGTCCTCTCCCAAGGATTCTGGAAGTCCTGCCTCTGCAGTAAATGCAAGCAGGCCCCAGAAGAAGAAGAAAAGAAAACAGAGTAGGAAGGGTGGACAACCTTTAGCCAAGGTTACAGCAAGCCAAGGAGATTCTGCTCCAGTAGGGGAGAACTCCAAAAATGGCCCTGATAAAGTCCAACCTGACCCACAAGAAGTCCTGGCTAGTCAGGCAACTGTTAAACCTGAGTGGGTGGCTCCTCAGCTAACAGAAGAAAGAGTGGAAGAAGGGTGTTTACTACAAGATGTGGTAACCCCCCACTCTAATACAGCAGACAGGCACCCTGAACCCAAAGAAGCCTGTAACTTAGCCCCTTCCCTTGTAGGTGAAGAGCTAAAGGTGTGGTTCTGGGCACTGACAGCTGTCAGTGGCCTCTGCTGGGTGTTAGTCTTTATGGCTGCACTATCCTTGGCATGGTGGTCTGACCCCATGCCAAATAACAAGTTAGGCCCCCTGACCCTGTTGGTCATGGTGGGGTTACTCCAGCTCTGGGTAACCTCTTTGGGTAAGCTAGGGGTGACCCTGGCTAAGATAAGATTAGCAGAGGTGGATACCTCTGACCTCAAAATAGAGAGAATGGGTAAAGACATAAAAAGCACAGACAAGAGGCAGTTCAGACTAGGTCCTATCACTGTGGAAGTGGGTCAGTTCCCCAGAGGGAATGACCTGAACAGGAGGATGTAAGGCAGAGTAGGCCCTGCAACAAACCAGCCATTTCCTCTACTCTTCCTCGCCTGACAGACTAGGAAGACTCTTCCAGCGTTGGCTGAGTCTCCTGGCCTGTGGGCTGGGGGGGGCTTGTGTAAAGAAATGGCTCCCTGTTGCAGTTACCCCCCACTTTTTGCCTGATACTGATGCTGACTTGACTGAGAAGTGTGCTGGGACCCTGCTAACCAGGCCCCAGCACCAGTGTTCCTTCACCTAAAATGTACCATTGTATCCACAATTGGCACACCCTGGCATTCAGATAAGTCCCTTGTAACTGGTACTTCTAGTACCAAGGGCCCTGATGCCAAGGAAGGTCTCTAAGGGCTGCAGCATGTCTTATGCCACCCTGGAGACCTCTCACTCAGCACAGACACACTGCTTGCCAGCTTGTGTGTGCTAGGGAGGACAAAACGAGTAAGTCGACATGGCACTCCCCTCAGGGTGCCATGCCAGCCTCTCACTGCCTATGCAGTATAGGTAAGACACCCCTCTAGCAGGCCTTACAGCCCTAAGGCAGGGTGCACTATACCATAGGTGAGGGTACCAGTGCATGAGCATGGTACCCCTACAGTGTCTAAACAAAACCTTAGACATTGTAAGTGCAGGGTAGCCATAGGAGTATATGGTCTGGGAGTCTGTCAAACACGAACTCCACAGCACCATAATGGCTACACTGAAAACTGGGAAGTTTGGTATCAAACTTCTCAGCACAATAAATGCACACTGATGCCAGTGTACATTTTATTGTAAAATACACCACAGAGGGCACCTTAGAGGTGCCCCCTGAAACTTAACCGACTGTCTGTGTAGGCTGACTAGTTCCAGCAGCCTGCCACACCAGAGACATGTTGCTGGCCCCATGGGGAGAGTGCCTTTGTCACTCTGAGGCCAGTAACAAAGCCTGCACTGGGTGGAGATGCTAACACCTCCCCCAGGCAGGAACTGTGACACCTGGCGGTGAGCCTCAAAGGCTCACCCCTTTGTCACAGCCCAGCAGGGCACTCCAGCTTAGTGGAGTTGCCCGCCCCCTCCGGCCACGGCCCCCACTTTTGGCGGCAAGGCTGGAGGGAACAAAGAAAGCAACAAGGAGGAGTCACTGGCCAGTCAGGACAGCCCCTAAGGTGTCCTGAGCTGAAGTGACTAACTTTTAGAAATCCTCCATCTTGCAGATGGAGGATTCCCCCAATAGGGTTAGGATTGTGACCCCCTCCCCTTGGGAGGAGGCACAAAGAGGGTGTACCCACCCTCAGGGCTAGTAGCCATTGGCTACTAACCCCCCAGACCTAAACACGCCCTTAAATTTAGTATTTAAGGGCTACCCTGAACCCTAGAAAATGAGATTCCTGCAACTACAAGAAGAAGGACTGCCCAGCTGAAAACCCCTGCAGCGGAAGACCAGAAGACGACAACTGCCTTGGCTCCAGAAACTCACCGGCCTGTCTCCTGCCTTCCAAAGATCCTGCTCCAGCGACGCCTTCCAAAGGGACCAGCGACCTCGACATCCTCTGAGGACTGCCCCTGCTTCGAAAAGACAAGAAACTCCCGAGGACAGCGGACCTGCTCCAAGAAAAGCTGCAACTTTGTTTCCAGCAGCTTTAAAGAACCCTGCAAGCTCCCCGCAAGAAGCGTGAGACTTGCAACACTGCACCCGGCGACCCCGACTCGGCTGGTGGCGATCCAACACCTCAGGAGGGACCCCAGGACTACTCTGATACTGTGAGTACCAAAACCTGTCCCCCCTGAGCCCCCACAGCGCCGCCTGCAGAGGGAATCCCGAGGCTTCCCCTGACCGCGACTCCTTGAACCTAAAGTCCCGACGCCTGGGAGAGACCCTGCACCCGCAGCCCCCAGGACCTGAAGGACCGGACTTTCACTGGAGAAGTGACCCCCAGGAGTCCCTCTCCCTTGCCCAAGTGGAGGTTTCCCCGAGGAATCCCCCCCTTGCCTGCCTGCAGCGCTGAAGAGATCCCGAGATCTCTCATAGACTAACATTGAAAACCCGACGCTCGTTTCTACACTGCACCCGGCCGCCCCCGCGCTGCTGAGGGTGAAATTTCTGTGTGGACTTGTGTCCCCCCCGGTGCCCTACAAAACCCCCCCTGGTCTGCCCTCCGAAGACGCGGGTACTTACCTGCAAGCAGACCGGAACCGGGGCACCCCCTTCTCTCCATTCTAGCCTATGTGTTTTGGGCACCACTCGGAACTCTGCACCTGACCGGCCCTGAGCTGCTGGTGTGGTGACTTTGGGGTTGCTCTGAACCCCCAACGGTGGGCTACCTTGGACCAAGAACTAAGCCCTGTAAGTGTCTTACTTACCTGGTTAACCTAACAAATACTTACCTCCCCTAGGAACTGTGAAAATTGCACTAAGTGTCCACTTTTAAAACAGCTATTTGCGAATAACTTGAAAAGTATACATGCAATTTTGATGATTTGAAGTTCCTAAAGTACTTACCTGCAATACCTTTCGAATGAGATATTACATGTAGAATTTGAACCTGTGGTTCTTAAAATAAACTAAGAAAAGATATTTTTCTATATAAAAACCTATTGGCTGGATTTGTCTCTGAGTGTGTGTACCTCATTTATTGTCTATGTGTATGTACAACAAATGCTTAACACTACTCCTTGGATAAGCCTACTGCTCGACCACACTACCACAAAATAGAGCATTAGTATTATCTATTTTTACCACTATTTTACCTCTAAGGGGAACCCTTGGACTCTGTGCATGCTATTCCTTACTTTGAAATAGCACATACAGAGCCAACTTCCTACACAAGTCATACTGCTACTGGAGGAATTCTTACAGCCTGGCACTTTGAGACCCAGCACAACGTAGTGGAAAAATAATCGGCCTTGACGTTCCCTGCTGGAAATAGAAAAAGCATGCCTAACACAAACAATGCAATAAAGCATCTAACTAGCCTTTTTCAGACTGTTTCGTACATAACTAAATTCCAAGAGGTTAGAAAACAAGCAACTCTAACCTACCACTGATATCAAAACCCTCTCTACTCTTTATTATAATGATTAATAATCAGTACCTTGTAATAACAGTACCTCATCTTACATAGCACCATATTTCATGTTTCAAAGCTGTAAGCATTCGCTGTGCTTCATAGTAGGAAAAAAACAATCTTCTCTGAAGGAAAGAGTTGCGCACACTGCCTACTTTCTTCCACTCACGCTAGTGAGTTGTTCACTGTTCAATTCAGCAATATATCGAGAAGCATTTTCAATACAACGCTTAACGTACACACTATTTTTCATGCAGTTGTTACTTATCTTGTATCATTCCAGATTCTCATTCTGATGAGCACACCCCCATCTCTTTAGAGCAAGAGATCAGCCATTCAGCATCTAGAGTCCCGCCACAGCTTCCGGCAAATTCGTACCACGGCTAGTATCTGAATGTTGTTTGCAATTACGTGTGCTGACGTTTGTTGTGGATGTCATTCGCATCTTGAATGGCACTTTCTTTTTATTACTCACAAAACTTTGCTGCAGAATGAAAATGTCACTTACCCAGTGTACATCTGTTCGTGGCATCAGTCGCTGAGATTCACATGGTATGCATGAGCTCGCCATCTGGTGTTGGGTCGGAGTGTTACAAGTTGTTTTTCTTCGAAGAAGTGTTTTCGAGTCACGGGACCGAGTGACTCCTCCTTCTGTGCTCATTGCGCATGGGCGTCGACTCCATCTTCGATTGTTTTCCCCGCAGAGGGTGAGGTAGGAGTTGTACTATAGTAATAGTGCCCGCGCAATGAAAAATGTAAGTATGTACCTATTAAAGGATTAAATAATATATATACAAATGTACAAAATTGAAGGTAACTTCTGAACTGCTACAGGCTTCCGGGGAGGTGGGTGGGTCCATGTGAATCTCAGCGACTGATGCCACGAACAGATGTACACTGGGTAAGTGACATTTTCAGTTCGATGGCATCTGTCGCTGTAGATACACATGGTATGCATAGACTAGTAAGCAGTTAGTTCCCCATAAGCGGTGGTTTAGCCTGTAGGAGTAGAAGTTGTCTGAAATAGAGTTCTTAATACAGCTTGACCTACTGTAGCTTGTTGTGCGGATAGCACATCTATACAGTAGTGTTTGGTGACCTTACATATTTCCTGCATTGGGATGTTTCCTAAAAAGGCCATTGAAGCACCTTTTTTCCTTGTTGAATGTGCCCTGGGAGTAATGGGCAGTTGTCTTTTTGCTTTAAGGTAGCAGATTTGGATGCATTTAACTATCCATCTGGCTATACCTTGTTTTGATATTGGGTTACCTGCATGAGGTTTTTGGAATGCAATAAATAGCTGTTTAGTTTTTCTGATGTTTTTTTTCTGTCAATGTAGTACATTAATGCTCTTTTGACATCTAATGTATGTAGTGCTCTTTCAGCCACAGAATCTGGCTGTGGGAAAAAAACTGGTAGTTCTACCGTTTGATTTAGATGGAATGGTGAAATAACTTTGGGTAAAAATTTTGGATTAGGTCGTAGGACGACCTTATTTTTATGTATTTGTATAAAAGGCTCTTGTGTTGTGAACGCTTGAATTTCACTTACTCTTCTTAGAGATGTAATGGCGATGAGAAAGGCAACTTTCCAGGTTAGGAATTGTATTCCGCAAGAGTGCATGGGTTCGAAAGGTGGGCCCATGAGTCTTGTTAGAACCACGTTTAGGTTCCATGAAGGAACAGGTGGTGTTCTTGGTGGTATAATTCTTTTAAGCCCTTCTATGAATGCTTTGATAACTGGTATCCTATACAAGGAAGTTGAATATGTAGTTTGCAGGTATGCAGATATTGCTGCAAGGTGTATTTTAATAGAAGAGAAGGCTAGCTTTGCTTTTTGTAAATGGAGCAAGTAATTTACTATATGTTTTGGAGTTGCGTCTAGTGGTTGTATCTGATTATGATGGCAGTACCAAACAAATCTTTTCCACTTACTTGCGTAGCAGTGTCTAGTGGATGGCCTTCTGGCCTGCTTTATGACTTCCATACACTCTTGGCTAAGTTGTAAGTGTCCGAATTCTAGGATTTCAGGAGCCAGATTGCTAGATTCAGCGATGCTGGGTCCGGGTGTCTGATCTGTTGGTTGTGTTGCGTTAACAGATCTGGTTTGTTGGGCAGTTTGATGTGTGGTACTACAGACAGATCTAGCAGTGTTGTGTACCAGGGTTGTCTTGCCCACGTTGGTGCTATTAAAATGAGTTTGAGTTTGTTTTGACTCAATTTGTTTACTAGGTAAGGAAGGAGAGGGAGAGGAGGAAAAGCGTAAGCAAATATTCCTGACCAGTTCATCCATAGGGCATTGCCTTGGGATTGCTTGTGTGGGTATCTGGACGCGAAGTTTTGGCATTTTGCGTTCTCTTTTGTTGCAAATAAGTCTATTTGTGGTGTTCCCCAGAGTGTGAAGTAGGTGTTCAGAATCTGTGGGTGGATTTCCCATTCGTGGACTTGCTGGTGATCTCGAGAGAGATTGTCTGCCAGCTGATTCTGGATCCCCGGAATAAACTGTGCTATTAGACCAATTTGATGGTGGATTGCCCACTTCCATATTTTTTGAGCCAACAAGCTTAACTGCGTTGAATGTGTTCCTCCTTGTTTGTTTAGATAATACATCGTTGTCATGTTGTCTGTTTTGACAAGGATGTATTTGTGGGTTATGATTGGTTGGAAAGCTTTTAGTGCTTGAAAAACTGCTAATAATTCTAGATGATTTATATGCAGTTTTGTTTGATGTATGTTCCATTGTCCTCTTATGTTGTGTTGATTGAGATGTGCTCCCCACCCTGTCATGGAAGCATCTGTTGTTATTACGTACTGTGGCACTGGGTCTTGGAAAGGCCGCCCTATGTTTAAATTTATACTGTTCCACCATAGAAGCGAGAGGTAAGTTTGGCGGTCTAGCAACACCAGATCTAGAAGGTGACCCTGTGCTTGAGACCACTGTGAGGCTAGGCACTGTTGTAAGGGCCTCATGTGCAGTCTTGCGTTTGGGACAATGGCTATGCATGAGGACATCATGCCTAGGAGCTGTAGTATTGTTCTTGCTTGTATTGTTTGGTTTGGAGACATGTGTTGAATGACCCTGTTGAAATTGTGGATCCTTTGTGGAGTTGGCGTTGCTACTCCTTTTGTCGTGTCTATTATGGCTCCTAGATATTGCTGTACTTTGCTTGGCAGAATGTTTGATTTTGCAAAGTTGACGGTGAACCCTAGTTTGTAGAGGGTTTGTATGACTTGATTTGTGTGGTTTGAGCATTGTGTGAGCGAACTGGTTTTGATTAGCCAGTCGTCTAGATACGGGAACACATGTATTTGCTGCCTTCTGATGTGTGCAGCGACTACTGCTAGGCATTTTGTGAATACTCTTGGAGCGGTTGTTAAACCAAAAGGCAATACTTTGAATTGGTAATGTATTCCTTTGAATACAAACCTTAGATATTTCCTGTGTGATTGATGTATTGGTATATGGAAATATGCGTCCTTGAGGTCTAGGGTTGTCATGTAGTCGTGTTTTTTGAGCAATGGTAACACTTCTTGTAGTGTGACCATGTGAAAGTGGTCTGATTTGATGAATGTGTTTACTACCCTGAGGTCTAGAATTGGTCTCAGTGTTTCGTCCTTTTTTGGTATCAAGAAGTACAGTGAATAAACTCCTGTGTTTATTTGTGTGCTTGGTACTAATTCTATTGCATTTTTTTGCAGTAGTGCTTGAACTTCTATCTCTAGAAGCTGTGAATGGTATTTTGATAAATTTTGTGATTTTGGTGGTATGTTTGGAGGGAATTGCATGAATTCTATGCAATAACCATGTTGGATAATGCTAGGACCCATGTGTCTGTAGTTATTTTGTCCCATGCTTCGTAATATTGACGTATCCTCCCCCCCACTGGTGTTGTGTGGGAGGGGTGAGTGACGTGTGAGTCACTGCTTGTTGGTAGTGGTTTTGGGGCTTTGAAATCTTCCTCTATTCCTAGGGAATTGCCCCCCTCTATACTGGCCCCGAAAACCTCCCTTGTACTGTCCCTGGTAGGTGGGCGGTGCGGACTGTGAGGTGCTAGCTTGTGTGGCCTGACCCCGAAACCCTCCTCTAAAAGGTGTTTTGCGGAAGGTGTTATAAGATCCTCTGCTCTGCGGGGAGTAGAGTGCGCCCATGGCCTTGGCAGTGTCAGTGTCCTTCTTGAGCTTTTCTATGGCTGTGTCGACCTCCGGACCGAACAGAAGTTTCTCGTTTACTGGCATGTTAAGCACTGCCTGCTGAATTTCTGGCTTGAATCCAGACGTTCTGAGCCATGCGTGCCTACGGATGGTAACCGACGAATTAATGGTCCTTGCAGCCGTGTCCGCTGCATCCATGGAGGAGCGTATTTGATTGTTGGAAATGTTTTGACCCTCCTCAACAACCTGTTTTGCTCTTTTTTGCAGATCTTTTGGGAGATGTTCAATGAGATGCTGCATCTCATCCCAGTGGGCTCTGTCGTATCGCGCTAGCAGCGCTTGTGAATTTGCGATGCGCCACTGGTTTGCTGCTTGGACAGCAACCCTCTTCCCGGCTGCATCGAACTTCCTGCTTTCTTTATCTGGGGGAGGTGCATCCCCAGAAGTGTGTGAATTTGCCCGTTTTCTGGCAGCCCCTACCACCACAGAATCTGGTGGCAGCTGAGAGGTGATGAATACAGGGTCCGTAGGAGGCGCCTTATACTTTTTGTCCACCCTAGGCGTCACTGCCCTACTTTTAACTGGCTCCTTGAAAATGTCCTTTGCATGGCGTAGCATGCCTGGGAGCATCGGCAGGCTTTGGTAGGAGCTGTGGGTTGAAGAGAGGGTGTTAAATAAAAAATCATCCTCTACTTGTTCCGAGTGTAGTTCCACATTATGGAATAGTGCTGCTCTAGCCACCACTTGTGAGTAGGCTGTGCTGTCTTCCGGTGGTGATGGCCTAGTTGGGTATGTGTCTGGGCTGTTATCAGACACTGGTGCGTCGTACAAGTCCCACGCATCCTGATCTTGGTCATCGTGGCTCATGGCGGTGTGAGCTGGCGAATGTGACGGGGTGTAAGTTGGCGAAGCCGGAGTTACAGGTGGAGGCGAGGGAGGAGGTGTTACCTTTTGTGCTGTTTGTTGCTGAGGAGTAGACTGAAGCGTTCTCTTTCGTTGGACAGGTGGAAGGGTACTGATCTTCCCAGTCCCCTGCTGGATAAAGATACGCTTTTGCGTGTGATCCACGTCAGTGGATTGCAGTTCTTGTTCAAATCTATGTTTCTTCATTTGTGAAGACATAGAATGCTCTTCAGTATAGGAGCCTGAAACAGGGTCTGATGTCGCTTTTTTCGGCTCCGAAAACCCTGTTGATTGTTTTTTCGGCTCCGAGGTAACCTTCCTCTTTTTCTGTGCCGAAAATTCTTGGCCTCTATGGTCTTCGGCGCCGATCCGTGTCGACACCGAACTCTCGGTGTCGATGCTTCTGTTTAGCACTCTCTCGGTCCCGAGGAGGCTGCGTGCCGGTGTCTCGACCGAAGTCGGACGATCTCGACACTGAATGGGCCTTTTTCGGTGCCGATTGTTGGTCACCGAGAATTTGGGTGGAGCCATGGCCGGTTGGCAGTGGCGTCCCCTGGGCCTTCTTTCCTTTTTTAAGTTCTGATCTCGACGTCTTACTCACAGTTTTTGTAGAGTCTAGCTCGTCGGAGTCTGAATCCTGGATGGAAAAGGATTCCTCCTGTTCCTCTTCTGTCTCGAACTGTTGACGCTCCTTTGGCGTGGACGCCATCTGCAGTCTTCTCGCTCGACGGTCGCGCAGAGTTTTTCGGGACCGGAACGCCCGACAGGCCTCACAGGATTCTTCGCTGTGCTCGGGTGACAGGCACAGGTTACAGACCGAGTGTAGGTCCGTATAAGGATATTTGTTGTGGCATTCGGGGCAGAATCGAAACGGGGTCCGTTCCATCGGCGTTGTTCTCCACGCGGTCGGGCCGACTAGGCCCCGACGGTGTGCCGAAATCTACCCCGAAGGGCACCGAAGCGCTTCGATGTGCAATGCGTCGTTGTATGTGTTTATCCCGAACCGGATCGCAACGATACCGTCGAAAATCTTCTGGTTTCAGCTATCTTTCCGTTCCGAAACTCGGAGCGACAGGAACACGTCCGAACCCGATGGCGGAAAGAAAACAATCGAAGATGGAGTCGACGCCCATGCGCAATGAGCACAGAAGGAGGAGTCACTCGGTCCCGTGACTCGAAAACACTTCTTCGAAGAAAAACAACTTGTAACACTCCGACCCAACACCAGATGGCGAGCTCATGCATACCATGTGTATCTACAGCGACAGATGCCATCGAACTATGTGATTAGCCTCTCCATGTGCATCTTTGTTGGCAGTTGTGTGGTAGAAGTCATCTCTGTAAAATGTCACAAAGAAAGTTGTTGCAACACCCCAACCCACTCTACAGTATGCGTTCAAAGAGTTGTATCCCATTTATTCATCACGGCTATTCAAAGCATTTGTGGAGAGTGTCAAGAAGCTTTGTACCTGTACAGGCTAAAATCAAGATCCCCTAAAACTGAGGAGGCAATCGTAGCTTTCATGCACCGTCGGAGGTAAAGTTTCATTGTCAGCAACGGCAATTTGTTAAAGAGAAGAGCCATACTCAAATCTCGTTGTCCATCACAACACAAATTGATGCTTTCCTTTGCTCATTTCTACTGAGTGAAAAAAAAAGAGAAACCGACAAAAAGAAAAAAGAAAAGAGAGAAAAAACAATGCACATATCTGGAATATATTCAGAGAAGCTGCAAATTTATGAGAAAGCCAAACTAAACGTTTTCAGACACACCCAACACTGAAAATTGCATCAGTCGAACCAAAAGAGGTGTTGGGACACTAAATTAACAAAAAAAAAAAATATCTACTTCAATCACCAAAAGTTATGCTCTCCTATGCAGACAACATAAAAGAAACACTACAATTCCCACACGTTTGTTTTGAATAAATGACCTGACCAATTAATTCTTGCAAGTTCCATTAAATGGTTTTAGGAAATATAATTAAATGATCAGCAATTTCACAAACACGCATTTGGGTAAAAACAAAACGCTCTTACATGCAAATTTATCATTGGTGACAATGCTCAAATTCAGCAGTAATGATGAATTTTAATTACCTTTCAATGGTGTTACCTATTCTGTCACGGCGTGGTATCTTTAATGTTTAAGCGATGTGAACATGCAGATGGCTTCAAGTAGCATAGCGGAAATATACTCCTCCTGTATGAAGCAGAGTTGCACCCGCTGTCTATACTCACTGATCCATTCATGGTAGTAACTCTCATCCACTTTTCAAATTCATCATTTCATGGTGAAGCATTCTCAAATACAACACTTGGTGTCAACTTTAATCCATGCAAGTACTCCATTCTTTGGATTATTCCAAATTCTGCCAGTGATCAACCATTCGCATGTCTTTAGAGATCGTCATATCTCAAATCAACATCTAGTCGTTTCACTGCTCTCAGCAAACTCAACCGCAGCAAGTATCTGAACGATAGCCCCACTTGTGTTAGCATTCAGAATTCCATTATCATCTTGAGTAATAACTGGTTGTACGCATCACCACACCTGATATGAGCTCCTTCATGTGCATTTTACTGGTTGATGTTGTGGTAGAATTAACCTCTGAAAAAAGTCACAAAGAAAGTTGTCGCCATACCCCAACCCATTCCACACTATGCAGTAAGACTAAAATCGTATTTCACGCCTGAATGCAGCTCAAAGCAACAGCACGTGTAGAGCATTCCAAGACTAACACAAAAATAGCTCACTTTCAAATTAAGCCTTAATCCCCCATGAAAGCAGTAGGCAATTGTAGCACTTAGCTTATGGTTGATGTACTTGCAATGACTTTCAGGGTTGGAGTACATTGCACACAGCGAGTAAATGCCACCTCCGCCTGAGTTGGAAAACATTCAACTGCCAGCTAAACCAATAACTTCCTTTTGTTAGAGGCATCTGCCTTCTTCAGCTCTTATTGTTCACCACAACACGATGGATGCTTGCCTTTCTCTTGCTGTATCCTACTAGTAGGAAAAAAAGAAACCTACCAAAGAGACAAAATAAACTAAAGAACCCTAATGGAAAAATGCAACGAAAGACACTGTGTATGGCTGCAATTACATCAGAGAAGCTGCACAATTTCTAAAAAGTAACCACTAACATGATCAACCAAAAAAAAAAAAAAAAAACATAAAATTGCCAATTACAACTGTAGAACATGTCCTAGTCTACTCTTGCGCCATTAGCTACAAGTGAAATAAATAAAACATGTACCTCCTCTAGGAACACAAAATATGCTACACTTCCAAAGGGCCTTGCTCACCAACAGGTGGAAACACCTCATTAGCCGGAGTCTGTGAAAAAACAAAACAAAAAACATATCACCCTGCCTTCTCCCCAACTCCAAAGCTACCCCCACAGATATTGCACCTTCACAACTAAGCAGGTTCTCTTTGTTTTTATTATACTTTTTGGGCCAAAAAGAAGCACTCAACTACTGCTTTTGTATACTGCTGTCTGACACAATTAAGTACTTATCAATTCACCTCATCTCAAGCAGCATCAATGCTTCCACTGAAATATTTCGAGCCCAATGCCAACAACTCTCGGCACAGCTGTAGTCCACATTAACATGTACGTCTCGACTAGGCATAACATCTCTTGGATCCAAGTCATACTGCTACTGGAGGAATTCTTACAGCCTGGCACTTTGAGACCCAGCACAACGTAGTGGAAAAATAATCGGCCTTGACGTTCCCTGCTGGAAATAGAAAAAGCATGCCCAACACAAACAATGCAATAAAGCATCTAACTAGCCTTTTTCAGACTGTTTCGTACATAACTAAATTCCAAGAGGTTAGAAAACAAGCAACTCTAACCTACCACTGATATCAAAACCCTCTCTACTCTTTATTATAATGATTAATAATCAGTACCTTGTAATAACAGAACCTCATCTTACATAGCACCATATTTCATGTTTCAAAGCTGTAAGCATTCGCTGTGCTTCATAGTAGGAAAAAAACAATCTTCTCTGAAGGAAAGAGTTGCGCACACTGCCTACTTTCTTCCACTCACGCTAGTGAGTTGTTCACTGTTCAATTCAGCAATATATCGAGAAGCATTTTCAATACAACGCTTAACGTACACACTATTTTTCATGCAGTTGTTACTTATCTTGTATCATTCCAGATTCTCATTCTGATGAGCACACCCCCATCTCTTTAGAGCAAGAGATCAGCCATTCAGCATCTAGAGTCCCGCCACAGCTTCCGGCAAATTCGTACCACGGCTAGTATCTGAATGTTGTTTGCAATTACGTGTGCTGACGTTTGTTGTGGATGTCATTCGCATGTTGAATGGCACTTTCTTTTTACTACTCACAAAACTTTGCTGCAGAATATGTGATTAGCCTCTCCATGTGCATCTTTGTTGGCAGTTGTGTGGTAGAAGTCATCTCTGTAAAATGTCACAAAGAAAGTTGTTGCAACACCCCAACCCACTCTACAGTATGCGTTCAAAGAGTTGTATCCCATTTATTCATCACGGCTATTCAAAGCATTTGTGGAGAGTGTCAAGAAGCTTTGTACCTGTACAGGCTAAAATCAAGATCCCCTAAAACTGAGGAGGCAATCGTAGCTTTCATGCACCGTCGGAGGTAAAGTTTCATTGTCAGCCATGTTAGTAACGGCAATTTGTTAAAGAGAAGAGCCATACTCAAATCTCGTTGTCCATCACAACACAAATTGATGCTTTCCTTTGCTCATTTCTACTGAGTGAAAAAAAAAGAGAAACCGACAAAAAGAAGAAAAAAAAAAGAAAAGAGAGAAAAAACAATGCACATATCTGGAATATATTCAGAGAAGCTGCAAATTTATGAGAAAGCCAAACTAGAAAATTGCATCAGTCGAGCCAAAAGAGGTGTTGGGACACTAAATTAACAACAAAAAAAAAAAAAGATATCTACTTCAATCACCAAAAGTTATGCTCTCCTATGCAGACAACATAAAAGAAACACTGCAATTCCCACACGTTTGTTTTGAATAAATGACCTGACCAATTAATTCTTGCAAGTTCCATTAAATGGTTTTAGGAAATATAATTAAATAATCAGCAATTTCACAAACACGCATTTGGGTAAAAACAAAACGCTCTTACATGCAAATTTATCATTGGTGACAATGCTCAAATTCAGCAGTAATGATGAATTTTAATTACCTTTCAATGGTTGTAAGGAAATGCCTCCTTGGCATGGTTGCCCCCTGACTTTTTGCCTTTGCTGATGCTATGTTTACAATTGAAAGTGTGCTGAGGCCTGCTAACCAGGCCCCAGCACCAGTGTTCTTTCCCTAACCTGTACTTTTGTATCCACAATTGGCAGACCCTGGCATCCAGATAAGTCCCTTGTAACTGGTACTTCTAGTACCAAGGGCCCTGATGCCAAGGAAGGTCTCTAAGGGCTGCAGCATGTCTTATGCCACCCTGGAGACCTCTCACTCAGCACAGACACACTGCTTGCCAGCTTGTGTGTGCTAGTGAGGACAAAACGAGTAAGTCGACATGGCACTCCCCTCAGGGTGCCATGCCAGCCTCTCACTGCCTATGCAGTACAGGTAAGACACCCCTCTAGCAGGCCTTACAGCCCTAAGGCAGGGTGCACTATACCATAGGTGAGGGTACCAGTGCATGAGCATGGTACCCCTACAGTGTCTAAACAAAACCTTAGACATTGTAAGTGCAGGGTAGCCATAGGAGTATATGGTCTGGGAGTCTGTCAAACACGAACTCCACAGCACCATAATGGCTACACTGAAAACTGGGAAGTTTGGTATCAAACTTCTCAGCACAATAAATGCACACTGATGCCAGTGTACATTTTATTGCAAAATACACCCCAGAGGGCACCTTAGAGGTGCCCACTGAAACTTAACCGACTGTCTGTGTAGGCTGACTAGTTCCAGCAGCCTGCCACACCAGAGACATGTTGCTGGCCCCATGGGGAGAGTGCCTTTGTCACTCTGAGGCCAGTAACAAAGCCTGCACTGGGTGGAGATGCTAACACCTCCCCCAGGCAGGAGCTGTGACACCTGGCGGTGAGCCTCAAAGGCTCACCCCTTTGTCACAGCCCAGCAGGGCACTCCAGCTTAGTGGAGTTGCCCGCCCCCTCCGGCCACGGCCCCCACTTTTGGCGGCAAGGCTGGAGGGAACAAAGAAAGCAACAAGGAGGAGTCACTGGCCAGTCAGGACAGCCCCTAAGGTGTCCTGAGCTGAAGTGACTCTAACTTTTAGAAATCCTCCATCTTGCAGATGGAGGATTCCCCCAATAGGGTTAGGATTGTGACCCCCTCCCCTTGGGAGGAGGCACAAAGAGGGTGTACCCACCCTCAGGGCTAGTAGCCATTGGCTACTAACCCCCCAGACCTAAACACGCCCTTAAATTTAGTATTTAAGGGCTACCCTGAACCCTAGAAAATTAGATTCCTGCAAACTACAAGAAGAAGGACTGCCTAGCTGAAAACCCCTGCAGAGGAAGACCAGAAGACGACAACTGCCTTGGCTCCAGAAACTCACCGGCCTGTCTCCTGCCTTCCAAAGATCCTGCTCCAGCGACGCCTTCCAAAGGGACCAGCGACCTCGACATCCTCTGAGGACTGCCCCTGCTTCGAAAAGACAAGAAACTCCCGAGGACAGCGGACCTGCTCCAAGAAAGGCTGCAACTTTGTTTCCAGCAGCCTTGAAAGAACCCTGCAAGCTCCCCGCAAGAAGCGTGAGACTTGCAACACTGCACCCGGCGACCCCGACTCGGCTGGTGGAGATCCAACACCTCAGGAGGGACCCCAGGACTACTCGGATACTGTGAGTACCAAAACCTGTCCCCCCTGAGCCCCCACAGCGCCGCCTGCAGAGGGAATCCCGAGGCTTCCCCTGACCGCGACTCTTTGAATCCTAAGTCCCGACGCCTGGGAGAGACCCTGCACCCGCAGCCCCCAGGACCTGAAGGACCGGACTTTCACTGGAGAAGTGACCCCCAGGAGTCCCTCTCCCTTGCCCAAGTGGAGGTTTCCCCGAGGAACCCCCCCCTTGCCTGCCTGCAGCGCTGAAGAGATCCCGAGATCTCTCATAGACTAACATTGCGAACCCGACGCTTGTTTCTACACTGCACCCGGCCGCCCCCGCGCTGCTGAGGGTGAAATTTCTGTGTGGGCTTGTGTTCCCCCCGGTGCCCTACAAAACCCCCCTGGTCTGCCCTCCGAAGACGTGGGTACTTACCTGCAAGCAGACCGGAACCGGGGCACCCCCTTCTCTCCATTCTAGCCTATGTGTTTTGGGCACCACTTTGAACTCTGCACCTGACCGGCCCTGAGCTGCTGGTGTGGTAACTTTGGGGTTGCTCTGAACCCCCAACGGTGGGCTACCTTGGACCAAGAACTGAACCCTGTAAGTGTCTTACTTACCTGGTAAAACTAACAAAAACTTACCCCCCCC
This sequence comes from Pleurodeles waltl, assembly GCF_031143425.1. Classification (NCBI taxonomy): domain Eukaryota; kingdom Metazoa; phylum Chordata; class Amphibia; order Caudata; family Salamandridae; genus Pleurodeles; species Pleurodeles waltl. The sequence continues at coordinate 1,047,574,432 of NC_090443.1, forward strand.
AGGAACCGTGAAAATTGCACTAAGTGTCCACTTTTAAAATAGCTATTTGCGAATAACTTGAAAAGTATACATGCAATTGAAATGATTCAAAGTTCCTAATGTACTTACCTGCCATACCTTTCAAACAAGATATTACATGTTAAATTTGAACCTGTGGTTCTTAAAATAAACTAAGAAAATATATTTTTCTATACAAAACCTATTGGCTGGATTTGTCTCTGAGTGTGTGTACCTCATTTATTGTCTATGTGTATGTACAACAAATGCTTAACACTACTCCTTGGATAAGCCTACTGCTCGACCACACTACCACAAAATAGAGCATTAGTATTATCTATTTTTACCACTATTTTACCTCTAAGGGGAACCCTTGGACTCTGTGCATGCTATTCCTTACTTTGAAATAGCACATACAGAGCCAACTTCCTACAATGGTGTTACCTATTCTGTCACGGCGTGGTATCTTTAATGTTTAAGCGATGTGAACATGCAGATGGCTTCAAGTAGCATAGCGGAAATATACTCCTCCTGTATGAAGCAGAGTTGCACACGCTGTCTATACTCACTGATCCATTCATGGTAGTAACTCTCATCCACTTTTCAAATTCATCATTTCATGGTGAAGCATTCTCAAATACAACACTTGGTGTCAACTTTAATCCATGCAAGTACTCCATTCTTTGGATTATTCCAAATTCTGCCAGTGATCAACCATTCGCATGTCTTTAGAGATCGTCATATCTCAAATCAACATCTAGTCGTTTCACTGCTCTCAGCAAACTCAACCGCTGCAAGTATCTGAACGATAGCCCCACTTGTGTTAGCATTCAGAATTCCATTATCATCTTGAGTATTAACTGGTTGTACGCATCACCACACCTGATATGAGCTCCTTCATGTGCATTTTACTGGTTGAAGTTGTGGTAGAATTAACCTCTGAAAAAAGTCACAAAGAAAGTTGTCGCCATACCCCAACCCATTCCACACTATGCAGTAAGACTAAAATCGTATTTCACGCCTGAATACAGCTCAAAGCAACAGCACGTGTAGAACATTCCAAGACTAACCCAAAAATATCTCACTTTCAAATTAAGCCTTAATCCCCCATGAAAGCAGTAGGCAAGTGTAGCACTTAGCTTATGGTTCATGTACTTGCGATGACTTTCAGGGTTGGAGTACATTGCACACAGCGAGTAAATGCCACCTCCGCCTGAGTTGGAAAACATTCAACTGCCAGCTAAACCAATAACTTCCTTTTGTTAGAGGCATCTGCCTTTTTCAGCTCTTATTGTTCACCACAACACGATGGATGCTTGCCTTTCTCTTGCTGTATCCTACTAGTAGGAAAAAAAGAAACCTACCAAAGAGACAAAATAAACTAAAGAACCCTAATGGAAAAATGCAACGAAAGACACTGTGTATGGCTGCAATTACATCAGAGAAGCTGCACAATTTCTAAAAAGTAACCACTAACATGATCAACCAAAAAAAAAAAAAACATAAAATTGCCAATTACAACTGTAGAACATGTCTTAGTCTACTCTTGCGCCATTAGCTACAAGTGAAATAAATAAAACATGTACCTCCTCTAGGAACACGAAATATGCTACACTTCCAAAGGGCCTTGCTCACCAACAGGTGGAAACACCTCATTAGCCGGAGTCTGTGAAAAAACAAAACAAAAAACATATCACCCTGCCTTCTCCCCAACTCCAAAGCTACCCCCACAGATATTGCACCTTCACAACTAAGCAGCTTCTCTTTGTTTTTCTTATTATACTTTTTGGCCCAAAAAGAAGCACTCAACTACTGCTTTTGTATACTGCTGTCTGACACAATTAAGTACTTATCAATTCACCTCATCTCAAGCCGCATCAATGCTTCCACTGAAATATTTTGAGCCCAATGCCAACAACTCTCGGCACAGCTGTAGTCCACATTAACATGTACGTCTCGACTAGGCATAACATCTCTTGGATCCAAGTCATACTGCTACTGGAGGAATTCTTACAGCCTGGCACTTTGAGACCCAGCACAACGTAGTGGAAAAATAATCGGCCTTGACGTTCCCTGCTGGAAATAGAAAAAGCATGCCTAACACAAACAATGCAATAAAGCATCTAACTAGCCTTTTTCAGACTGTTTCGTACATAACTAAATTCCAAGAGGTTAGAAAACAAGCAACTCTAACCTACCACTGATATCAAAACCCTCTCTACTCTTTATTATAATGATTAATAATCAGTACCTTGTAATAACAGTACCTCATCTTACATAGCACCATATTTCATGTTTCAAAGCTGTAAGCATTCGCTGTGCTTCATAGTAGGAAAAAAACAATCTTCTCTGAAGGAAAGAGTTGCGCACACTGCCTACTTTCTTCCACTCACGCTAGTGAGTTGTTCACTGTTCAATTCAGCAATATATCGAGAAGCATTTTCAATACAACGCTTAACGTACACACTATTTTTCATGCAGTTGTTACTTATCTTGTATCATTCCAGATTCTCATTCTGATGAGCACACCCCCATCTCTTTAGAGGAAGAGATCAGCCATTCAGCATCTAGAGTCCCGCCACAGCTTCCGGCAAATTCGTACCACGGCTAGTATCTGAATGTTGTTTGCAATTACGTGTGCTGACGTTTGTTGTGGATGTCATTCGCATCTTGAATGGCACTTTCTTTTTATTACTCACAAAACTTTGCTGCAGAATATGTGATTAGCCTCTCCATGTGCATCTTTGTTGGCAGTTGTGTGGTAGAAGTCATCTCTGTAAAATGTCACAAAGAAAGTTGTTGCAACACCCCAACCCACTCTACAGTATGCGTTCAAAGAGTTGTATCCCATTTATTCATCACGGCTATTCAAAGCATTTGTGGAGAGTGTCAAGAAGCTTTGTACCTGTACAGGCTAAAATCAAGATCCCCTAAAACTGAGGAGGCAATCGTAGCTTTCATGCACCGTCGGAGGTAAAGTTTCATTGTCAGCAACGGCAATTTGTTAAAGAGAAGAGCCATACTCAAATCTCGTTGTCCATCACAACACAAATTGATGCTTTCCTTTGCTCATTTCTACTGAGTGAAAAAAAAAGAGAAACCGACAAAAAGAAACAAGAAAAGAGAGAATAAACAATGCACATATCTGGAATATATTCAGAGAAGCTGCAAATTTATGAGAAAGCCAAACTAAACGTTTTCAGACACACCCAACACTGAAAATTGCATCAGTCGAACCAAAAGAGGTGTTGGGACACTAAATTAACAAAAAAAAAAAATATCTACTTCAATCACCAAAAGTTATGCTCTCCTATGCAGACAACATAAAAGAAACACTACAATTCCCACACGTTTGTTTTGAATAAATGACCTGACCAATTAATTCTTGCAAGTTCCATTAAATGGTTTTAGGAAATATAATTAAATGATCAGCAATTTCACAAACACGCATTTGGGTAAAAACAAAACGCTCTTACATGCAAATTTATCATTGGTGACAATGCTCAAATTCAGCAGTAATGATGAATTTTAATTACCTTTCAATGGTGTTACCTATTCTGTCACGGCGTGGTATCTTTAATGTTTAAGCGATGTGAACATGCAGATGGCTTCAAGTAGCATAGCGGAAATATACTCCTCCTGTATGAAGCAGAGTTGCACCCGCTGTCTATACTCACTGATCCATTCATGGTAGTAACTCTCATCCACTTTTCAAATTCATCATTTCATGGTGAAGCATTCTCAAATACAACACTTGGTGTCAACTTTAATCCATGCAAGTACTCCATTCTTTGGATTATTCCAAATTCTGCCAGTGATCAACCATTCGCATGTCTTTAGAGATCGTCATATCTCAAATCAACATCTAGTCGTTTCACTGCTCTCAGCAAACTCAACCGCAGCAAGTATCTGAACGATAGCCCCACTTGTGTTAGCATTCAGAATTCCATTATCATCTTGAGTAATAACTGGTTGTACGCATCACCACACCTGATATGAGCTCCTTCATGTGCATTTTACTGGTTGATGTTGTGGTAGAATTAACCTCTGAAAAAAGTCACAAAGAAAGTTGTCGCCATACCCCAACCCATTCCACACTATGCAGTAAGACTAAAATCGTATTTCACGCCTGAATGCAGCTCAAAGCAACAGCACGTGTAGAGCATTCCAAGACTAACACAAAAATAGCTCACTTTCAAATTAAGCCTTAATCCCCCATGAAAGCAGTAGGCAATTGTAGCACTTAGCTTATGGTTGATGTACTTGCAATGACTTTCAGGGTTGGAGTACATTGCACACAGCGAGTAAATGCCACCTCCGCCTGAGTTGGAAAACATTCAACTGCCAGCTAAACCAATAACTTCCTTTTGTTAGAGGCATCTGCCTTCTTCAGCTCTTATTGTTCACCACAACACGATGGATGCTTGCCTTTCTCTTGCTGTATCCTACTAGTAGGAAAAAAAGAAACCTACCAAAGAGACAAAATAAACTAAAGAACCCTAATGGAAAAATGCAACGAAAGACACTGTGTATGGCTGCAATTACATCAGAGAAGCTGCACAATTTCTAAAAAGTAACCACTAACATGATCAACCAAAAAAAAAAAAAAAAAACATAAAGAACGAGTTACTTACCTTCGGTAACGACTTTTCTGGTGGATACATTAGCTACCTGTGGATTCCTCACCTCATGAATACTCCCATGGCGCCAGCATTCGACGGAAATCTTCTTACTAGTCTCTGCACGTCGACGAGGACGTCACTGTCTCGCACGCGACGCCGTCTGACGTCATACAGGCAATAAGAGGTCCTCGACGACGTGCGGACGTCAGTACCAATCATTTTTTACGTGCATGAGAACAACCAGGCAATGCAATGAAAGAACAAAGCAACATCCATTATATTGTAAAAATACACCACATTGTATGAATAACTGTAAATCTTTTTATGTACATATATATATATATATAAAACTCTCTCTTTTAAAATATATACACACACCAAGTATATACATAAAGATATATACACATATACCTATATATATATAAATATATTATATATATACATTTATTGCACCCTCAAAGACCAAGAGGAGCGCACTCAAGGATTACTTGGCAAGACCATAAAGGCAACGGGGAGGCGGGTGGGACCGTGAGGAATCCACAGGTAGCTAATGTATCCACCAGAAAAGTCGTTACCGAAGGTAAGTAACTCGTTCTTCTGATGGATACAACTACCTGTGGATTCCTCACCTCATGAATAGAGTCCCAAAGCAGTACCACGCCCGGCGGTGGGTGCCTAAATGGTCAAACCAAGAAATCCTGCAGCACTGACCGTGCAAAATGGCCGTCCCTTCTAACCTCAGAATCTAAACAGTAATGTTTTGCAAAAGTGTGAAGGGACGACCAAGTTGCGGCCTTGCAGATGTCGACCACAGGAACACCTCTGGCTAAGGCCGAAGTGGCCGACTTAGCTCTGGTGGAATGAGCTCTAATGCCCTCAGGAGGATCCTTCTTTGCCAAAGAGTAACATATTTTAATGCAAAGAACAACCCACCTGGATAGTGTTCTCTTGTGGACTGCCTTTCCTCTCCTCTTGCCCACGTATCCAATAAACAGCTGATCCTCCAGCCTGAAATCCTTTGTTCTATCGATAAAGAAGCTCAACGCTCTCTTTGGGTCCAGACGGTGCAGTCTTTCTTCCTCTTTGGAAGGATGAGGCGGAGGATAGAACGTGGACAAAGTAATTGCCTGAGCCAAATGGAAGGGTGAAACAACCTTCGGGAGGAAAGCAGCCTTGGTCCTCAACACCACCTTATCCCCATAAAAAGTTGTATAAGGGGGTTTTACTGATAAGGCCTGCAACTCACTCACTCTCCTTGCTGATGTTATAGCTATCAGGAAGACTGTTTTTAAAACCAAATACCTCAAGGGGCAAGAATGCATAGGTTCAAAAGGGGACCCCATAAGGAAAGTCAGGACTAAGGACAAATCCCATTGCGGCATAACGAATGGCTTTGGAGGATATTGATTTAGAAGACCTTTCAAGAATCTGATAACAATAGGGGATTTAAATAAAGATGGTTGGTCTGGAAGACATATGAAGGCTGACAAGGCCGATAAATAACCTTTAATGGTAGCCACTGCACAACCTTTCTGCGCCAGAGATAGAGCAAAAGACAAAACGTCCGATAGATGAGCATGTAAAGGATCAATCTGCCTCTCTCCACACCACGCAACAAATTTAGACCACCTATTAGCGTAGATAGATTTAGTGGAGTGTCGCCTGGCCGCTAATATAACATCCACTACCTCAGGCGGGAGAGAGAAGGAACTCAGGTTGCCCCGTTCAATCTCCAGGCATGTAGGTGCAGACTCTGGAGGTTGGGGTGTAGAACCTGCCCCTGCGACTGCGAGAGGAGGTCTGCCCTGAAAGGGAGACGGAGCGGCGGGCACGTTGAGAGTTGGAGAAGGTCGGAGTACCACACCCTCCTTGGCCAATCCGGAGCTATTAAGATTACTAGAGCCCGGTCTTGGCGAATCTTCCTCAATACTCGAGGAATCAAGGGTATGGGAGGAAACGCGTAAAGCAACTGGCCGCACCAGGTCATTTGAAACGCGTCCCCCAACGCTTCCTGCATCGGATACTGAAGGCTGCAGAACAACGGACAATGCGCGTTCTCTCGAGTGGCGAACAGATCTACCCGAGGAAACCCCCACTTCTGGAAGATTAAACGGACTTGATCTGGATGGAGACGCCACTCGTGGTCTGCCGAGAAGTGGCGACTGAGACTGTCCGCACGCACGTTCAAGACTCCGGCCAGATGGTTTGCTATCAAGCAAATCCGATGGTCCTTTGCCCAGGACCATAGTCGAAGAGCTTCTCTGCAGAGAAGGTACGACCCCACTCCTCCCTGCTTGTTTATGTACCACATCGTGGTAGTATTGTCCGTTAGGACCTGTACCGACTGACCACGAAGGGAAGGGAGGAAGGCCTTGAGAGCCAGACGTACAGCCCGTAACTCTAACAGATTGATGTGAAAAATCTGTTCCTCTGGAGACCAAAGACCTTTGATCTCCAGATCCCCCAGATGAGCTCCCCACCCTAGAGTGGAAGCATCCGTTATGACTGTGGCCACTAGTGGCGACTGCTGGAACGGCTTTCCTTGTGAAAGATTGTTGCTTGCAATCCACCACTTCAAATCCACAGCAGCATCTCTGGAGATCTTGACAGTACCCTCTAGATCCCCTCTGTGTTGAGACCACTGCCTTCGGAGGCACCACTGAAGAGCCCTCATGTGCCAGCGAGCATGCGTGACCAACAGAATGCAGGAGGCAAAAAGACCGAGCAGACGAAGGACCTTGAGGACTGGAACTACCGCTCCATTTCGAAACATTGGAACCAAATCCTGAATATCTTGAATCCGCTGAGGCGGAGGAAAGGCCCGACCCAATGTCGTATCCAGTACTGCCCCTATGAACAGGAGGCGCTGAGAGGGCTCCAGGTGAGATTTGGGCTCGTTCACCGAAAAGCCCAGGTCGAACAACAACTGGGTTGTTGACTGCAGATGACGCAACACAAGCTCCGGGGACTTGGCTTTGATCAACCAATCGTCCAAGTAAGGGAATACTGCTATCCCCTTCCTTCTGAGCTCTGCCGCAACCACCGACATCACCTTCGTGAAGACTCGAGGTGCTGAAGTAAGACCAAACGGAAGGACCGCAAACTGGTAGTGTTGCGATCCCACCACAAACCGGAGATACTTCCTGTGTGACTTGAGTATCGGGATATGAAAGTAAGCATCCTGCAAGTCGACAGACACCATCCAGTCTTCCATGTTCAACGCCAAAAGCACCTGTGCTAGGGTCAGCATCTTGAACTTTTCCTGCTTGAGGAACCAATTCAAGATCCTCAGGTCCAGAATTGGTCTCAAACGACCATCCTTCTTGGGAATCAGGAAATACCTTGAGTAAACTCCTTGACCCCTTTCCTGCTCCGGGACCAACTCCACCGCGCCCTTTAAAAGGAGGACTTCCACCTCCTGTTCTAGCAACAGGAGGTGTTCTTGTGAACAATACGAAGGGCGGGGCGGGATGAGGGGCGGAAACTCCCGAAAGGGAAGGGTGTAGCCTTTTCCCACAACACTGAGAACCCAAGTGTCCGACGTAACAGTCTCCCATTTGGTGAGAAAATGCTGTAATCTTCCCCCTACAGGAGAGGAGTGAGTGGGAAATGGTGGAAGCCTAAGGCTGCTTCCCCTGCTGCACCCCGCCAGAGGATGAGGAAGAGGCAGAGTGCTGCTGAGAGGCTCCCCTGGTGCGGACCCTACCCCTCCCCCTAAAAGATCTATAGGGGTGGGAAGAGGCAGGTTGCTGATATCTTCCCCGAAAGGAAGAGGAGGAAGAGCCACGCCCAAATCCACGAAACCTCCTGAAGAGTCTGGAAGAGGCCGTGGAAGAAGGAGCTTGGAGTCCCAACGACTTAGCCGTGGCCCTGCTCTCCTTAAAACGTTCCAAGGCCGAATCAGCCTTAGCCCCAAACAGTTTGTCCCCATCAAACGGGAGATCCAACAATGTGGACTGTACATCTGCCGAAAAGCCCGAGTTACGTAGCCAGGCCTGTCTCCTTTCCACCACAGTTGTGCCCATTGCTCTGGCTACCGAGTCGGTGGTATCCAGTCCCGTCTGGATAATTTGGGTCGCAGCAGCCTGGGCATCAGAGACAAGATCCAAAAGACCCTGGGGAAGCTCTGTAAACGAAGAGGAGATGTCATCCATCAGAGCATGAATATACCTCCCCAGGATACAGGTCGCATTAGTGGCTTTTAACGCCAGACTGCAGGACGAAAAAATCTTCTTCGACTGCGCCTCTAGCTTTTTTGAGTCTCTGTCCCCAGGCACCGTCGGGAAAGAACCAGGCGCTGATTTGGACGAACAGGAGGCCTGCACAACCAAGCTCTCCGGCGTAGGGTGCCTAGATAGGAAACCAGGATCAGTTGGAGCCGTCCGATACCTCCTGGCCACGGCTCTGTGAACTGCTGGGGAAGATGCCGGCTTCTTCCACACCTCTAAAACCGGATCCAGCAGAGCGTCATTAAAAGGTAATAGAGGCTCCGCCGCGGCTGAGGCCGGATGCAACACCTCTGTCAAAAGATTTTGTTTCGCCTCCACCACCGGCAAAGGCAGGTCCAAAAAACTAGCTGCCTTCCGTACCACTGTATGAAAGGAAGCAGCTTCCTCAGTATATTCCCCCGGGGACGAAAGGTCCCACTCAGGGGAAGTGTCCAGCCCACTGGCCGACTCCAGTCCACGCAGCCCATCACCCGAGTCCTCTAGCTCTCCTTCCTCTAGGGCTCGTTGGTACTCCTGCTCCTCTAGTACCCGGAGAGCACGCCTCCTTGAATGCAGTCGTTGCTCAATCCGCGGAGTCGACAACACCTCCGCCGAAGTCGGAGATCGGCGCCGATCTTCCGAAGCCACCGACGCCGCATCCGGCGCCACAGGTAACTTCGGCGCCGACTGAAGAGCAGATGGAACGGATGGACCCACCGGAGTCACAGGCCGAAATCTCGACGTCGACGGGATGGAAATCCCTGGGGCCAATCCCTCCGAAGCCATCGGAGCGGCCACCGGCGCCGACACTGGCGCCGAGCCCACGTTCCCAAACGGGAGAAAGGGCATAAAGGGTGCCGGCCGAAGAGGCGCAGGATCACCCAAAGAAAAGGCCAAAGGCCCAGCCGGAGCACCCCCTGGAGCCATCTGTTGGAAGATGGCATACATCGCATTCAAGAATGCGGAACTATCGGCTCCAGGGGTGGGAAAAGCCGGATACTGGGGTGCCTGACTCGGAGGCGACCCCGACGCCGGCCTCGGCGTCTGCGCCGGAGAAAACACCTGAGGCTCCAATACCTCAATCACCGACGCCTGTCCAGGCGAAGTTGGAGACGTCGGAGAGAGCAACGGCGTCGAAGGATGCGGCGTCACCGTGGGGCTGACCTCCCATGTCCTCCGGCGCCGATCCGGAGACCTGGAACGAGCCTCCCTTGAATGACGCCGAGATTCTCTACGGCGCCGGGAGTCTCGATGACGCCGATGTCTTGGAGAAGACTTTTTCTTGTGATGCTTCTCCTTTGACTTGGCCATAAACAGCTTCGCCTCGCGTTCTTTAATGGCCTTCGGATTCATGTGCTGACACGAATCACAAGTCGAGACGTCGTGGTCGGAGCTCAAACACCAAAGGCAATCGGAATGAGGATCCGTCACCGACATCTTGCCTCCACACTCACGACAAGGCTTAAATCCAGACTTTCTCTGCGACATTATTTCCACAGAGAAAGAGTACGCAGCAAGATATACACTGTAACCGCAAGAGTAACAGTTGCTCCCTCGAAGATAACCGTTTCGAATGCACGGAAAAAAGGGAACTGACGTCCGCACGTCGTCGAAGACCTCTTATTGCCTGTATGACGTCAGACGGCGTCGCGTGCGAGACAGTGACGTCCTCGTCGACGTGCAGAGACTAGTAAGAAGATTTCCGTCGAATGCTGGCGCCATGGGAGTATTCATGAGGTGAGGAATCCACAGGTAGTTGTATCCATCAGAAATTGCCAATTACAACTGTAGAACATGTCCTAGTCTACTCTTGCGCCATTAGCTACAAGTGAAATAAATAAAACATGTACCTCCTCTAGGAACACAAAATATGCTACACTTCCAAAGGGCCTTGCTCACCAACAGGTGGAAACACCTCATTAGCCGGAGTCTGTGAAAAAACAAAACAAAAAACATATCACCCTGCCTTCTCCCCAACTCCAAAGCTACCCCCACAGATATTGCACCTTCACAACTAAGCAGGTTCTCTTTGTTTTTATTATACTTTTTGGGCCAAAAAGAAGCACTCAACTACTGCTTTTGTATACTGCTGTCTGACACAATTAAGTACTTATCAATTCACCTCATCTCAAGCAGCATCAATGCTTCCACTGAAATATTTCGAGCCCAATGCCAACAACTCTCGGCACAGCTGTAGTCCACATTAACATGTACGTCTCGACTAGGCATAACATCTCTTGGATCCAAGTCATACTGCTACTGGAGGAATTCTTACAGCCTGGCACTTTGAGACCCAGCACAACGTAGTGGAAAAATAATCGGCCTTGACGTTCCCTGCTGGAAATAGAAAAAGCATGCCCAACACAAACAATGCAATAAAGCATCTAACTAGCCTTTTTCAGACTGTTTCGTACATAACTAAATTCCAAGAGGTTAGAAAACAAGCAACTCTAACCTACCACTGATATCAAAACCCTCTCTACTCTTTATTATAATGATTAATAATCAGTACCTTGTAATAACAGAACCTCATCTTACATAGCACCATATTTCATGTTTCAAAGCTGTAAGCATTCGCTGTGCTTCATAGTAGGAAAAAAACAATCTTCTCTGAAGGAAAGAGTTGCGCACACTGCCTACTTTCTTCCACTCACGCTAGTGAGTTGTTCACTGTTCAATTCAGCAATATATCGAGAAGCATTTTCAATACAACGCTTAACGTACACACTATTTTTCATGCAGTTGTTACTTATCTTGTATCATTCCAGATTCTCATTCTGATGAGCACACCCCCATCTCTTTAGAGCAAGAGATCAGCCATTCAGCATCTAGAGTCCCGCCACAGCTTCCGGCAAATTCGTACCACGGCTAGTATCTGAATGTTGTTTGCAATTACGTGTGCTGACGTTTGTTGTGGATGTCATTCGCATGTTGAATGGCACTTTCTTTTTACTACTCACAAAACTTTGCTGCAGAATATGTGATTAGCCTCTCCATGTGCATCTTTGTTGGCAGTTGTGTGGTAGAAGTCATCTCTGTAAAATGTCACAAAGAAAGTTGTTGCAACACCCCAACCCACTCTACAGTATGCGTTCAAAGAGTTGTATCCCATTTATTCATCACGGCTATTCAAAGCATTTGTGGAGAGTGTCAAGAAGCTTTGTACCTGTACAGGCTAAAATCAAGATCCCCTAAAACTGAGGAGGCAATCGTAGCTTTCATGCACCGTCGGAGGTAAAGTTTCATTGTCAGCCATGTTAGTAACGGCAATTTGTTAAAGAGAAGAGCCATACTCAAATCTCGTTGTCCATCACAACACAAATTGATGCTTTCCTTTGCTCATTTCTACTGAGTGAAAAAAAAAGAGAAACCGACAAAAAGAAGAAAAAAAAAAGAAAAGAGAGAAAAAACAATGCACATATCTGGAATATATTCAGAGAAGCTGCAAATTTATGAGAAAGCCAAACTAGAAAATTGCATCAGTCGAGCCAAAAGAGGTGTTGGGACACTAAATTAACAACAAAAAAAAAAAAAGATATCTACTTCAATCACCAAAAGTTATGCTCTCCTATGCAGACAACATAAAAGAAACACTGCAATTCCCACACGTTTGTTTTGAATAAATGACCTGACCAATTAATTCTTGCAAGTTCCATTAAATGGTTTTAGGAAATATAATTAAATAATCAGCAATTTCACAAACACGCATTTGGGTAAAAACAAAACGCTCTTACATGCAAATTTATCATTGGTGACAATGCTCAAATTCAGCAGTAATGATGAATTTTAATTACCTTTCAATGGTTGTAAGGAAATGCCTCCTTGGCATGGTTGCCCCCTGACTTTTTGCCTTTGCTGATGCTATGTTTACAATTGAAAGTGTGCTGAGGCCTGCTAACCAGGCCCCAGCACCAGTGTTCTTTCCCTAACCTGTACTTTTGTATCCACAATTGGCAGACCCTGGCATCCAGATAAGTCCCTTGTAACTGGTACTTCTAGTACCAAGGGCCCTGATGCCAAGGAAGGTCTCTAAGGGCTGCAGCATGTCTTATGCCACCCTGGAGACCTCTCACTCAGCACAGACACACTGCTTGCCAGCTTGTGTGTGCTAGTGAGGACAAAACGAGTAAGTCGACATGGCACTCCCCTCAGGGTGCCATGCCAGCCTCTCACTGCCTATGCAGTACAGGTAAGACACCCCTCTAGCAGGCCTTACAGCCCTAAGGCAGGGTGCACTATACCATAGGTGAGGGTACCAGTGCATGAGCATGGTACCCCTACAGTGTCTAAACAAAACCTTAGACATTGTAAGTGCAGGGTAGCCATAGGAGTATATGGTCTGGGAGTCTGTCAAACACGAACTCCACAGCACCATAATGGCTACACTGAAAACTGGGAAGTTTGGTATCAAACTTCTCAGCACAATAAATGCACACTGATGCCAGTGTACATTTTATTGCAAAATACACCCCAGAGGGCACCTTAGAGGTGCCCACTGAAACTTAACCGACTGTCTGTGTAGGCTGACTAGTTCCAGCAGCCTGCCACACCAGAGACATGTTGCTGGCCCCATGGGGAGAGTGCCTTTGTCACTCTGAGGCCAGTAACAAAGCCTGCACTGGGTGGAGATGCTAACACCTCCCCCAGGCAGGAGCTGTGACACCTGGCGGTGAGCCTCAAAGGCTCACCCCTTTGTCACAGCCCAGCAGGGCACTCCAGCTTAGTGGAGTTGCCCGCCCCCTCCGGCCACGGCCCCCACTTTTGGCGGCAAGGCTGGAGGGAACAAAGAAAGCAACAAGGAGGAGTCACTGGCCAGTCAGGACAGCCCCTAAGGTGTCCTGAGCTGAAGTGACTCTAACTTTTAGAAATCCTCCATCTTGCAGATGGAGGATTCCCCCAATAGGGTTAGGATTGTGACCCCCTCCCCTTGGGAGGAGGCACAAAGAGGGTGTACCCACCCTCAGGGCTAGTAGCCATTGGCTACTAACCCCCCAGACCTAAACACGCCCTTAAATTTAGTATTTAAGGGCTACCCTGAACCCTAGAAAATTAGATTCCTGCAAACTACAAGAAGAAGGACTGCCTAGCTGAAAACCCCTGCAGAGGAAGACCAGAAGACGACAACTGCCTTGGCTCCAGAAACTCACCGGCCTGTCTCCTGCCTTCCAAAGATCCTGCTCCAGCGACGCCTTCCAAAGGGACCAGCGACCTCGACATCCTCTGAGGACTGCCCCTGCTTCGAAAAGACAAGAAACTCCCGAGGACAGCGGACCTGCTCCAAGAAAGGCTGCAACTTTGTTTCCAGCAGCCTTGAAAGAACCCTGCAAGCTCCCCGCAAGAAGCGTGAGACTTGCAACACTGCACCCGGCGACCCCGACTCGGCTGGTGGAGATCCAACACCTCAGGAGGGACCCCAGGACTACTCGGATACTGTGAGTACCAAAACCTGTCCCCCCTGAGCCCCCACAGCGCCGCCTGCAGAGGGAATCCCGAGGCTTCCCCTGACCGCGACTCTTTGAATCCTAAGTCCCGACGCCTGGGAGAGACCCTGCACCCGCAGCCCCCAGGACCTGAAGGACCGGACTTTCACTGGAGAAGTGACCCCCAGGAGTCCCTCTCCCTTGCCCAAGTGGAGGTTTCCCCGAGGAACCCCCCCCTTGCCTGCCTGCAGCGCTGAAGAGATCCCGAGATCTCTCATAGACTAACATTGCGAACCCGACGCTTGTTTCTACACTGCACCCGGCCGCCCCCGCGCTGCTGAGGGTGAAATTTCTGTGTGGGCTTGTGTTCCCCCCGGTGCCCTACAAAACCCCCCTGGTCTGCCCTCCGAAGACGTGGGTACTTACCTGCAAGCAGACCGGAACCGGGGCACCCCCTTCTCTCCATTCTAGCCTATGTGTTTTGGGCACCACTTTGAACTCTGCACCTGACCGGCCCTGAGCTGCTGGTGTGGTAACTTTGGGGTTGCTCTGAACCCCCAACGGTGGGCTACCTTGGACCAAGAACTGAACCCTGTAAGTGTCTTACTTACCTGGTAAAACTAACAAAAACTTACCCCCCCCAGGAACCGTGAAAATTGCACTAAGTGTCCACTTTTAAAATAGCTATTTGCGAATAACTTGAAAAGTATACATGCAATTGAAATGATTCAAAGTTCCTAATGTACTTACCTGCCATACCTTTCAAACAAGATATTACATGTTAAATTTGAACCTGTGGTTCTTAAAATAAACTAAGAAATGAAAATGTCACTTACCCAGTGTACATCTGTTCGTGGCATCAGTCGCTGAGATTCACATGGTATGCATGAGCTCGCCATCTGGTGTTGGGTCGGAGTGTTACAAGTTGTTTTTCTTCGAAGAAGTGTTTTCGAGTCACGGGACCGAGTGACTCCACCTTCTGTGCTCATTGCGCATGGGCGTCGACTCCATCTTCGATTGTTTTCCCCGCAGAGGGTGAGGTAGGAGTTGTACTATAGTAATAGTGCCCGCGCAATGAAAAATGTAAGTATGTACCTATTAAAGGATTAAGTAATATATATACAAATGTACAAAATTGAAGGTAACTTCTGAACTGCTACAGGCTTCCGGGGAGGTGGGTGGGTCCATGTGAATCTCAGCGACTGATGCCACGAACAGATGTACACTGGGTAAGTGACATTTTCAGTTCGATGGCATCTGTCGCTGTAGATACACATGGTATGCATAGACTAGTAAGCAGTTAGTTCCCCATAAGCGGTGGTTTAGCCTGTAGGAGTAGAAGTTGTCTGAAATAGAGTTCTTAATACAGCTTGACCTACTGTAGCTTGTTGTGCGGATAGCACATCTATACAGTAGTGTTTGGTGAATGTGTGAGGCGTAGACCAAGTGGCTGCCTTACATATTTCTTGCATTGGGATGTTTCCTAAAAAGGCCATTGAAGCACCTTTTTTCCTTGTTGAATGTGCCCTGGGAGTAATGGGCAGTTGTCTTTTTGCTTTAAGGTAGCAGATTTGGATGCATTTAACTATCCATCTGGCTATACCTTGTTTTGATATTGGGTTACCTGCATGAGGTTTTTGGAATGCAATAAATAGCTGTTTAGTTTTTCTGATGTTCTTCGTTCTGTCAATGTAGTACATTAATGCTCTTTTGACATCTAATGTATGTAGTGCTCTTTCAGCCACAGAATCTGGCTGTGGGAAGAATACTGGTAATTCTACCGTTTGATTTAGATGGAATGGAGAAATAACTTTTGGTAAAAATTTTGGATTAGGTCGTAGGACGACCTTATTTTTATGTATTTGTATAAAAGGCTCTTGTGTTGTGAACGCTTGAATTTCACTTACTCTTCTTAGAGATGTAATGGCGATGAGAAAGGCAACTTTCCAGGTGAGGAATTGTATTCCGCAAGAGTGCATGGGTTCGAAGGGTGGGCCCATGAGTCTTGTTAGAACCACGTTTAGGTTCCATGAAGGAACAGGTGGTGTTCTTGGTGGTATAATTCTTTTAAGCCCTTCTATGAATGCTTTGATAACTGGTATCCTATACAAGGAAGTTGAATATGTAGTTTGCAGGTATGCAGATATTGCTGCAAGGTGTATTTTAATAGAAGAGAAGGCTAGCTTTGCTTTTTGTAAATGGAGCAAGTAATCTACTATATGTTTTGGAGTTGCCTCTAGTGGTTGTATCTGATTATGATGGCAGTAACAAACAAATCTTTTCCACTTACTTGCGTAGCAGTGTCTAGTGGATGGCCTTCTGGCCTGCTTTATGACTTCCATACACTCTTGGCTAAGTTGTAAGTGTCCGAATTCTAGGATTTCAGGAGCCAGATTGCTAGATTCAGCGATGCTGGGTCCGGGTGTCTGATCTGTTGGTTGTGTTGCGTTAACAGATCTGGTTTGTTGGGCAGTTTGATGTGTGGTACTACAGACAGATCTAGCAGTGTTGTGTACCAGGGTTGTCTTGCCCACGTTGGTGCTATTAAAATGAGTTTGAGTTTGTTTTGACTCAATTTGTTTACTAGGTAAGGAAGGAGAGGGAGAGGAGGAAAAGCGTAAGCAAATATTCCTGACCAGTTCATCCATAGGGCATTGCCTTGGGATTGCTTGTGTGGGTATCTGGACGCGAAGTTTTGGCATTTTGCGTTCTCTTTTGTTGCAAATAAGTCTATTTGTGGTGTTCCCCAGAGTGTGAAGTAGGTGTTCAGAATTTGTGGGTGGATTTCCCATTCGTGGACTTGCTGGTGATCTCGAGAGAGATTGTCTGCCAGCTGATTCTGGATCCCAGGAATAAACTGTGCTATTAGACCAATTTGATGGTGGATTGCCCACCTCCATATTTTTTGAGCTAACAAGCTTAACTGCGTTGAATGTGTTCCTCCTTGTTTGTTTAGATAATACATCGTTGTCATGTTGTCTGTTTTGACAAGGATGTATTTGTGGGTTATGATTGGTTGGAAAGCTTTTAGTGCTTGAAAAACTGCTAATAATTCTAGATGATTTATATGCAGTTTTGTTTGATGTATGTTCCATTGTCCTCTTATGTTGTGTTGATTGAGATGTGCTCCCCACCCTGTCATGGAAGCATCTGTTGTTATTACGTACTGTGGCACTGGGTCTTGGAAAGGCCGCCCTATGTTTAAATTTATACTGTTCCACCATAGAAGCGATAGGTAAGTTTGGCGGTCTAGCAACACCAGATCTAGAAGGTGACCCTGTGCTTGAGACCACTGTGAGGCTAGGCACTGTTGTAAGGGCCTCATGTGCAGTCTTGCGTTTGGGACAATGGCTATGCATGAGGACATCATGCCTAGGAGCTGTAGTATTGTTCTTGCTTGTATTGTTTGGTTTGGAGACATGTGTTGAATGACCCTGTTGAAATTGTGGATCCTTTGTGGAGTTGGCGTTGCTACTCCTTTTGTCGTGTCTATTATGGCTCCTAGATATTGCTGTACTTTGCTTGGCAGAATGTTTGATTTTGCAAAGTTGACGGTGAACCCTAAATTGTAGAGGGTTTGTATGACTTGATTTGTGTGGTTTGAGCATTGTGTGAGCGAACTGGTTTTGATTAGCCAGTCGTCTAGATACGGGAACACATGTATTTGCTGCCTTCTGATGTGTGCAGCGACTACTGCTAGGCACTTTGTGAATACTCTTGGAGCGGTTGTTAAACCAAAAGGCAATACTTTGAATTGGTAATGTATTCCTTTGAATACAAACCTTAGATATTTCCTGTGTGATTGATGGATTGGTATATGGAAATATGCGTCCTTGAGGTCTAGGGTTGTCATGTAGTCGTGTTTTCTGAGCAATGGTAACACTTCTTGTAGTGTGACCATGTGAAAGTGGTCTGATTTGATGAATGTGTTTACTACCCTGAGGTCTAGAATTGGTCTCAGTGTTTCGTCCTTTTTTGGTATCAAGAAGTACAGTGAATAAACTCCTGTGTTTATTTGTGTGCTTGGTACTAATTCTATTGCATTTTTTTGCAGTAGTGCTTGAACTTCTATCTCTAGAAGTTGTGAATGGTATTTTGATAAATTTTGTGATTTTGGTGGTATGTCTGGAGGGAATTGCATGAATTCTATGCAATAACCATGTTGGATAATTGCTAGGACCCATGTATCTGTAGTTATTTTGTCCCATGCTTCGTAATATTGATGTATCCTCCCCCCCACTGGTGTTGTGTGGGAGGGGTGAGTGACGTGTGAGTCACTGCTTGTTGGTAGTGGTTTTGGGGCTTTGAAATCTTCCTCTATTCCTAGGAAATTGCCCCCCTCTATACTGGCCCCGAAAACCTCCTCTGTACTGTCCCTGGTAGGTGGGCGGTGCGGACTGTGAGGTGCTAGCTTGTGTGGCCTGACCCCGAAACCCTCCTCTAAAAGGTGTTTTGCGGAAGGTGTTATAAGATCCTCTGCTCTGCGGGGAGTAGAGTGCGCCCATGGCCTTGGCAGTGTCAGTGTCCTTCTTGAGCTTTTCTATAGCTGTGTCGACCTCCGGACCGAACAGAAGCTTCTCGTTTACTGGCATGTTAAGCACTGCCTGCTGAATTTCTGGCTTGAATCCAGACGTTCTGAGCCATGCGTGCCTACGGATGGTAACCGACGTATTAATGGTTCTTGCGGCCGTGTCTGCTGCATCCATGGAGGAGCGTATTTGATTGTTGGAAATGTTTTGACCCTCCTCAACAACCTGTTTTGCTCTTTTTTGCAGATCTTTTGGGAGATGTTCAATGAGATGCTGCATCTCATCCCAGTGGGCTCTGTCGTATCGCGCTAGCAGCGCTTGTGAATTTGCGATGCGCCACTGGTTTGCTGCTTGGACAGCAACCCTCTTCCCGGCTGCATCGAACTTCCTACTTTCTTTATCTGGGGGAGGTGCATCCCCAGAAGTGTGCGAGTTTGCCCGTTTTCTGGCAGCCCCTACCACCACAGAGTCTGGTGGCAGCTGAGAGGTGATGAAGACAGGGTCCGTAGGAGGCGCCTTATACTTTTTGTCCACCCTAGGCGTCACTGCCCTACTTTTAACTGGCTCCTTGAAAATGTCCTTTGCATGGCGTAGCATGCCTGGGAGCATCGGCAGGCTTTGGTAGGAGCTGTGGGTTGAGGAGAGGGTGTTAAATAAAAAATCATCCTCTACTTGTTCCGAGTGTAGTTCCACATTATGGAATAGAGCTGCTCTAGCCACCACTTGTGAGTAGGCTGTGCTGTCTTCCGGTGGTGATGGCCTAGTTGGGTATGTGTCTGGGCTGTTATCAGACACTGGTGCGTCGTACAAGTCCCACGCATCCTGATCTTGGTCGTCGTGGCTCATGGCGGTGTGAGCTGGCGAATGTGACGGGGTGTAAGTTGGCGAAGCCGGAGTTACAGGTGGAGGCGAGGGAGGAGGTGTTACCTTTTGTGTTGTTTGTTGCTGAGGAGTAAACTGAAGCGTTCTCTTTCGTTTGACAGGTGGAAGGGTACTGATCTTCCCAGTCCCCTGCTGAATAAAGATACGCTTTTGCGTGTGATCCACGTCAGAGGATTGCAGTTCTTGTTCAAATCTATGTTTCTTCATTTGAGAAGACATAGAATGCTCTTCGGTATAGGAGCCAGAAACAGGGTCTGATGTCGCTTTTTTCGGCTCCGAAAGCCCTGTCGATTGTTTTTTCGGCTCCGAGGTAACCTTCCTCTTTTTCTGTGCCGAAAATTCTTGGCCTCTATGGTCTTCGGCGCCACTGTCTCGGCGTCGATCGGTGTCGACACCGAACTCTCGGTGTCGATGCTTCTGTTTAGCACTCTCTCGGTCCCGAGGAGGCTGCGTGCCGGTGTCTCGACCGAAGTCGGACGATCTCGACACTGTATGGGCCTTTTTCGGTGCCGATTGTTGGTCACCGAGAATTTGGGTGGAGCCATGGCCGGTTGGCAGTGGCGTCCCCTGGGCCTTCTTTCCTTTTTTAGGGTTTGATCTCGACGTCTTACTCACAGTTCTTGTAGAGTGTAGCTCGTCGGAGTCTGAATCCTGGATGGAAAAGGATTCCTCCTGTTCTTCTTCTGTCTCGAACTGTCGACGCTCTTTTGGCGTGGACGCCATCTGCAGTCTTCTCGCTCGACGGTCGCGCAGAGTTTTTCGGGACCGGAACGCCCGACAGGCCTCGCAGGATTCTTCACTGTGCTCGGGTGACAGGCACAGATTACAGACCGAGTGCAGGTCCGTATAAGGATATTTGTTGTGGCATTCGGGGCAGAATCGAAACGGGGTCCGATCCATCGGCGTTGTCCTCCACGCGGTCGGGCCGACTAGGCCCCGACGGGGTGCCGAAATCTACCCCGAAGGGCACCGAAGCGCTTCGATGTTCAACGCGTCGTCGTATGTGTCTATCTGTAACCGGATCGCAACGATACTGTCGAAAATCTTCCGTCTTCAGCTATCTTTCCGTTCCGAAACCCGGAGCGACATGAACACGTCCGAACCCGATGGCGGAAAGAAAACAATCGAAGATGGAGTCGACGCCCATGCGCAATGAGCACAGAAGGTGGAGTCACTCGGTCCCGTGACTCGAAAACACTTCTTCGAAGAAAAACAACTTGTAACACTCCGACCCAACACCAGATGGCGAGCTCATGCATACCATGTGTATCTACAGCGACAGATGCCATCGAACATATATTTTTCTATACAAAACCTATTGGCTGGATTTGTCTCTGAGTGTGTGTACCTCATTTATTGTCTATGTGTATGTACAACAAATGCTTAACACTACTCCTTGGATAAGCCTACTGCTCGACCACACTACCACAAAATAGAGCATTAGTATTATCTATTTTTACCACTATTTTACCTCTAAGGGGAACCCTTGGACTCTGTGCATGCTATTCCTTACTTTGAAATAGCACATACAGAGCCAACTTCCTACAATGGTGTTACCTATTCTGTCACGGCGTGGTATCTTTAATGTTTAAGCGATGTGAACATGCAGATGGCTTCAAGTAGCATAGCGGAAATATACTCCTCCTGTATGAAGCAGAGTTGCACACGCTGTCTATACTCACTGATCCATTCATGGTAGTAACTCTCATCCACTTTTCAAATTCATCATTTCATGGTGAAGCATTCTCAAATACAACACTTGGTGTCAACTTTAATCCATGCAAGTACTCCATTCTTTGGATTATTCCAAATTCTGCCAGTGATCAACCATTCGCATGTCTTTAGAGATCGTCATATCTCAAATCAACATCTAGTCGTTTCACTGCTCTCAGCAAACTCAACCGCTGCAAGTATCTGAACGATAGCCCCACTTGTGTTAGCATTCAGAATTCCATTATCATCTTGAGTATTAACTGGTTGTACGCATCACCACACCTGATATGAGCTCCTTCATGTGCATTTTACTGGTTGAAGTTGTGGTAGAATTAACCTCTGAAAAAAGTCACAAAGAAAGTTGTCGCCATACCCCAACCCATTCCACACTATGCAGTAAGACTAAAATCGTATTTCACGCCTGAATACAGCTCAAAGCAACAGCACGTGTAGAACATTCCAAGACTAACCCAAAAATATCTCACTTTCAAATTAAGCCTTAATCCCCCATGAAAGCAGTAGGCAAGTGTAGCACTTAGCTTATGGTTCATGTACTTGCGATGACTTTCAGGGTTGGAGTACATTGCACACAGCGAGTAAATGCCACCTCCGCCTGAGTTGGAAAACATTCAACTGCCAGCTAAACCAATAACTTCCTTTTGTTAGAGGCATCTGCCTTTTTCAGCTCTTATTGTTCACCACAACACGATGGATGCTTGCCTTTCTCTTGCTGTATCCTACTAGTAGGAAAAAAAGAAACCTACCAAAGAGACAAAATAAACTAAAGAACCCTAATGGAAAAATGCAACGAAAGACACTGTGTATGGCTGCAATTACATCAGAGAAGCTGCACAATTTCTAAAAAGTAACCACTAACATGATCAACCAAAAAAAAAAAAAACATAAAATTGCCAATTACAACTGCAGAACATGTCTTAGTCTACTCTTGCGCCATTAGCTACAAGTGAAATAAATAAAACATGTACCTCCTCTAGGAACACAAAATATGCTACACTTCCAAAGGGCCTTGCTCACCAACAGGTGGAAACACCTCATTAGCCGGAGTCTGTGAAAAAACAAAACAAAAAACATATCACCCTGCCTTCTCCCCAACTCCAAAGCTACCCCCACAGATATTGCACCTTCACAACTAAGCAGCTTCTCTTTGTTTTTCTTATTATACTTTTTGGCCCAAAAAGAAGCACTCAACTACTGCTTTTGTATACTGCTGTCTGACACAATTAAGTACTTATCAATTCACCTCATCTCAAGCCGCATCAATGCTTCCACTGAAATATTTTGAGCCCAATGCCAACAACTCTCGGCACAGCTGTAGTCCACATTAACATGTACGTCTCGACTAGGCATAACATCTCTTGGATCCAAGTCATACTGCTACTGGAGGAATTCTTACAGCCTGGCACTTTGAGACCCAGCACAACGTAGTGGAAAAATAATCGGCCTTGACGTTCCCTGCTGGAAATAGAAAAAGCATGCCTAACACAAACAATGCAATAAAGCATCTAACTAGCCTTTTTCAGACTGTTTCGTACATAACTAAATTCCAAGAGGTTAGAAAACAAGCAACTCTAACCTACCACTGATATCAAAACCCTCTCTACTCTTTATTATAATGATTAATAATCAGTACCTTGTAATAACAGTACCTCATCTTACATAGCACCATATTTCATGTTTCAAAGCTGTAAGCATTCGCTGTGCTTCATAGTAGGAAAAAAACAATCTTCTCTGAAGGAAAGAGTTGCGCACACTGCCTACTTTCTTCCACTCACGCTAGTGAGTTGTTCACTGTTCAATTCAGCAATATATCGAGAAGCATTTTCAATACAACGCTTAACGTACACACTATTTTTCATGCAGTTGTTACTTATCTTGTATCATTCCAGATTCTCATTCTGATGAGCACACCCCCATCTCTTTAGAGGAAGAGATCAGCCATTCAGCATCTAGAGTCCCGCCACAGCTTCCGGCAAATTCGTACCACGGCTAGTATCTGAATGTTGTTTGCAATTACGTGTGCTGACGTTTGTTGTGGATGTCATTCGCATCTTGAATGGCACTTTCTTTTTATTACTCACAAAACTTTGCTGCAGAATATGTGATTAGCCTCTCCATGTGCATCTTTGTTGGCAGTTGTGTGGTAGAAGTCATCTCTGTAAAATGTCACAAAGAAAGTTGTTGCAACACCCCAACCCACTCTACAGTATGCGTTCAAAGAGTTGTATCCCATTTATTCATCACGGCTATTCAAAGCATTTGTGGAGAGTGTCAAGAAGCTTTGTACCTGTACAGGCTAAAATCAAGATCCCCTAAAACTGAGGAGGCAATCGTAGCTTTCATGCACCGTCGGAGGTAAAGTTTCATTGTCAGCAACGGCAATTTGTTAAAGAGAAGAGCCATACTCAAATCTCGTTGTCCATCACAACACAAATTGATGCTTTCCATTATCATCTTGAGTAATAACTGGTTGTACGCATCACCACACCTGATATGAGCTCTGTAGGAAGTTGGCTCTGTATGTGCTATTTCAAAGTAAGGAATAGCATGCACAGAGTCCAAGGGTTCCCCTTAGAGGTAAAATAGTGGTAAAAATAGATAATACTAATGCTCTATTTTGTGGTAGTGTGGTCGAGCAGTAGGCTTATCCAAGGAGTAGTGTTAAGCATTTGTTGTACATACACATAGACAATAAATGAGGTACACACACTCAGAGACAAATCCAGCCAATAGGTTTTTATATAGAAAAATATATTTTCTTAGTTTATTTTAAGAACCACAGGTTCAAATTCTACATGTAATATCTCATTCGAAAGGTATTGCAGGTAAGTACTTTAGGAACTTCAAATCATAAAAATTGCATGTATACTTTTCAAGTTATTCACAAATAGCTGTTTTAAAAGTGGACACTTAGTGCAATTTTCACAGTTCCTGGGGGAGGTAAGTTTTGGTTAGTTTTACCAGGTAAGTAGGACACTTACAGGGTTCAGTTCTTGGTCCAAGGTAGCCCACCGTTGGGGGTTCAGAGCAACCCCAAAGTCACCACACCAGCAGCTCAGGGCCGGTCAGGTGCAGAGTTCAAAGTGGTGCCCAAAACGCATAGGCTAGAATGGAGAGAAGGGGGTGCCCCGGTTCCGGTCTGCTTGCAGGTAAGTACCCGCGTCTTCGGAGGGCAGACCAGGGGGATTTTGTAGGGCACCGGGGGGGACACAAGCCCACACAGAAATTTCACCCTCAGCGGCGCGGGGGCGGCCGGGTGCAGTGTAGAGACAAGCGTCGGGTTCGCAATGTTAGTCTATGAGAGATCTCGGGATCTCTTCAGCGCTGCAGGCAGGCAAGGGGGGGTTTCCTCGGGGAAACCTCCACTTGGGCGAGGGAGAGGGACTCCTGGGGGTCACTCCTCCAGTGAAAGTCCGGTCCTTCAGGTCCTGGGGGCTGCGGGTGCAGGGTCTCTCCCAGGCGTCGGGACTTTAGGTTCAAAGAGTCGCGGTCAGGGGAAGCCTCGGGATTCCCTCTGCAGGCGGCGCTGTGGGGGCTCAGGGGGGACAGGTTTTGGTACTCACAGTATCCGAGTAGTCCTGGGGTCCCTCCTGAGGTGTTGGATCTCCACCAGCCGAGTCGGGGTCGCCGGGTGCAGTGTTGCAAGTCTCACGCTTCTTGCGGGGAGCTTGCAGGGTTCTTTCAAGGCTGCTGGAAACAAAGTTGCAGCCTTTCTTGGAGCAGGTCCGCTGTCCTCGGGAGTTTCTTGTCTTTTCGAAGCAGGGGCAGTCCTCAGAGGATGTCGAGGTCGCTGGTCCCTTTGGAAGGCGTCGCTGGAGCAGGATCTTTGGAAGGCAGGAGACAGGCCGGTGAGTTTCTGGAGCCAAGGCAGTTGTCGTCTTCTGGTCTTCCTCTGCAGGGGTTTTCAGCTAGGCAGTCCTTCTTCTTGTAGTTTGCAGGAATCTAATTTTCTAGGGTTCAGGGTAGCCCTTAAATACTAAATTTAAGGGCGTGTTTAGGTCTGGGGGGTTAGTAGCCAATGGCTACTAGCCCTGAGGGTGGGTACACCCTCTTTGTGCCTCCTCCCAAGGGGAGGGGGTCACAATCCTAACCCTATTGGGGGAATCCTCCATCTGCAAGATGGAGGATTTCTAAAAGTTAGAGTCACCTCAGCTCAGGACACCTTAGGGGCTGTCCTGACTGGCCAGTGACTCCTCCTTGTTGCTTTCTTTGTTCCCTCCAGCCTTGCCGCCAAAAGTGGGGGCCGTGGCCGGAGGGGGCGGGCAACTCCACTAAGCTGGAGTGCCCTGCTGGGCTGTGACAAAGGGGTGAGCCTTTGAGGCTCACCGCCAGGTGTTACAGCTCCTGCCTGGGGGAGGTGTTAGCATCTCCACCCAGTGCAGGCTTTGTTACTGGCCTCAGAGTGACAAAGGCACTCTCCCCATGGGGCCAGCAACATGTCTCTAGTGTGGCAGGCTGCTGGAACTAGTCAGCCTACACAGATAGTCGGTTAAGTTTCAGGGGGCACCTCTAAGGTGCCCTCTGTGGTGTATTTTACAATAAAATGTACACTGGCATCAGTGTGCATTTATTGTGCTGAGAAGTTTGATACCAAACTTCCCAGTTTTCAGTGTAGCCATTATGGTGCTGTGGAGTTCGTGTTTGACAGACTCCCAGACCATATACTCTTATGGCTACCCTGCACTTACAATGTCTAATGAAAATGTCACTTACCCAGTGTACATCTGTTCGTGGCATCAGTCGCAGTAGATTTGCATGTTCTGCAATAGCTCGCCATCTGGTGTTGGGCCGGAGTGTTACAAGTTGTTTTTCTTCGAAGAAGTCTTTCGAGTCACGGGACCGAGTGACTCCTCCTTTTGTCTCCATTGCGCATGGGCGTCGACTCCATCTTCGATTGTTTTTCCCCGCAGAGGGTGAGGTAGGAGTTGAATTGTAGTAATAGTGCCCATGCAATGGAGTGACTAAGTATGCACTTATTTAAGGTTGAGATGATACATATATAAATAATTGAAGGTAACTTCCAAACTGCTACAGGCTCCCGGGGAGGCGGGTGGGCACATGCGAATCTACTGCGACTGATGCCACGAACAGATGTACACTGGGTAAGTGACATTTTCAGTTCGATGGCATCTGTCGCTGTAGATACGCATGTTCTGCAATAGACTAGTAAGCAGTTATTTCCCCAAAAGCGGTGGATCAGCCTGTAGGAGTGGAAGTAGTCTGAAATAATGTTCTTAATACGGCTTGACCTACTGTGGCTTGTTGTGCGGATAACACGTCTACACAGTAGTGCTTGGTGAATGTGTGAGGCGTAGACCATGTGGCTGCCTTACATATTTCTTGCATTGGGATGTTTCCTAGAAAGGCCATGGTAGCACCTTTCTTTCTGGTTGAGTGTGCCCTTGGTGTAATGGGCAGCTGTCGTTTAGCTTTAAGGTAGCAGATTTGGATGCATTTAACTATCCATCTGGCTATACCTTGTTTTGAAATTGGGTTTCCTGCATGAGGTTTTTGAAATGCAATAAAGAGTTGTTTAGTCTTTCTGATGTTCTTTGTTCTGTCAATGTAATACATTAATGCTCTTTTGACATCTAATGTATGTAGTGCCCTTTCAGCTACGGTATCTGGCTGTGGAAAGAACACCGGAAGTTCCACTGTTTGATTTAGATGGAACGGTGAAATAACCTTTGGCAAAAATTTAGGATTGGTCCTTAGGACGACTTTATTTTTGTGTAGTTGTATAAAAGGTTCCTGTATAGTAAACGCCTGAATCTCGCTTACTCTTCTCAGGGAAGTAATGGCGATGAGAAATGCCACCTTCCAGGTTAGGAACTGTATGTCGCAGGAGTGCATGGGTTCAAAAGGTGGACCCATAAGTCTAGTTAGGACAACATTTAGGTTCCATGAAGGAACAGGTAGTGTTCTTGGTGGTATAATTCTCCTAAGGCCCTCCATGAATGCTTTAATGACTGGTATTTTATATAGGGAAGTTGAATAGGTAGTCTGCAGGTATGCAGATATTGCTGCAAGGTGAATCTTAATGGAAGAGAAAGCTAGGTTAGATTTTTGTAAGTGAAGCAAGTAACCCACTACATGTTCTGGAGTTGTGTGTAATGGTTGTATTTGATTAATATGGCAGTAGCAAACAAACCTCTTCCATTTACTTGCATAGCAGTGCCTGGTGGATGGCCTTCTTGCTTGTTTTATGACTTCCATACATTCTTGGGTAAGTTGTAAGTGCCCGAATTCTAGGATTTCAGGAGCCAGATTGCTAGATTCAGCGATGCTGGATCTGGGTGTCTGATCTTTTGGTTGTGCTGTGTCAACAGATCTGGCCTGTTGGGCAATTTGATGCAGGGTACCACTGATAGGTCTAGCAGCGTTGTGTACCAGGGTTGCCTTGCCCAAGTTGGTGCTATCAATATGAGTTTGAGTTTGCTTTGACTGAGTTTGTTTACCAGGTAAGGAAGGAGAGGGAGAGGAGGAAAAGCGTAAGCAAATATCCCTGACCAGTTCATCCATAGGGCATTGCCTTGGGATTGTTTGTGTGGGTATCTGGATGCGAAGTTTTGGCATTTTGCGTTCTCCCTTGTCGCAAACAAGTCTATCTGAGGTGTTCCCCAGAGTTTGAAATAAGTGTTCAGTATTTGGGGGTGAATTTCCCATTCGTGGACCTGTTGGTGATCTCGAGAGAGATTGTCTGCGAGTTGATTTTGTATCCCTGGTATAAACTGTGCAATTAGGCGAATTTGGTTGTGAATTGCCCAATGCCAAATTTTTTGTGCTAACAGGCTTAACTGCGTGGAGTGCGTCCCTCCCTGCTTGTTTAGATAATACATTGTTGTCATGTTGTCTGTTTTGACGAGAATGTATTTGTGAACTATTATTGGTTGGAAAGCTTTTAGTGCTTGAAAAACTGCAAGAAGTTCTAGGTGATTGATATGCAGTTTTGTTTGATGTACGTTCCATTGTCCTTGTATGCTGTGTTGATCGAGGTGTGCTCCCCACCCTGTCATGGAAGCATCTGTTGTTATTACGTATTGTGGCACTGGGTCTTGGAAAGGCCGCCCCTTGTTTAAATTTATGTTGTTCCACCACAGAAGCGAGAGGTAAGTTTGGCGGTCTATTAACACCAGATCTAGAAGGTGACCCTGTGCTTGAGACCACTGTGATGCTAGGCATTGTTGTAAGGGCCTCATGTGCAGTCTTGCGTTTGGGACAATGGCTATGCATGATGACATCATGCCTAGGAGTTGTAATACCATCTTTGCTTGTATTTTTTGTGTTGGATACATGCGTTGTATGATGGTGTTGAAATTTTGAATTCTTTGTGGACTTGGAGTGGCTACTCCTTTTGATGTGTCTATTATGGCTCCCAGGTATTGTTGTACCTTGCGTGTCAGAATTTTTGATTTTGTGAAATTGACGGTGAACCCTAGTTTGAAGAGGGTTTGTATGATATGATTTGTGTGATTTGAGCACTCTATTAACGAATGGGCCTTGATTAGCCAGTCGTCTAGATATGGGAACACATGTATTTGCTGCCTTCTGATGTGTGCAGCGACTACCGCTAGACATTTGGTAAAGACTCTTGGTGCGGTTGTTAATCCGAAAGGCAGTACCTTGAATTGGTAATGTATTCCTTTGAATACAAACCTTAGGTATTTCCTGTGCGATGGGTGTATTGGTATATGGAAATAAGCATCCTTGAGGTCTAAAGTTGCCATGTAGTCGTGCAGCTTTAGCAATGGCAATACTTCTTGTAGTGTGACCATGTGGAAGTGGTCTGATTTGATGAAAGTGTTGACTACTCTGAGGTCTAGGATTGGTCTCAGTGTTTTGTCCTTCTTTGGTATCAGAAAGTACAGTGAGTAAACTCCTGTGTTTATTTGTGTGTTTGGCACTAATTCGATTGCATTCTTTTGCAATAGTGCCTGCACTTCTATCTCTAGGAGATTGGAATGGTGTGTTGTTAAATTTTGTGCTTTTGGTGGTATGTTTGGAGGGAACTGTAGAAATTCTATGCAGTAACCATGTTGGATAATTGCTAGAACCCAAGTGTCTGTAGTGATTTTCTCCCATGCTGTGTAATAATGACCTATTCGTCCCCCCACTGGTGTTGTGTGGAGGGGGTGAGTGACATGTGAGTCACTGTTTAGTAGTAGGGGTTTTGGGGCTTTGGAATCTTCCTCTATTTCTAGGGAATTGCCCTCCTCTATATTGTCCCCGAAAACCTCCTCTATACTGTCCTTGGTAACTGGACGGTGTGGCTTGTGAGGTGCTGGCTTGTGTGCTTTGACCCCGAAACCCCCCTCGAAAGGGCGTTTTACGGAATGAGCTGTAATTCCCTCTGCTCTGCGGGGAGTAGAGTGCGCCCATGGCTTTGGCAGTGTCCGTATCTTTTTTGAGTTTCTCAATCGCTGTGTCCACTTCTGGACCGAACAGTTCTTTTTCATTAAAAGGCATATTGAGAACTGCTTGTTGAATCTCTGGTTTAAATCCAGACGTTCGGAGCCATGCATGCCTTCTGATAGTTACAGATGTATTAATTGTCCGTGCAGCTGTATCTGCAGCGTCCATGGAGGAGCGGATCTGGTTGTTGGAGATGGCCTGTCCCTCCTCAACCACTTGTTTTGCCCTATTTTGGAAGTCTTTGGGCAGATGTTCAATGAGATGTTGCATCTCGTCCCAGTGGGCTCTGTCATAGCGCGCAAGTAGTGCCTGGGAGTTCGCGATGCGCCACTGGTTTGCAGCTTGTGCTGCGACTCGTTTACCAGCTGCATCAAACTTGCGGCTTTCTTTATCTGGGGGTGGTGTATCTCCAGATGTGTGAGAGTTGGCCCTTTTCCTAGCTGCTCCTACAACAACAGAGTCTGGTGGCAGCTGTGTTGTGATGAAAGCCGGGTCCGTAGGAGGCGGCTTATACTTTTTTTCCACCCTTGGTGTGATTGCCCTACTTTTGACCGGGTCCTTAAATATGTCTTTTGCGTGCCGGAGCATACCAGGGAGCATAGGCAGGCTTTGGTAGGAGCTGTGGGTGGAGGAGAGTGTGTTGAACAAGAAATCATCCTCGACCTGTTCTGAGTGGAGGCTTACGTTGTGAAATTGTGCTGCTCTAGCCACCACCTGAGAGTACGCGGTGCTGTCTTCTGGTGGAGATGGTTTTGTAGGGTATGCCTCTGGGCTGTTATCTGACACTGGGGCGTCGTATAGGTCCCATGCGTCCTGGTCTTGGTCACCCTGGCTCATGGTGGTGTGAGCTGGGGAGTGTGATGGCGTTTGTGCTGGTGAAACGTTAATCACGGGCGGAGGAGAGGGTGGTGGTGTAACTCTTTTCACCACTTTTGGTTGTGGTGCTTGTTCCGTCTGGAACTCCAACCTTCTCTTTCTCCTAATGGGGGGAAGGGTGCTTATTTTTCCTGTCCCCTGCTGAATGAAGATACGCTTTTGCGTATGGTCCGCATCAGTTGCTTGTAGCTCTTCCTCAAACCTATGCTTCTGCATTTGGGAGGTTAGCGAGTGCTCTTCTGTATAAGAGCCTGAAGCTGGGTCGCTTGCAGTTTGTTTCGGCGTCGAAACTTTGTCTGCGTGTTTTTTCGGCTCCGAGGTGACTTTTTTCCTTTTCGGGGCCGAAACCTCTCGGCGTCGATCTGTTTCGGTGCCGCTGTCTCGGCGTCGAGCCGTGTCCACACCGGCATCTCGGTGTCGAGGCTTGTCTCCAGCACTTTCTCGGTCCCGAGAAGGCTGCGTGCCGGTGTCTCGACCGTAGTCGGACGATCTCGGCACCGTTTGGGCCTTTTTCGGTGCCGACGGTCGGTCACCGATTTTATGGGTTGAGCCATGGCCTGGTGGCAGTGGCGTCCCCTGGGCCTTGTAAATGTTTCTTTGTGTGGTTTTCGACGTCTTACTCACGGTTTGTGTATCGTCGAATCCTTCGGAGTCTGAGTCTTGGATCGAGAAGGTACCTTCCTCTTCCTGTTCCTCGAACTCCCGTCGGGCTGTCGGTGCGGACGCCATTTGAAGTCTTCTGGCTCGACGGTCTCGGAGTGTTTTTCGGGACCGGAACGCACGACAGGCCTCGCAGGTGTCTTCGCTGTGCTCAGGTGACAGGCACAGGTTGCAGACCAAGTGTTGGTCTGTGTAGGGGTATTTATTGTGGCATTTGGGGCAGAAACGGAAAGGGGTCCGTTCCATCGGCGTTCCTCAGCACGCGGTCGGGCCGACCAGGCCCCGACGGAGGATCGAAAAACTACCCCGAAGGGCACCGGAGCTCTTCGATCTTCGATGCGGTGTTGAATGTAAGTACGCCGATCCCGAACGCAACAATACCGACGAAAATCTTCCGAAATTAACTATTTTTTCTGTTCCGAAACTCGGAGCGACAGGAACACGTCCGAACCCGATGGCGGAAAAAAAACAATCGAAGATGGAGTCGACGCCCATGCGCAATGGAGACAAAAGGAGGAGTCACTCGGTCCCGTGACTCGAAAGACTTCTTCGAAGAAAAACAACTTGTAACACTCCGGCCCAACACCAGATGGCGAGCTATTGCAGAACATGCGTATCTACAGCGACAGATGCCATCGAACGGTTTTGTTTAGACACTGTAGGGGTACCATGCTCATGCACTGGTACCCTCACCTATGGTATAGTGCACCCTGCCTTAGGGCTCTAAGGCCTGCTAGAGGGGTGTCTTACCTATACTGCATAGGCAGTGAGAGGCTGGCATGGCACCCTGAGGGGAGTGCCATGTCGACTTACTCATTTTGTTCTCACCAGCACACACAGGCTTGGAAGCAGTGTGTCTGTGCTGAGTGAGGGGTCTCTAGGGTGGCATAAGACATGCTGCAGCCCTTAGAGACCTTCCTTGGCATCAGGGCCCTTGGTACTAGAAGTACCAGTTACAAGGGACTTATCTGAATGCCAGGGTGTGCCACTTGTGGATACAATGGTACATTTTAGGTGAAGGAACACTGGTGCTGGGGCCTGGTTAGCAGGGTCCCAGCACACTTCTCAGTCAAGTCAGCATCAGTATCAGGCAAAAAGTGGGGGGTAACTGCAACAGGGAGCCATTTCTTTACAAGCTCCTTCATGTGCATTTTACTGGTTGATGTTGTGGTAGAATTAACCTCTGAAAAAAGTCACAAAGAAAGTTGTCGCCATACCCCAACCCATTCCACACTATGCAGTAAGACTAAAATCGTATTTCACGCCTGAATGCAGCTCAAAGCAACAGCACGTGTAGAGCATTCCAAGACTAACCCAAAAATATCTCACTTTCAAATTAAGCCTTAATCCCCCATGAAAGCAGTAGACAATTGTAGCACTTAGCTTATGGTTGATGTACTTGCAATGACTTTCAGGGTTGGAGTACATTGCACACAGCGAGTAAATGCCACCTCCGCCTGAGTTGGAAAACATTCAACTGCCAGCTAAACCAATAACTTCCTTTTGTTAGAGGCATCTGCCTTCTTCAGCTCTTATTGTTCACCACAACACGATGGATGCTTGCCTTTCTCTTGCTGTATCCTACTAGTAGGAAAAAAAGAAACCTACCAAAGAGACAAAATAAACTAAAGAACCCTAATGGAAAAATGCAACGAAAGACACTGTGTATGGCTGCAATTACATCAGAGAAGCTGCACAATTTCTAAAAAGTAACCACTAACATGATCAACCAAAAAAAAAAAAAAACATAAAATTGCCAATTACAACTGTAGAACATGTCTTAGTCTACTCTTGCGCCATTAGCTACAAGTGAAATAAATAAAACATGTACCTCCTCTAGGAACACAAAATATGCTACACTTCCAAAGGGCCTTGCTCACCAACAGGTGGAAACACCTCATTAGCCGGAGTCTGTGAAAAAACAAAACAAAAAACATATCACCCTGCCTTCTCCCCAACTCCAAAGCTACCCCCACAGATATTGCACCTTCACAACTAAGCAGGTTCTCTTTGTTTTTATTATACTTTTTGGGCCAAAAAGAAGCACTCAACTACTGCTTTTGTATACTGCTGTCTGACACAATTAAGTACTTATCAATTCACCTCATCTCAAGCGGCATCAATGCTTCCACTGAAATATTTCGAGCCCAATGCCAACAACTCTCGGCACAGCTGTAGTCCACATTAACATGTACGTCTCGACTAGGCATAACATCTCTTGGATCCAAGTCATACTGCTACTGGAGGAATTCTTACAGCCTGGCACTTTGAGACCCAGCACAACGTAGTGGAAAAATAATCGGCCTTGACGTTCCCTGCTGGAAATAGAAAAAGCATGCCCAACACAAACAATGCAATAAAGCATCTAACTAGCCTTTTTCAGACTGTTTCGTACATAACTAAATTCCAAGAGGTTAGAAAACAAGCAACTCTAACCTACCACTGATATCAAAACCCTCTCTACTCTTTATTATAATGATTAATAATCAGTACCTTGTAATAACAGTACCTCATCTTACATAGCACCATATTTCATGTTTCAAAGCTGTAAGCATTCGCTGTGCTTCATAGTAGGAAAAAAACAATCTTCTCTGAAGGAAAGAGTTGCGCACACTGCCTACTTTCTTCCACTCACGCTAGTGAGTTGTTCACTGTTCAATTCAGCAATATATCGAGAAGCATTTTCAATACAACGCTTAACGTACACACTATTTTTCATGCAGTTGTTACTTATCTTGTATCATTCCAGATTCTCATTCTGATGAGCACACCCCCATCTCTTTAGAGCAAGAGATCAGCCATTCAGCATCTAGAGTCCCGCCACAGCTTCCGGCAAATTCGTACCACGGCTAGTATCTGAATGTTGTTTGCAATTACGTGTGCCGACGTTTGTTGTGGATGTCATTCGCATGTTGAATGGCACTTTCTTTTTACTACTCACAAAACTTTGCTGCAGAATATGTGATTAGCCTCTCCATGTGCATCTTTGTTGGCAGTTGTGTGGTAGAAGTCATCTCTGTAAAATGTCACAAAGAAAGTTGTTGCAACACCCCAACCCACTCTACAGTATGCGTTCAAAGAGTTGTATCCCATTTATACATCACGGCTATTCAAAGCATTTGTGGAGAGTGTCAAGAAGCTTTGTACCTGTACAGGCTAAAATCAAGATCCCCTAAAACTGAGGAGGCAATCGTAGCTTTCATGCACCGTCGGAGGTAAAGTTTCATTGTCAGCCATGTTAGTAACGGCAATTTGTTAAAGAGAAGAGCCATACTCAAATCTCGTTGTCCATCACAACACAAATTGATGCTTTCCTTTGCTCATTTCTACTGAGTGAAAAAAAAAGAGAAACCGACAAAAAGAAAAAAAAAAAAAGAAAAGAGAGAAAAAACAATGCACATATCTGGAATATATTCAGAGAAGCTGCAAATTTATGAGAAAGCCAAACTAAAAGTTTTCAGACACACCCAACACTGAAAATTACATCAGTCGAGCCAAAAGAGGTGTTGGGACACTAAATTAACAACAAAAAAAAAAAAAGATATCTACTTCAATCACCAAAAGTTATGCTCTCCTATGCAGACAACATAAAAGAAACACTGCAATTCCCACACGTTTGTTTTGAATAAATGACCTGACCAATTAATTCTTGCAAGTTCCATTAAATGGTTTTAGGAAATATAATTAAATGATCAGTGTAAAGAAATGGCTCCCTGTTGCAGTTACCCCCCACTTTTTGCCTGATACTGATGCTGACTTGACTGAGAAGTGTGCTGGGACCCTGCTAACCAGGCCCCAGCACCAGTGTTCTTTCACCTAAAATGTACCATTGTTTCCACAATTGGCACACCCTGGCATCCAGATAAGTCCCTTGTAACTGGTACCTCTGGTACCAAGGGCCCTGATGCCAGGGAAGGTCTCTAAGGGCTGTAGCATGTATTATGCCACCCTAGAGACCCCTCACTCAGCACAGACACACTGCTTACAAGCCTGTGTGTGCTGGTGAGAACAAAATGAGTAAGTCGACATGGCACTCCCCTCAGGGTGCCATGCCAACCTCTCACTGCCTATGCAGTATAGGTAAGACACCCCTCTAGCAGGCCTTACAGCCCTCAGGCAGGGTGCACTATACCATAGGTGAGGGTACCAGTGCATGAGCACTGTGCCCCTACAGTGTCTAAGCAAAACCTTAGACATTGTAAGTGCAGGGTAGCCATAAGAGTATATGGTCTGGGAGTCTGTTTTACACGAACTCCACAGCACCATAATGGCTACACTGAAAACTGGGAAGTTTGGTATCAAACTTCTCAGCACAATAAATGCACACTGATGCCAGTGTACATTTTATTGTAAAATACACCACCGAGGGCACCTTAGAGGTGCCCCCTGAAACTTAACCGACTGTCTGTGTAGGCTGACTAGTTCTAGCAGCCTGCCACAAACCGAGACATGTTGCTGGCCCCATGGGGAGAGTGCCTTTGTCACTCTGAGGCCAGTAACAAAGCCTGCACTGGGTGGAGATGCTAACACCTCCCCCAGGCAGGAATTGTCACACCTGGCAGTGAGCCTCAAAGGCTCACCTCCTTTGTGCCAACCCAGCAGGACACTCCAGCTTGTGGAGTTGCCCGCCCCCTCCGGCCAGGCCCCACTTTTGGCGGCAAGGCCGGAGAAAATAATGAGAAAAACAAGGAGGAGTCACTGGCCAGTCAGGACAGCCCCTAAGGTGTCCTGAGCTGAAGTGACTCTAACTTTTAGAAATCCTCCATCTTGCAGATGGAGGATTCCCCCAATAGGGTTAGGATTGTGACCCCCTCCCCTTGGGAGGAGGCACAAAGAGGGTGTACCCACCCTCAGGGCTAGTAGCCATTGGCTACTAACCCCCCAGACCTAAACACGCCCTTAAATTTAGTATTTAAGGGCTACCCTGAACCCTAGAAAATCAGATTCCTGCAACAAGAAGAAGGACTGCCCAGCTGAAAACCCCTGCAGCGGAAGACCAGAAGACGACAACTGCCTTGGCTCCAGAAACTTACCGGCCTGTCTCCTGCCTTCCAAAGACCCTGCTCCAGCGACGCCTTCCGAAGGGACCAGCGACCTCGACATCCTCTGAGGACTGCCCCTGCTTCGAAAAGACAAGAAACTCCCGAGGACAGCGGACCTGCTCCAAGAAAAGCTGCAACTTTGTTTCCAGCAGCTTTAAAGAACCCTGCAAGCTCCCCGCAAGAAGCGTGAGACTTGCAACCCTGCACCCGGCGACCCCGACTCGGCTGGTGGCGAGCCAACACCTCAGGAGGGACCCCAGGACTACTCTGATACTGTGAGTACCAAAACCTGTCCCCCCTGAGCCCCCACAGCGCCGCCTGCAGAGGGAATCCCGAGGCTTCCCCTGACCGCGACTCTTGGAATCCCAAGTCCCGACGCCTGGGAGAGACCCTGCACCCGCAGCCCCCAGGACCTGAAGGACCGGACTTTCACTGGAGAAGTGACCCCCAGGAGTCCCTCTCCCTTGCCCAAGTGGAGGTTTCCCCGAGGAATCCCCCCCTTGCCTGCCTGCAGCGCTGAAGAGATCCCGAGATCTCTCATAGACTAACATTGAAAACCCGACGCTTGTTTCTACACTGCACCCGGCCGCCCCCGCGCCGCTGAGGGTGAAATTTCTGTGTGGACTTGTGTCCCCCCCGGTGCCCTACAAAACCCCCCTGGTCTGCCCTCCGAAGACGCGGGTACTTACCTGCAAGCAGACCGGAACCGGGGCACCCCCTTCTCTCCATTCTAGCCTATGTGTTTTGGGCACCACTTTGAACTCTGCACCTGACCGGCCCTGAGCTGCTGGTGTGGTGACTTTGGGGTTGCTCTGAACCCCCAACGGTGGGCTACCTTGGACCAAGAACTGAACCCTGTAAGTGTCTTACTTACCTGGTAAAACTAACAAATACTTACCTCCCCTAGGAACTGTGAAAATTGCACTAAGTGTCCACTTTTAAAACAGCTATTTGTGAATAACTTGAAAAGTATACATGCAATTTTTATGATTTGAAGTTCCTAAAGTACTTACCTGCAATACCTTTCGAATAAGATATTACATGTAGAATTTGAACCTGTGGTTCTTAAAATAAACTAAGAAAAGATATTTTTCTATACAAAACCTATTGGCTGGATTTGTCTCTGAGTGTGTGTACCTCATTTATTGTCTATGTGTATGTACAACAAATGCTTAACACTACTCCTTGGATAAGCCTACTGCTCGACCACACTACCACAAAATAGAGCATTAGTATTATCTATTTTTACCACTATTTTACCTCTAAGGGGAACCCTTGGACTCTGTGCATGCTATTCCTTACTTTGAAATAGCACATACAGAGCCAACTTCCTACATTGGTGGATCAGCGGTGGGGTACAAGACTTTGCATTTGCTGGACTACTCAGCCAATACCTGATCACACGACAAATTCCAAAATTGTCATTAGAAATTGATTTTTGCAATTTGAAAAGTTTTCTAAATTCTTAAAAAAAGACCTGCTAGGGCCTTGTGTTAGATCCTGTTTAGCATTTCTTTTAGAGTTTAAAAGTTTGGTAAAAGTTTGAATTAGATTCTAGAACCAGTTTTAGTTTCTTAAAAAGTATTCCAACTTTTAGAAGCATAATGTCTAGCACAGATGTGAATGTGGTGGAACTCGACACCACACCTTACCTCCATCTACAGATGAGAGAGCTAAGGTCACTCTGTAAACTAAAGAAAATAGCAATGGGCCCCAAACCTACCAAAGTACAGCTCCAGGAGCTTTTGGCAGAGTTTGAAAAGGCCAACCCCTCTGAGGATGGCAACTCAGAGGATGAAGATAGTGACTTGGAGGGAAATTCCCCCCCTCCAGTCCTACTTAGGGAGAGCAGGGCTTCTCAAGCCCTGACTCCACAAATAATAGTCAGAGATGCTGGTTCCCTCACAGGAGGGACCAACAACTCTGAAATCACTGAGGATAACCCCAGTGAAGAGGACATCCAGTTAGCCAGGATGGCCAAAAGATTGGCTTTGGAAAGACAGATCCTAGCCATAGAGAGGGAAAGACAAGAGATGGGACTAGGACCCATCAATGGTGGCAGCAACTTAAATAGGGTCAGAGATTCTCCTGACATCCTAAAAATCCCCAAAGGGATTGTAACAAAATATGAAGATGGTGATGACATCACCAAATGGTTCACAGCTTTTGAGAGGGCTTGTGTAACCAGAAAAGTGAACAGATCTCACTGGGGTGCTCTCCTTTGGGAAATGTTCACTGGAAAGTGTAGGGATAGACTCCTCACACTCTCTGGAAAAGATGCAGAATCTTATGACCTCATGAAGGGTACCCTGATTGAGGGCTTTGGATTCTCCACTGAGGAGTATAGAATTAGGTTCAGGGGGGCTCAAAAATCCTCGAGCCAGACCTGGGTTGATTTTGTAGACTACTCAGTAAAAACACTAGATGGTTGGTTAACTGGAAATGAAGTGTGTGACTATGTTGGGCTTTATAATTTGTTTATGAAAGAACACATTTTAAGTAACTGCTTCAATGAAAAGTTGCATCAGTATCTGGTAGACCTAGGTCCAATTTCTCCCCCAGAATTGGGAAAGAAGGCAGACCACTGGGTCAAGACTAGGGTAACCAAAACTTCCACTGGGGGTGACCAAAAGAAAGGGGTTACAAAAACTCCCCAGGAGAAAGTGGGTGACACTAGAAACAAAGAAAAAGAGTCCTCTGTAGGCCCCCAAAAACCAGAACAGGTGGGTGGGCCCCAAGACACAACCCAAAACAAAGGTGGGTACCAGGGTAAGAACTGGGATGCCACTAAGGCATGGTGCCACAACTGTAAACAGTCTGGGCACCACACCAAGGACACTTCTTGTCCCAAAAACAAACCCCAGAACAAAATTCCAGGGGTAACCAGTGTAGCCATGGGAGATGACTCCTCAGATGAGGAGGTCTTCCTAGCCTTCAACTGGAAACAGGGCCCAACAGGTGAGTTGGAGATTCCAGAGGGAAGTAGACACTTCCACCACCTACTGGTGAATGGAATCCCAACCACTGCCCTGAGAGACACTTGTGCCAGTCACACTATTGTGCATGACAGGCTGGTGCTCTCAAACCAGTACATCCCAGGTGAGACTGCCAGGGTAAGAGTTAGCCTAGACAGGGTCACTAAGAGGCCTGTGGCTTTAGTGCCCATAGAAGTGGGTGGCACTCTTAGCTGGAGAAGGGTAGTAGTCAGTACAGACCTCCCCCTTGATTGTCTCCTTGGAAATGACTACCCAGAGGTTAGTCAGAGCCCAAGAGAGAAACTGGTTCAGTGCCAGTCCTCTCCCAAGGATTCTGGAAGTCCTGCCTCTGCAGTAAATGCAAGCAGGCCCCAGAAGAAGAAGAAAAGAAAACAGAGTAGGAAGGGTGGACAACCTTTAGCCAAGGTTACAGCAAGCCAAGGAGATTCTGCTCCAGTAGGGGAGAACTCCAAAAATGGCCCTGATAAAGTCCAACCTGACCCACAAGAAGACCTGGCTAGTCAGGCAACTGTTAAACCTGAGTGGGTGGCTCCTCAGCTAACAGAAGCAAGAGTGGAAGAAGGGTGTTTACTACAAGATGTGGTAACCCCCCACTCCAATACAGCAGACAGGCAACCTGAACCCAAAGAAGCCTGTAACTTAGCCCCTTCCCTTTTAGGTGAAGAGCTAAAGGTGTGGTTCTGGGCACTGACAGCTGTCAGTGGCCTCTGCTGGGTGTTAGCCTTTATGGCTGCACTATCCTTAGCATGGTGGTCTGACCCCATGCCAAATAGCAAGTTAGGCCCCCTGACCCTATTGGTCATGGTGGGGTTACTCCAGCTCTGGGTAACCTCTCTGGGTAAGCTAGGGGTAACCCTGGCCAAGATAAGGTTAGCAGAGGTGGATACCTCTAAGACCAAGATAGAAAGAATGGGTGGAGACATTGAAGAGGCAGACAAGAGGCAATTCAGACTAGGTCCTATCACTGTGGAAGTAGGTCAGTTCCCCAAAGGGAATGACCTGAACAGAAGGATGTAAGGCAGAGTAGGCCCTGCAACTAACCAGCCTATTTCTCCTACTCTTCCTCGCCTGACAGACTAGGAAGACTCTCCCAGCTTGGGCTGAGTCTCCTGGCCTGTGGGCTGGGGGGGGCTTGTGTAAAGAAATGGCTCCCTGTTGCAGTTACCCCCCACTTTTTGCCTGATACTGATGCTGACTTGACTGAGAAGTGTGCTGGGACCCTGCTAACCAGGCCCCAGCACCAGTGTTCTTTCACCTAAAATGTACCATTGTTTCCACAATTGGCACACCCTGGCATCCAGATAAGTCCCTTGTAACTGGTACCTCTGGTACCAAGGGCCCTGATGCCAGGGAAGGTCTCTAAGGGCTGTAGCATGTATTATGCCACCCTAGAGACCCCTCACTCAGCACAGACACACTGCTTACAAGCCTGTGTGTGCTGGTGAGAACAAAATGAGTAAGTCGACATGGCACTCCCCTCAGGGTGCCATGCCAACCTCTCACTGCCTATGCAGTATAGGTAAGACACCCCTCTAGCAGGCCTTACAGCCCTCAGGCAGGGTGCACTATACCATAGGTGAGGGTACCAGTGCATGAGCACTGTGCCCCTACAGTGTCTAAGCAAAACCTTAGACATTGTAAGTGCAGGGTAGCCATAAGAGTATATGGTCTGGGAGTCTGTTTTACACGAACTCCACAGCACCATAATGGCTACACTGAAAACTGGGAAGTTTGGTATCAAACTTCTCAGCACAATAAATGCACACTGATGCCAGTGTACATTTTATTGTAAAATACACCACCGAGGGCACCTTAGAGGTGCCCCCTGAAACTTAACCGACTGTCTGTGTAGGCTGACTAGTTCTAGCAGCCTGCCACAAACCGAGACATGTTGCTGGCCCCATGGGGAGAGTGCCTTTGTCACTCTGAGGCCAGTAACAAAGCCTGCACTGGGTGGAGATGCTAACACCTCCCCCAGGCAGGAATTGTCACACCTGGCAGTGAGCCTCAAAGGCTCACCTCCTTTGTGCCAACCCAGCAGGACACTCCAGCTTGTGGAGTTGCCCGCCCCCTCCGGCCAGGCCCCACTTTTGGCGGCAAGGCCGGAGAAAATAATGAGAAAAACAAGGAGGAGTCACTGGCCAGTCAGGACAGCCCCTAAGGTGTCCTGAGCTGAAGTGACTCTAACTTTTAGAAATCCTCCATCTTGCAGATGGAGGATTCCCCCAATAGGGTTAGGATTGTGACCCCCTCCCCTTGGGAGGAGGCACAAAGAGGGTGTACCCACCCTCAGGGCTAGTAGCCATTGGCTACTAACCCCCCAGACCTAAACACGCCCTTAAATTTAGTATTTAAGGGCTACCCTGAACCCTAGAAAATCAGATTCCTGCAACAAGAAGAAGGACTGCCCAGCTGAAAACCCCTGCAGCGGAAGACCAGAAGACGACAACTGCCTTGGCTCCAGAAACTTACCGGCCTGTCTCCTGCCTTCCAAAGACCCTGCTCCAGCGACGCCTTCCGAAGGGACCAGCGACCTCGACATCCTCTGAGGACTGCCCCTGCTTCGAAAAGACAAGAAACTCCCGAGGACAGCGGACCTGCTCCAAGAAAAGCTGCAACTTTGTTTCCAGCAGCTTTAAAGAACCCTGCAAGCTCCCCGCAAGAAGCGTGAGACTTGCAACCCTGCACCCGGCGACCCCGACTCGGCTGGTGGCGAGCCAACACCTCAGGAGGGACCCCAGGACTACTCTGATACTGTGAGTACCAAAACCTGTCCCCCCTGAGCCCCCACAGCGCCGCCTGCAGAGGGAATCCCGAGGCTTCCCCTGACCGCGACTCTTGGAATCCCAAGTCCCGACGCCTGGGAGAGACCCTGCACCCGCAGCCCCCAGGACCTGAAGGACCGGACTTTCACTGGAGAAGTGACCCCCAGGAGTCCCTCTCCCTTGCCCAAGTGGAGGTTTCCCCGAGGAATCCCCCCCTTGCCTGCCTGCAGCGCTGAAGAGATCCCGAGATCTCTCATAGACTAACATTGAAAACCCGACGCTTGTTTCTACACTGCACCCGGCCGCCCCCGCGCCGCTGAGGGTGAAATTTCTGTGTGGACTTGTGTCCCCCCCGGTGCCCTACAAAACCCCCCTGGTCTGCCCTCCGAAGACGCGGGTACTTACCTGCAAGCAGACCGGAACCGGGGCACCCCCTTCTCTCCATTCTAGCCTATGTGTTTTGGGCACCACTTTGAACTCTGCACCTGACCGGCCCTGAGCTGCTGGTGTGGTGACTTTGGGGTTGCTCTGAACCCCCAACGGTGGGCTACCTTGGACCAAGAACTGAACCCTGTAAGTGTCTTACTTACCTGGTAAAACTAACAAATACTTACCTCCCCTAGGAACTGTGAAAATTGCACTAAGTGTCCACTTTTAAAACAGCTATTTGTGAATAACTTGAAAAGTATACATGCAATTTTTATGATTTGAAGTTCCTAAAGTACTTACCTGCAATACCTTTCGAATAAGATATTACATGTAGAATTTGAACCTGTGGTTCTTAAAATAAACTAAGAAAATATATTTTTCTATACAAAACCTATTGGCTGGATTTGTCTCTGAGTGTGTGTACCTCATTTATTGTCTATGTGTATGTACAACAAATGCTTAACACTACTCCTTGGATAAGCCTACTGCTCGACCACACTACCACAAAATAGAGCATTAGTATTATCTATTTTTACCACTATTTTACCTCTAAGGGGAACCCTTGGACTCTGTGCATGCTATTCCTTACTTTGAAATAGCACATACAGAGCCAACTTCCTACAATCAGCAATTTCACAAACACGCATTTGGGTAAAAACAAAACGCTCTTACATGCAAATTTATCATTGGTGACAATGCTCAAATTCAGCAGTAATGATGAATTTTAATTACCTTTCAATGGTGTTACCTATTCTGTCACGGCGTGGTATCTTTAATGTTTAAGCGATGTGAACATGCAGATGGCTTCAAGTAGCATAGCGGAAATATACTCCTCCTGTATGAAGCAGAGTTGCACACGCTGTCTATACTCACTGATCCATTCATGGTAGTAACTCTCATCCACTTTTCAAATTCATCATTTCATGGTGAAGCATTCTCAAATACAACACTTGGTGTCAACTTTAATCCATGCAAGTACTCCATTCTTTGGATTATTCCAAATTCTGCCAGTGATCAACCATTCGCATGTCTTTAGAGATCGTCATATCTCAAATCAACATCTAGTCGTTTCACTGCTCTCAGCAAACTCAACCGCTGCAAGTATCTGAATGATAGCCCCACTTGTGTTAGCATTCAGAATTCCATTATCATCTTGAGTATTAACTGGTTGTACGCATCACCACACCTGATATGAGCTCCTTCATGTGCATTTTACTGGTTGATGTTGTGGTAGAATTAACCTCTGAAAAAAGTCACAAAGAAAGTTGTCGCCATACCCCAACCCATTCCACACTATGCAGTAAGACTAAAATCGTATTTCACGCCTGAATACAGCTCAAAGCAACAGCACGTGTAGAACATTCCAAGACTAACCCAAAAATATCTCACTTTCAAATTAAGCCTTAATCCCCCATGAAAGCAGTAGGCAAGTGTAGCACTTAGCGTATGGTTCATGTACTTGCGATGACTTTCAGGGTTGGAGTACATTGCACACAGCGAGTAAATGCCACCTCCGCCTGAGTTGGAAAACATTCAACTGCCAGCTAAACCAATAACTTCCTTTTGTTAGAGGCATCTGCCTTTTTCAGCTCTTATTGTTCACCACAACACGATGGATGCTTGCCTTTCTCTTGCTGTATCCTACTAGTAGGAAAAAAAGAAACCTACCAAAGAGACAAAATAAACTAAAGAACCCTAATGGAAAAATGCAACGAAAGACACTGTGTATGGCTGCAATTACATCAGAGAAGCTGCACAATTTCTAAAAAGTAACCACTAACATTATCAACCCAAAAAAAAAAAAAACAAACATAAAATTGCCAATTACAACTGTAGAACATGTCTTAGTCTACTCTTGCGCCATTAGCTACAAGTGAAATAAATAAAACATGTACCTCCTCTAGGAACACAAAATATGCTACACTTCCAAAGGGCCTTGCTCACCAACAGGTGGAAACACCTCATTACCCGGAGTCTGTGAAAAAACAAAACAAAAAACATATCACCCTGCCTTCTCCCCAACTCCAAAGCTACCCCCACAGATATTGCACCTTCACAA
The DNA here is from genome assembly GCF_031143425.1 of Pleurodeles waltl. NCBI lineage: Eukaryota > Metazoa > Chordata > Amphibia > Caudata > Salamandridae > Pleurodeles > Pleurodeles waltl. The sequence continues at coordinate 1,047,619,060 of NC_090443.1, forward strand.
CTAAGCAGCTTCTCTTTGTTTTTCTTATTATACTTTTTGGCCCAAAAAGAAGCACTCAACTACTGCTTTTGTATACTGCTGTCTGACACAAGTAAGTACTTATCAATTCACCTCATCTCAAGCCGCATCAATGCTTCCACTGAAATATTTCGAGCCCAATGCCAACAACTCTCGGCACAGCTGTAGTCCACATTAACATCTACGTCTCGACTAGGCATAACATCTCTTGGATCCAAGTCATACTGCTACTGGAGGAATTCTTACAGCCTGGCACTTTGAGACCCAGCACAACGTAGTGGAAAAATAATCGGCCTTGACGTTCCCTGCTGGAAATAGAAAAAGCATGCCTAACACAAACAATGCAATAAAGCATCTAACTAGCCTTTTTCAGACTGTTTCGTACATAACTAAATTCCAAGAGGTTAGAAAACAAGCAACTCTAACCTACCACTGATATCAAAACCCTCTCTACTCTTTATTATAATGATTAATAATCAGTACCTTGTAATAACAGTACCTCATCTTACATAGCACCATATTTCATGTTTCAAAGCTGTAAGCATTCTCTGTGCTTCATAGTAGGAAAAAAACAATCTTCTCTGAAGGAAAGAGTTGCGCACACTGCCTACTTTCTTCCACTCACGCTAGTGAGTTGTTCACTGTTCAATTCAGCAATATATCGAGAAGCATTTTCAATACAACGCTTAACGTACACACTATTTTTCATGCAGTTGTTACTTATCTTGTATCATTCCAGATTCTCATTCTGATGAGCACACCCCCATCTCTTTAGAGCAAGAGATCAGCCATTCAGCATCTAGAGTCCCGCCACAGCTTCCGGCAAATTCGTACCACGGCTAGTATCTGTAAGGAAATGCCTCCTTGGCATGGTTGCCCCCTGACTTTTTGCCTTTGCTGATGCTATGTTTACAATTGAAAGTGTGCTGAGGCCTGCTAACCAGGCCCCAGCACCAGTGTTCTTTCCCTAACCTGTACTTTTGTATCCACAATTGGCAGACCCTGGCATCCAGATAAGTCCCTTGTAACTGGTACTTCTAGTACCAAGGGCCCTGATGCCAAGGAAGGTCTCTAAGGGATGCAGCATGTCTTATGCCACCCTGGAGACCTCTCACTCAGCACAGACACACTGCTTGCCAGCTTGTGTGTGCTAGTGAGGACCAAACGAGTAAGTCGACATGGCACTCCCCTCAGGGTGCCATGCCAGCCTCTCACTGCCTATGCAGTATAGGTAAGACACCCCTCTAGCAGGCCTTACAGCCCTAAGGCAGGGTGCACTATACCATAGGTGAGGGTACCAGTGCATGAGCATGGTACCCCTACAGTGTCTAAACAAAACCTTAGACATTGTAAGTGCAGGGTAGCCATAAGAGTATATGGTCTGGGAGTCTGTCAAACACGAACTCCACAGCACCATAATGGCTACACTGAAAACTGGGAAGTTTGGTATCAAACTTCTCAGCACAATAAATGCACACTGATGCCAGTGTACATTTTATTGTAAAATACACCACAGAGGGCACCTTAGAGGTGCCCCCTGAAACTTAACCGACTGTCTGTGTAGGCTGACTAGTTCCAGCAGCCTGCCACACCAGAGACATGTTGCTGGCCCCATGGGGAGAGTGCCTTTGTCACTCTGAGGCCAGTAACAAAGCCTGCACTGGGTGGAGATGCTAACACCTCCCCCAGGCAGGAGCTGTGACACCTGGCGGTGAGCCTCAAAGGCTCACCCCTTTGTCACAGCCCAGCAGGGCACTCCAGCTTAGTGGAGTTGCCCGCCCCCTCCGGCCACGGCCCCCACTTTTGGCGGCAAGGCTGGAGGGAACAAAGAAAGCAACAAGGAGGAGTCACTGGCCAGTCAGGACAGCCCCTAAGGTGTCCTGAGCTGAGGTGACTCTGACTTTTAGAAATCCTCCATCTTGCAGATGGAGGATTCCCCCAATAGGGTTAGGATTGTGACCCCCTCCCCTTGGGAGGAGGCACAAAGAGGGTGTACCCACCCTCAGGGCTAGTAGCCATTGGCTACTAACCCCCCAGACCTAAACACGCCCTTAAATTTAGTATTTAAGGGCTACCCTGAACCCTAGAAAATTAGATTCCTGCAACAAGAAGAAGGACTGCCCAGCTGAAAACCCCTGCAGCGGAAGACCAGAAGACGACAACTGCCTTGGCTCCAGAAACTCACCGGCCTGTCTCCTGCCTTCCAAAGATCCTGCTCCAGCGACGCCTTCCGAAGGGACCAGCGACCTCGACATCCTCTGAGGACTGCCCCTGCTTCGAAAAGACAAGAAACTCCCGAGGACAGCGGACCTGCTCCAAGAAAAGCTGCAACTTTGTTTCCAGCAACTTTAAAGATCCCTGCAAGCTCCCCGCAAGAAGCGTGAGACTTGCAACACTGCACCCGGCGACCCCGACTCGGCTGGTGGCGATCCAACACCTCAGGAGGGACCCCAGGACTACTCTGATACTGTGAGTACCAAAACCTGTCCCCCCTGAGCCCCCACAGCGCCGCCTGCAGAGGGAATCCCGAGGCTTCCCCTGACCGCGACTCTTTGAAACCAAAGTCCCGACACCTGGGAGAGACCCTGCACCCGCAGCCCCCAGGACCTGAAGGACCGGACTTTCACTGGAGGAGTGACCCCCAGGAGTCCCTCTCCCTTGCCCAAGTGGAGGTTTCCCCGAGGAACCCCCCCCTTGCCTGCCTGCAGCGCTGAAGAGATCCCTAGATCTCCCATTGACTTCCATTACAAACCCGACGCTTGTTTCTACACTGCACCCGGCCGCCCCCGCGCTGCTGAGGGTGAAATTTCTGTGTGGACTTGTGTCCCCCCCGGTGCCCTACAAAACCCCCCTGGTCTGCCCTCCGAAGACGCGGGTACTTACCTGCAAGCAGACCGGAACCGGGGCACCCCCTTCTCTCCATTCTAGCCTATGTGTTTTGGGCACCACTTTGAACTCTGCACCTGACCGGCCCTGAGCTGCTGGTGTGGTGACTTTGGGGTTGCTCTGAACCCCCAACGGTGGGCTATCTTGGACCAAGAACTGAACCCTGTAAGTGTCTTACTTACCTGGTAAAACTAACAAATACTTACCTCCCCTAGGAACTGTGAAAATTGCACTAAGTGTCCACTTTTAAAACAGCTATTTGTCAATAACTTGAAAAGTATACATGCAATTTTGATGATTTGAAGTTCCTAAAGTACTTACCTGCAATACCTTTCGAATGAGCTATTACATGTAGAACTTGAACCTGTGGTTCTTAAAATAAACTAAGAAAAGATATTTTTCTATATAAAAACCTATTGGCTGGATTTGTCTCTGAGTGTGTGTACCTCATTTATTGTCTATGTGTATGTACAACAAATGCTTAACACTACTCCTTGGATAAGCCTACTGCTCGACCACACTACCACAAAATAGAGCATTAGTATTATCTATTTTTACCACTATTTTACCTCTAAGGGGAACCCTTGGACTCTGTGCATGCTATTCCTTACTTTGAAATAGCACATACAGAGCCAACTTCCTACATTGGTGGATCAGCGGTGGGGTACAAGACTTTGCATTTGCTGGACTACTCAGCCAATACCTGATCACACGACAAATTCCAAAATTGTCATTAGAAATTGATTTTTGCAATTTGAAAAGTTTTCTAAATTCTTAAAAGACCTGCTAGGGCCTTGTGTTAGATCCTGTTTAGCATTTCTTTTAGAGTTTAAAAGTTTGTAAAAGTTTGAATTAGATTCTAGAACCAGTTTTAGTTTCTTAAAAAGTATTCCAACTTTTAGAAGCATAATGTCTAGCACAGATGTGAATGTGGTGGAACTCGACACCACACCTTACCTCCATCTACAGATGAGAGAGCTAAGGTCACTCTGTAAACTAAAGAAAATAGCAATGGGCCCCAAACCTACCAAAATACAGCTCCAGGAGCTTTTGGCAGAGTTTGAAAAGGCCAACCCCTCTGAGGATGGCAACTCAGAGGATGAAGATAGTGACTTGGAGGGAAATTCCCCCCCTCCAGTCCTACTTAGGGAGAGCAGGGCTTCTCAAGCCCTGACTCCACAAATAATAGTCAGAGATGCTGGTTCCCTCACAGGAGGGACCAACAACTCTGAAATCACTGAGGATAACTCCAGTGAAGAGGACATCCAGTTAGCCAGGATGGCCAAAAGATTGGCTTTGGAAAGACAGATCCTAGCCATAGAGAGGGAAAGACAAGAGATGGGCCTAGGACCCATCAATGGTGGCAGCAACATAAATAGGGTCAGAGATTCTCCTGACATGTTGAAAATCCCCAAAGGGATTGTAACTAAATATGAAGATGGTGATGACATCACCAAATGGTTCACAGCTTTTGAGAGGGCTTGTGTAACCAGAAAAGTGAACAGATCTCACTGGGGTGCTCTCCTTTGGGAAATGTTCACAGGAAAGTGTAGGGATAGACTCCTCACACTCTCTGGACAAGATGCAGAATCTTATGACCTCATGAAGGGTACCCTGATTGAGGGCTTTGGATTCTCCACTGAGGAGTACAGGATTAGGTTCAGGGGGGCTCAAAAATCCTCGAGCCAGACCTGGGTTGACTTTGTTGACTACTCAGTGAAAACACTAGATGGTTGGATTCAAGGCAGTGGTGTAAGTAATTATGATGGGCTGTACAATTTATTTGTGAAAGAACACCTGTTAAGTAATTGTTTCAATGATAAACTGCATCAGCATCTGGTAGACCTAGGACCAATTTCTCCCCAAGAATTGGGAAAGAAGGCGGACCATTGGGTCAAGACAAGGGTGTCCAAGACTTCAACAGGGGGTGACCAAAAGAAAGGGGTCACGAAGACTCCCCAGCAGAAGGGTGATGAGACAACCAAAACTAAAAATAGTAAAGAGTCTTCCACAGGCCCCCAAAAACCTGCACAGGAGGGTGGGCCCAGAGCCTCTTCACAAAACAATGGGTACAAGGGTAAAAACTTTGATCCCAAAAAGGCCTGGTGTCATAGCTGTAAACAGCATGGACACCAAACTGGAGACAAGGCCTGTCCCAAGAAAGGTTCCACTCCAAACTCCCATCCAGGTAACACTGGTATGGCTAGTCTCCAAGTGGGATCAACAGTGTGCCCAGAGCAAATCAGGGTCCACACTGAAGCTACTCTAGTTTCTGAGGGTGGGGTGGATTTAGCCACACTAGCTGTCTGGCCGCCTAACATGCAAAAATACAGACAGCAACTCTTAATTAATGGGACTAGAATAGAGGGCCTGAGGGATACAGGTGCCAGTGTCACCATGGTGACAGAGAAACTGGTTTCCCCTGGCCAATACCTGACTGGAAAAACTTACACAGTCACCAACGCTGACAATCAGAGAAAAGTACATCCCATGGCAATGGTTACTTTAGAATGGGGAGGGGTCAATGGCCTGAAGCAGGTGGTGGTCTCCTCAAATATCCCAGTGGACTGTCTGCTTGGAAATGACCTGGAGTCCTCAGCATGGGCTGAGGTAGAGCTAAAAACCCATGCAGCAATGCTGGGTATCCCTGAACTGGTGTGTGTGAAAACAAGAGCACAATGCAAGGCACAGGGTGAAAAAGTAGAGCTGGAGTCTGGAAAAATGGCCCAGCCTACCAAGAGAACAGGAAAGTCAGTTGGGAAACCAACTGCAACACAGCAAAAGAAAGGGAACCTCTCTTCTCAGGAAGAAGTTCTGCCCTCTGAGGGAACTGAGCCTTTGGAGCTTGAACCTTATCAGGTTGAGCTCTTAGGCCCAGGGGGACCCTCAAGGGAGGAGCTGTGTAAGGGACAAGAAACCTGTCCCTCTCTTGAAGGCCTTAGGCAGCAAGCTGCTGAAGAGTCCAAAGGCAAGAAAAATGGAACACATAGGGTCTATTGGGAAGATGGGCTCCTGTACACTGAGGCCAGAGACCCCAAACCTGGTGCCACTAGGAGAGTGGTAGTGCCTCAGCTGTTCAGAGAGTTCATCCTAACATTGGCCCATGACATTCCCCTTGCTGGACATTTGGGACAAACCAAGACGTGGGAGAGGTTAGTCAACCACTTCTACTGGCCCAATATGTCCAACATGGTTAAGGAGTTTTGCCTCTCCTGCCCCACCTGTCAAGCCAGTGGTAAGACAGGTGGGCATCCAAAGGCCCCCCTCATTCCACTTCCTGTGGTGGGGGTGCCCTTTGAAAGAGTGGGTGTGGACATAGTTGGTCCACTGGAACCTCCCACAGCCTCAGGAAATATGTATATCCTGGTAGTAGTGGATCATGCTACCAGGTATCCTGAAGCTATTCCCCTTAGGTCGACTACTGCCCCTGCAGTAGCCAAGGCCCTCATTGGTATCTTTACCAGAGTGGGTTTCCCTAAGGAGGTGGTGTCTGACAGAGGTACCAACTTCATGTCAGCATACCTAAAGCACATGTGGAATGAGTGTGGAGTGACTTATAAATTCACTACACCTTACCATCCACAAACTAATGGCTTAGTTGAGAGATTCAACAAGACATTAAAGGGCATGATCATGGGGCTCCCAGAAAAACTCAAAAGGAGATGGGATGTCCTCCTGCCATGTCTGCTTTTCGCTTACAGGGAGGTACCACAGAAGGGAGTAGGGTTCTCACCCTTTGAACTTCTGTTTGGTCATCCTGTAAGGGGACCACTTGCCCTTGTTAAAGAAGGCTGGGAGAGACCTCTCCATGAGCCTAAACAGGACATAGTGGACTATGTACTTGGCCTTCGCTCTAGAATGGCAGAGTACATGGAAAAGGCAACCAAAAACCTTGAGGCCAGCCAACAACTCCAGAAGTTTTGGTATGACCAAAAGGCTGCACTGGTTGAGTTCCAACCAGGGCAGAAAGTCTGGGTTCTGGAGCCTGTGGCTCCCAGGGCACTCCAGGACAAATGGAGTGGCCCTTACCCAGTGCTAGAGAGGAAGAGTCAGGTCACCTACCTGGTGGACCTGGGCACAAGCAGGAGCCCCAAGAGGGTGATCCATGTGAACCGCCTTAAGCTCTTCCATGACAGGGCTGATGTGAATCTGTTAATGGTAACAGATGAGGATCAGGAGGCAGAGAGTGAACCTCTCCCTGATCTTCTGTCATCAGACCCAAAAGATGGCACAGTAGATGGAGTGATCTACTCAGACACCCTCTCTGGCCAACAGCAGGCTGATTGTAGGAGAGTCCTACAACAGTTTCCTGAGCTTTTCTCCCTAACCCCTGGTCAGACACACCTGTGTACCCATGATGTGGACACAGGAGACAGCATGCCTGTCAAGAACAAAATCTTCAGACAGTCTGACCATGTTAAGGAAAGCATCAAGATGGAAGTCCACAAGATGCTGGAATTGGGAGTGATTGAGCGCTCTGACAGCCCCTGGGCTAGCCCAGTGGTCTTAGTCCCCAAACCTCACACCAAAGATGGAAAGAAAGAGATGAGGTTTTGTGTGGACTACAGAGGGCTCAACTCTGTCACCAAGACAGATGCCCATCCAATTCCAAGAGCTGATGAGCTCATTGATAAGTTAGGTGCTGCCAAATTTCTAAGTACCTTTGACTTGACAGCAGGGTACTGGCAAATAAAAATGGCGCCTGGAGCAAAAGAAAAGACAGCATTCTCCACACCTGATGGGCATTATCAGTTTACTGTTATGCCCTTTGGTTTAAAGAATGCCCCTGCCACCTTCCAAAGGTTGGTGAATCAAGTCCTTGCTGGCTTGGAGTCCTTTAGCACAGCTTATCTTGATGATATTGCTGTCTTTAGCTCCACCTGGCAGGATCACCTGGTCCACCTGAAGAAGGTTTTGAAGGCTCTGCAATCTGCAGGCCTCTCTATCAAGGCATCCAAATGCCAGATAGGGCAGGGAACTGTGGTTTACTTGGGCCACCTTGTAGGTGGAGGCCAAGTTCAGCCACTCCAACCCAAGATCCAGACCATTCTGGACTGGGTAGCTCCAAAAACCCAGACTCAAGTCAGGGCATTCCTTGGCTTGACTGGGTACTACAGGAGGTTTGTGAAGGGATATGGATCCATTGTGACAGCCCTCACTGAGCTCACCTCCAAGAAAATGCCCAAGAAAGTGAACTGGACTGTGGACTGCCAACAGGCCTTTGACACCCTGAAACAAGCAATGTGCTCAGCACCAGTTCTCAAAGCTCCAGATTATTCTAAGCAGTTCATTGTGCAGACTGATGCCTCTGAACATGGGATAGGGGCAGTTCTGTCCCAAACAAATGATGATGGCCTTGACCAGCCTGTTGCTTTCATTAGCAGGAGGTTACTCCCCAGGGAGCAGCGTTGGAGTGCCATTGAGAGGGAGGCCTTTGCTGTGGTTTGGTCCCTGAAGAAGCTGAGACCATACCTCTTTGGGACTCACTTCCTAGTTCAAACTGACCACAGACCTCTCAAATGGCTGATGCAAATGAAAGGTGAAAATCCTAAACTGTTGAGGTGGTCCATCTCCCTACAGGGAATGGACTTTATAGTGGAACACAGACCTGGGACTGCCCATGCCAATGCAGATGGCCTTTCCAGGTTCTTCCACTTAGAAAATGAAGACTCTCTTGGGAAAGGTTAGTCTCATCCTCTTTCGTTTGGGGGGGGGTTGTGTAAGGAAATGCCTCCTTGGCATGGTTGCCCCCTGACTTTTTGCCTTTGCTGATGCTATGTTTACAATTGAAAGTGTGCTGAGGCCTGCTAACCAGGCCCCAGCACCAGTGTTCTTTCCCTAACCTGTACTTTTGTATCCACAATTGGCAGACCCTGGCATCCAGATAAGTCCCTTGTAACTGGTACTTCTAGTACCAAGGGCCCTGATGCCAAGGAAGGTCTCTAAGGGATGCAGCATGTCTTATGCCACCCTGGAGACCTCTCACTCAGCACAGACACACTGCTTGCCAGCTTGTGTGTGCTAGTGAGGACCAAACGAGTAAGTCGACATGGCACTCCCCTCAGGGTGCCATGCCAGCCTCTCACTGCCTATGCAGTATAGGTAAGACACCCCTCTAGCAGGCCTTACAGCCCTAAGGCAGGGTGCACTATACCATAGGTGAGGGTACCAGTGCATGAGCATGGTACCCCTACAGTGTCTAAACAAAACCTTAGACATTGTAAGTGCAGGGTAGCCATAAGAGTATATGGTCTGGGAGTCTGTCAAACACGAACTCCACAGCACCATAATGGCTACACTGAAAACTGGGAAGTTTGGTATCAAACTTCTCAGCACAATAAATGCACACTGATGCCAGTGTACATTTTATTGTAAAATACACCACAGAGGGCACCTTAGAGGTGCCCCCTGAAACTTAACCGACTGTCTGTGTAGGCTGACTAGTTCCAGCAGCCTGCCACACCAGAGACATGTTGCTGGCCCCATGGGGAGAGTGCCTTTGTCACTCTGAGGCCAGTAACAAAGCCTGCACTGGGTGGAGATGCTAACACCTCCCCCAGGCAGGAGCTGTGACACCTGGCGGTGAGCCTCAAAGGCTCACCCCTTTGTCACAGCCCAGCAGGGCACTCCAGCTTAGTGGAGTTGCCCGCCCCCTCCGGCCACGGCCCCCACTTTTGGCGGCAAGGCTGGAGGGAACAAAGAAAGCAACAAGGAGGAGTCACTGGCCAGTCAGGACAGCCCCTAAGGTGTCCTGAGCTGAGGTGACTCTGACTTTTAGAAATCCTCCATCTTGCAGATGGAGGATTCCCCCAATAGGGTTAGGATTGTGACCCCCTCCCCTTGGGAGGAGGCACAAAGAGGGTGTACCCACCCTCAGGGCTAGTAGCCATTGGCTACTAACCCCCCAGACCTAAACACGCCCTTAAATTTAGTATTTAAGGGCTACCCTGAACCCTAGAAAATTAGATTCCTGCAACAAGAAGAAGGACTGCCCAGCTGAAAACCCCTGCAGCGGAAGACCAGAAGACGACAACTGCCTTGGCTCCAGAAACTCACCGGCCTGTCTCCTGCCTTCCAAAGATCCTGCTCCAGCGACGCCTTCCGAAGGGACCAGCGACCTCGACATCCTCTGAGGACTGCCCCTGCTTCGAAAAGACAAGAAACTCCCGAGGACAGCGGACCTGCTCCAAGAAAAGCTGCAACTTTGTTTCCAGCAACTTTAAAGATCCCTGCAAGCTCCCCGCAAGAAGCGTGAGACTTGCAACACTGCACCCGGCGACCCCGACTCGGCTGGTGGCGATCCAACACCTCAGGAGGGACCCCAGGACTACTCTGATACTGTGAGTACCAAAACCTGTCCCCCCTGAGCCCCCACAGCGCCGCCTGCAGAGGGAATCCCGAGGCTTCCCCTGACCGCGACTCTTTGAAACCAAAGTCCCGACACCTGGGAGAGACCCTGCACCCGCAGCCCCCAGGACCTGAAGGACCGGACTTTCACTGGAGGAGTGACCCCCAGGAGTCCCTCTCCCTTGCCCAAGTGGAGGTTTCCCCGAGGAACCCCCCCCTTGCCTGCCTGCAGCGCTGAAGAGATCCCTAGATCTCCCATTGACTTCCATTACAAACCCGACGCTTGTTTCTACACTGCACCCGGCCGCCCCCGCGCTGCTGAGGGTGAAATTTCTGTGTGGACTTGTGTCCCCCCCGGTGCCCTACAAAACCCCCCTGGTCTGCCCTCCGAAGACGCGGGTACTTACCTGCAAGCAGACCGGAACCGGGGCACCCCCTTCTCTCCATTCTAGCCTATGTGTTTTGGGCACCACTTTGAACTCTGCACCTGACCGGCCCTGAGCTGCTGGTGTGGTGACTTTGGGGTTGCTCTGAACCCCCAACGGTGGGCTATCTTGGACCAAGAACTGAACCCTGTAAGTGTCTTACTTACCTGGTAAAACTAACAAATACTTACCTCCCCTAGGAACTGTGAAAATTGCACTAAGTGTCCACTTTTAAAACAGCTATTTGTCAATAACTTGAAAAGTATACATGCAATTTTGATGATTTGAAGTTCCTAAAGTACTTACCTGCAATACCTTTCGAATGAGCTATTACATGTAGAACTTGAACCTGTGGTTCTTAAAATAAACTAAGAAAAGATATTTTTCTATATAAAAACCTATTGGCTGGATTTGTCTCTGAGTGTGTGTACCTCATTTATTGTCTATGTGTATGTACAACAAATGCTTAACACTACTCCTTGGATAAGCCTACTGCTCGACCACACTACCACAAAATAGAGCATTAGTATTATCTATTTTTACCACTATTTTACCTCTAAGGGGAACCCTTGGACTCTGTGCATGCTATTCCTTACTTTGAAATAGCACATACAGAGCCAACTTCCTACAGTATCTGAATGTTGTTTGCAATTACGTGTGCTGACGTTTGTTGTGGATGTCATTCGCATTTTGAATGGCACTTTCTTTTTACTACTCACAAAACTTTGCTGCAGAATATGCGATTAGCCTCTCCATGTGCATCTTTGTTGGCAGTTGTGTGGTAGAAGTCATCTCTGTAAAATGTCACAAAGAAAGTTGTTGCAAAACCCCAACCCACTCTACAGTATGCGTTCAAAGAGTTGTATCCCATTTATTCATCATGGCTATTCAAAGCATTTGTGGAGAGTGTCAAGAAGCTTTGTACCTGCACAGGCTAAAATCAAGATCCCCTAAAACTGAGGAGGCAATCGTAGCTTTCATGCACCGTCGGAGGTAAAGTTTCATTGTCAGCCATGTCAGTAACGGCAATTCGTTAAAGAGAAGAGCCATACTCAAATCTCGTTGTCCATCACAACACAAATTGATGCTTTCCTTTCCTCATTGCTACCGAGTGTAAAAAAAAGAGAAACCGACAAAAAGAAAAAAAAAAAAGAAAAGAGAGAAAAAACAATGCACATATCTGGAATATATTCAGAGAAGCTGCAAATTTATGAGAAAGCCAAACTAAAAGTTTTCAGACACACCCAACACTGAAAATTGCATCAGTCGAGCCAAAAGAGGTGTTGGGACACTAAATTAACAAACAAAAAAATATATATCTACTTCAATCACCAAAAGTTATGCTCTCCTATGCAGACAACATAAAAGAAACACTGCAATTCCCACACGTTTGTTTTGAATAAATGACCTGACCAATTAATTCTTGCAAGTTCCATTAAATGGTTTTAGGAAATATAATTAAATGATCAGCAATTTCACAAACACGCATTTGGGTAAAAACAAAACGCTATTACATGCAAATTTATCATTGGTGACAATGCTCAAATTCAGCAGTAATGATGAATTTTAATTACCTTTCAATGGTGTTACCTATTCTGTCACGGCGTGGTATCTTTAATGTTTAAGCGATATGAACATGCAGATGGCTTCAAGTAGCATAGCGGAAATATACTCCTCCTGTATGAAGCAGAGTTGCACACGCTGTCTATACTCACTGATCCATTCATGGTAGTAACTCTCATCCACTTTTCAAATTCATCATTTCATGGTGAAGCATTCTCAAATACAACACTTGGTGTCAACTTTAATCCATGCAAGTACTCCATTCTTTGGATTATTCCAAATTCTGCCAGTGATCAACCATTCGCATGTCTTTAGAGATCGTCATATCTCAAATCAACATCTAGTCGTTTCACTGCTCTCAGCAAACTCAACCGCTGCAAGTATCTGAACGATAGCCCCACTTGTGTTAGCATTCAGAATTCCATTATCATCTTGAGTAATAACTGGTTGTACGCATCACCACACCTGATATGAGCTCCTTCATGTGCATTTTACTGGTTGATGTTGTGGTAGAATTAGCATCTGAAAAAAGTCACAAAGAAAGTTGTCGCCATATCCCAATCCATTCCACACTATGCAGTAAGACTAAAATCGTATTTCACGCCTGAATACAGCTCAAAGCAACAGCACGTGTAGAGCATTCCAAGACTAACCCCAAAATATCTCACTTTCAAATTAAGCCTTAATCCCCCATGAAAGCAGTAGGCAATTGTAGCACTTAGCTTATGGTTCATGTACTTGCGATGACTTTCAGGGTTGGAGTACATTGCACACAGCGAGTAAATGCCACCTCCGCCTGAGTTGGAAAACATTCAACTGCCAGCTAAACCAATTACTTCCTTTTGTTAGAGGCATCTGCCTTTTTCAGCTCTTATTGTTCACCACAACACGATGGATGCTTGCCTTTCTCTTGCTGTATCCTACTAGTAGGAAAAAAAGAAACCTACCAAATAGACAAAATAAACTAAAGAACCCTAATGGAAAAATGCAACGAAAGACACTGTGTATGGCTGCAATTACATCAGAGAAGCTGCACAATTTCTAAAAAGTAACCACTAACATTATCAACCAAAAAAAAAAAAAAAAAAAAAACATAAAATTGCCAATTACAACTGCAGAACATGTCTTAGTCTACTCTTGCGCCATTAGCTACAAGTGAAATAAATAAAACATGTACCTCCTCTAGGAACACAAAATATGCTACACTTCCAAAGGGCCTTGCTCACCAACAGGTGGAAACACCTCATTAGCCGGAGTCTGTGAAAAAACAAAACAAAAAACATATCACCCTGCCTTCTCCCCAACTCCAAAGCTACCCCCACAGATATTGCACCTTCACAACTAAGCAGCTTCTCTTTGTTTTTCTTATTATACTTTTTGGCCCAAAAAGAAGCACTCAACTACTGCTTTTGTATACTGCTGTCTGACACAATTAAGTACTTATCAATTCACCTCATCTCAAGCCGCATCAATGCTTCCACTGAAATATTTCGAGCCCAATGCCAACAACTCTCGGCACAGCTGTAGTCCACATTAACATGTACGTCTCGACTAGGCATAACATCTCTTGGATCCAAGTCATACTGCTACTGGAGGAATTCTTACAGCCTGGCACTTTGAGACCCAGCACAACGTAGTGGAAAAATAATCGGCCTTGACGTTCCCTGCTGGAAATAGAAAAAGCATGCCTAACACAAACAATGCAATAAAGCATCTAACTAGCCTTTTTCAGACTGTTTCGTACATAACTAAATTCCAAGAGGTTAGAAAACAAGCAACTCTAACCTACCACTGATATCAAAACCCTCTCTACTCTTTATTATAATGATTAATAATCAGTACCTTGTAATAACAGTACCTCATCTTACATAGCACCATATTTCAAAGCTGTAAGCATTCGCTGTGCTTCATAGTAGGAAAAAAACAATCTTCTCCGAAGGAAAGAGTTGCGCACACTGCCTACTTTCTTCCACTCACGCTAGTGAGTTGTTCACTGTTCAATTCAGCAATATATCGAGAAGCATTTTCAATACAACGCTTAACGTACACACTATTTTTCATGCAGTTGTTACTTATCTTGTATCATTCCAGATTCTCATTCTGATGAGCACACCCCCATCTCTTTAGAGCAAGAGATCAGCCATTCAGCATCTAGAGTCCCGCCACAGCTTCCGGCAAATTCGTACCACGGCTAGTATCTGAATGTTGTTTGCAATTACGTGTGCTGACGTTTGTTGTGGATGTCATTCGCATGTTGAATGGCACTTTCTTTTTACTACTCACAAAACTTTGCTGCAGAATATGTGATTAGCCTCTCCATGTGCATCTTTGTTGGCAGTTGTGTGGTAGAAGTCATCTCTGTAAAATGTCACAAAGAAAGTTGTTGCAACACCCCAACCCACTCTACAGTATGCGTTCAAAGAGTTGTATCCCATTTATTCATCACGGCTATTCAAAGCATTTGTGGAGAGTGTCAAGAAGCTTTGTACCTGTACAGGCTAAAATCAAGATCCCCTAAAACTGAGGAGGCAATCGTAGCTTTCATGCACCGTCGGAGGTAAAGTTTCATTGTCAGCCATGTTAGTAACGGCAATTTGTTAAAGAGAAGAGCCATACTCAAATCTCGTTGTCCATCACAACACAAATTGATGCTTTCCTTTGCTCATTTCTACTGAGTGAAAAAAAAAGAGAAACCGACAAAAAGAAAAAAAAAAAAAGAAAAGAGAGAAAAAACAATGCACATATCTGGAATATATTCAGAGAAGCTGCAAATTTATGAGAAAGCCAAACTAAAAGTTTTCAGACACACCCAACACTGAAAATTACATCAGTCGAGCCAAAAGAGGTGTTGGGACACTAAATTAACAACAAAAAAAATAAAAGATATCTACTTCAATCACCAAAAGTTATGCTCTCCTATGCAGACAACATAAAAGAAACACTGCAATTCCCACACGTTTGTTTTGAATAAATGACCTGACCAATTAATTCTTGCAAGTTCCATTAAATGGTTTTAGGAAATATAATTAAATGATCAGCAATTTCACAAACACGCATTTGGGTAAAAACAAAACGCTCTTACATGCAAATTTATCATTGGTGACAATGCTCAAATTCAGCAGTAATGATGAATTTTAATTACCTTTCAATGGTGTTACCTATTCTGTCACGGCGTGGTATCTTTAATGTTTAAGCGATGTGAACATGCAGATGGCTTCAAGTAGCATAGCGGAAATATACTCCTCCTGTATGAAGCAGAGTTGCACACGCTGTCTATACTCACTGATCCATTCATGGTAGTAACTCTCATCCACTTTTCAAATTCATCATTTCATGGTGAAGCATTCTCAAATACAACACTTGGTGTCAACTTTAATCCATGCAAGTACTCCATTCTTTGGATTATTCCAAATTCTGCCAGTGATCAACCATTCGCATGTCTTTAGAGATCGTCATATCTCAAATCAACATCTAGTCGTTTCACTGCTCTCAGCAAACTCAACCGCTGCAAGTATCTGAACGATAGCCCCACTTGTGTTAGCATTCAGAATTCCATTATCATCTTGAGTATTAACTGGTTGTACGCATCACCACACCTGATATGAGCTCCTTCATGTGCATTTTACTGGTTGATGTTGTGGTAGAATTAACCTCTGAAAAAAGTCACAAAGAAAGTTGTCGCCATACCCCAACCCATTCCACACTATGCAGTAAGACTAAAATCGTATTTCACGCCTGAATACAGCTCAAAGCAACAGCACGTGTAGAACATTCCAAGACTAACCCAAAAATATCTCACTTTCAAATTAAGCCTTAATCCCCCATGAAAGCAGTAGGCAAGTGTAGCACTTAGCTTATGGTTCATGTACTTGCGATGACTTTCAGGGTTGGAGTACATTGCACACAGCGAGTAAATGCCACCTCCGCCTGAGTTGGAAAACATTCAACTGCCAGCTAAACCAATAACTTCCTTTTGTTAGAGGCATCTGCCTTTTTCAGCTCTTATTGTTCACCACAACACGATGGATGCTTGCCTTTCTCTTGCTGTATCCTACTAGTAGGAAAAAAAGAAACCTACCAAAGAGACAAAATAAACTAAAGAACCCTAATGGAAAAATGCAACGAAAGACACTGTGTATGGCTGCAATTACATCAGAGAAGCTGCACAATTTCTAAAAAGTAACCACTAACATTATCAACCCAAAAAAAAAAAAAAAAAACATAAAATTGCCAATTACAACTGTAGAACATGTCTTAGTCTACTCTTGCGCCATTAGCTACAAGTGAAATAAATAAAACATGTACCTCCTCTAGGAACACAAAATATGCTACACTTCCAAAGGGCCTTGCTCACCAACAGGTGGAAACACCTCATTACCCGGAGTCTGTGAAAAAACAAAACAAAAAACATATCACCCTGCCTTCTCCCCAACTCCAAAGCTACCCCCACAGATATTGCACCTTCACAACTAAGCAGCTTCTCTTTGTTTTTCTTATTATACTTTTTGGCCCAAAAAGAAGCACTCAACTACTGCTTTTGTATACTGCTGTCTGACACAAGTAAGTACTTATCAATTCACCTCATCTCAAGCCGCATCAATGCTTCCACTGAAATATTTCGAGCCCAATGCCAACAACTCTCGGCACAGCTGTAGTCCACATTAACATCTACGTCTCGACTAGGCATAACATCTCTTGGATCCAAGTCATACTGCTACTGGAGGAATTCTTACAGCCTGGCACTTTGAGACCCAGCACAACGTAGTGGAAAAATAATCGGCCTTGACGTTCCCTGCTGGAAATAGAAAAAGCATGCCTAACACAAACAATGCAATAAAGCATCTAACTAGCCTTTATCAGACTGTTTCGTACATAACTAAATTCCAAGAGGTTAGAAAACAAGCAACTCTAACCTACCACAGATATCAAAACCCTCTCTACTCTTTATTATAATGATTAATAATCAGTACCTTGTAATAACAGTACCTCATCTTACATAGCACCATATTTCAAAGCTGTAAGCATTCGCTGTGCTTCATAGTAGGAAAAAAACAATCTTCTCCGAAGGAAAGAGTTGCGCACACTGCCTACTTTCTTCCACTCACGCTAGTGAGTTGTTCACTGTTCAATTCAGCAATATATCGAGAAGCATTTTCAATACAACGCTTAACGTACACACTATTTTTCATGCAGTTGTTACTTATCTTGTATCATTCCAGATTCTCATTCTGATGAGCACACCCCCATCTCTTTAGAGCAAGAGATCAGCCATTCAGCATCTAGAGTCCCGCCACAGCTTCCGGCAAATTCGTACCACGGCTAGTATCTGAATGTTGTTTGCAATTACGTGTGCTGACGTTTGTTGTGGATGTCATTCGCATCTTGAATGGCACTTTCTTTTTACTACTCACAAAACTTTGCTGCAGAATATGTGATTAGCCTCTCCATGTGCATCTTTGTTGGCAGTTGTGTGGTAGAAGTCATCTCTGTAAAATGTCACAAAGAATGTTGTTGCAACACCCCAACCCACTCTACAGTATGCGTTCAAAGAGTTGTATCCCATTTATTCATCACGGCTATTCAAAGCATTTGTGGAGAGTTTCAAGAAGCTTTGTACCTGTACAGGCTAAAATCAAGATCCCCTAAAACTGAGGAGGCAATCGTAGCTTTCATGCACCGTCGGAGGTAAAGTTTCATTGTCAGCCATGTCAGTAACGGCAATTCGTTAAAGAGAAGAGCCATACTCAAATCTCGTTGTCCATCACAACACAAATTGATGCTTTCCTTTGCTCATTTCTACTGAGTGAAAAAAAAAGAGAAACCGACAAAAAGAAAAAAAAAAAAAGAAAAGAGAGAAAAAACAATGCACATATCTGGAATATATTCAGAGAAGCTGCAAATTTATGAGAAAGCCAAACTAAAAGTTTTCAGACACACCCAACACTGAAAATTGCATCAGTCGAGCCAAAAGAGGTGTTGGGACACTAAATTAACAAAAAAAAAAAAATATCTACTTCAATCACCAAAAGTTATGCTCTCCTATGCAGACAACATAAAAGAAACACTGCAATTCCCACACGTTTGTTTTGAATAAATGACCTGACCAATTAATTCTTGCAAGTTCCATTAAATGGTTTTAGGAAATATAATTAAATGATCAGCAATTTCACAAACACGCATTTGGGTAAAAACAAAACGCTATTACATGCAAATTTATCATTGGTGACAATGCTCAAATTCAGCAGTAATGATGAATTTTAATTACCTTTCAATGGTGTTACCTATTCTGTCACGGCGTGGTATCTTTAATGTTTAAGCGATGTGAACATGCAGATGGCTTCAAGTAGCATAGCGGAAATATACTCCTCCTGTATGAAGCAGAGTTGCACACGCTGTCTATACTCACTGATCCATTCATGGTAGTAACTCTCATCCACTTTTCAAATTCATCATTTCATGGTGAAGCATTCTCAAATACAACACTTGGTGTCAACTTTAATCCATGCAAGTACTCCATTCTTTGGATTATTCCAAATTCTGCCAGTGATCAACCATTCGCATGTCTTTAGAGATCGTCATATCTCAAATCAACATCTAGTCGTTTCACTGCTCTCAGCAAACTCAACCGCTGCAAGTATCTGAACGATAGCCCCACTTGTGTTAGCATTCAGAATTCCATTATCATCTTGAGTAATAACTGGTTGTACGCATCACCACACCTGATATGAGCTCCTTCATGTGCATTTTACTGGTTGATGTTGTGGTAGAATTAGCATCTGAAAAAAGTCACAAAGAAAGTTGTCGCCATACCCCAACCCATTCCACACTATGCAGTAAGACTAAAATCGTATTTCACGCCTGAATACAGCTCAAAGCAACAGCACGTGTAGAGCATTCCAAGACTAACCCCAAAATATCTCACTTTCAAATTAAGCCTTAATCCCCCATGAAAGCAGTAGGCAATTGTAGCACTTAGCTTATGGTTCATGTACTTGCGATGACTTTCAGGGTTGGAGTACATTGCACACAGCGAGTAAATGCCACCTCCGCCTGAATTGGAAAACATTCAACTGCCAGCTAAACCAATAACTTCCTTTTGTTAGAGGCATCTGCCTTTTTCAGCTCTTATTGTTCACCACAACACGATGGATGCTTGCCTTTCTCTTGCTGTATCCTACTAGTAGGAAAAAAAGAAACCTACCAAATAGACAATATAAACTAAAGAACCCTAATGGAAAAATGCAACGAAAGACACTGTGTATGGCTGCAATTACATCAGAGAAGCTGCACAATTTCTAAAAAGTAACCACTAACATTATCAACCAAAAAAAAAAAAAAAAAGATAAAATTGCCAATTACAACTGTAGAACATGTCTTAATCTACTCTTGCGCCATTAGCTACAAGTGAAATAAATAAAACATGTACCTCCTCTAGGAACACAAAATATGCTACACTTCCAAAGGGCCTTGCTCACTAACAGGTGGAAACACCTCATTACCCGGAGTCTGTGAAAAAACAAAACAAAAAACATATCACCCTGCCTTCTCCCCAACTCCAAAGCTACCCCCACAGATATTGCACCTTCACAACTAAGCAGCTTCTCTTTGTTTTTCTTATTATACTTTTTGGCCCAAAAAGAAGCACTCAACTACTGCTTTTGTATACTGCTGTCTGACACAAGTAAGTACTTATCAATTCACCTCATCTCAAGCCGCATCAATGCTTCCACTGAAATATTTCGAGCCCAATGCCAACAACTCTCGGCACAGCTGTAGTCCACATTAACATCTACGTCTCGACTAGGCATAACATCTCTTGGATCCAAGTCATACTGCTACTGGAGGAATTCTTACAGCCTGGCACTTTGAGACCCAGCACAACGTAGTGGAAAAATAATCGGCCTTGACGTTCCCTGCTGGAAATAGAAAAAGCATGCCTAACACAAACAATGCAATAAAGCATCTAACTAGCCTTTTTCAGACTGTTTCGTACATAACTAAATTCCAAGAGGTTAGAAAACAAGCAACTCTAACCTACCACTGATATCAAAACCCTCTCTACTCTTTATTATAATGATTAATAATCAGTACCTTGTAATAACAGTACCTCATCTTACATAGCACCATATTTCATGTTTCAAAGCTGTAAGCATTCGCTGTGCTTCATAGTAGGAAAAAAACAATCTTCTCTGAAGGAAAGAGTTGCGCACACTGCCTACTTTCTTCCACTCACGCTAGTGAGTTGTTCACTGTTCAATTCAGCAATATATCGAGAAGCATTTTCAATACAACGCTTAACGTACACACTATTTTTCATGCAGTTGTTACTTATCTTGTATCATTCCAGATTCTCATTCTGATGAGCACACCCCCATCTCTTTAGAGCAAGAGATCAGCCATTCAGCATCTAGAGTCCCGCCACAGCTTCCGGCAAATTCGTACCACGGCTAGTATCTGAATGTTGTTTGCATTTACGTGTGCTGACGTTTGTTGTGGATGTCATTCGCATCTTGAATGGCACTTTCTTTTTACTACTCACAAAACTTTGCTGCAGAATATGCGATTAGCCTCTCCATGTGCATCTTTGTTGGCAGTTGTGTGGTAGAAGTCATCTCTGTAAAATGTCACAAAGAAAGTTGTTGCAAAACCCCAACCCACTCTACAGTATGCGTTCAAAGAGTTGTATCCCATTTATTCATCATGGCTATTCAAAGCATTTGTGGAGAGTGTCAAGAAGCTTTGTACCTGCACAGGCTAAAATCAAGATCCCCTAAAACTGAGGAGGCAATCGTAGCTTTCATGCACCGTCGGAGGTAAAGTTTCATTGTCAGCCATGTCAGTAACGGCAATTTGTTAAAGAGAAGAGCCATACTCAAATCTCGTTGTCCATCACAACACAAATTGATGCTTTCCTTTCCTCATTGCTACCGAGTGAAAAAAAAAGAGAAACCGACAAAAAGAAAAAAAAAAAAGAAAAGAGAGAAAAAACAATGCACATATCTGGAATATATTCAGAGAAGCTGCAAATTTATGAGAAAGCCAAACTAAAAGTTTTCAGACACACCCAACACTGAAAATTGCATCAGTCGAGCCAAAAGAGGTGTTGGGACACTAAATTAACAAACAAAAAAAAAATATCTACTTCAATCACCAAAAGTTATGCTCTCCTATGCAGACAACATAAAAGAAACACTGCAATTCCCACACGTTTGTTTTGAATAAATGACCTGACCAATTAATTCTTGCAAGTTCCATTAAATGGTTTTAGGAAATATAATTAAATGATCAGCAATTTCACAAACACGCATTTGGGTAAAAACAAAACGCTATTACATGCAAATTTATCATTGGTGACAATGCTCAAATTCAGCAGTAATGATGAATTTTAATTACCTTTCAATGGTGTTACCTATTCTGTCACGGCGTGGTATCTTTAATGTTTAAGCGATATGAACATGCAGATGGCTTCAAGTAGCATAGCGGAAATATACTCCTCCTGTATGAAGCAGAGTTGCACACGCTGTCTATACTCACTGATCCATTCATGGTAGTAACTCTCATCCACTTTTCAAATTCATCATTTCATGGTGAAGCATTCTCAAATACAACACTTGGTGTCAACTTTAATCCATGCAAGTACTCCATTCTTTGGATTATTCCAAATTCTGCCAGTGATCAACCATTCGCATGTCTTTAGAGATCGTCATATCTCAAATCAACATCTAGTCGTTTCACTGCTCTCAGCAAACTCAACCGCTGCAAGTATCTGAACGATAGCCCCACTTGTGTTAGCATTCAGAATTCCATTATCATCTTGAGTAATAACTGGTTGTACGCATCACCATACCTGATATGAGCTCCTTCATGTGCATTTTACTGGTTGATGTTGTGGTAGAATTAACCTCTGAAAAAAGTCACAAAGAAAGTTGTCGCCATACCCCAACCCATTCCACACTATGCAGTAAGACTAAAATCGTATTTCACGCCTGAATACAGCTCAAAGCAACAGCACGTGTAGAGCATTCCAAGACTAACCCCAAAATATCTCACTTTCAAATTAAGCCTTAATCCCCCATGAAAGCAGTAGGCAATTGTAGCACTTAGCTTATGGTTCATGTACTTGCGATGACTTTCAGGGTTGGAGTACATTGCACACAGCGAGTAAATGCCACCTCCGCCTGAGTTGGAAAACATTCAACTGCCAGCTAAACCAATAACTTCCTTTTGTTAGAGGCATCTGCCTTTTTCAGCTCTTATTGTTCACCACAACACGATGGATGCTTGCCTTTCTCTTGCTGTATCCTACTAGTAGGAAAAAAAGAAACCTACCAAATAGACAAAATAAACTAAAGAACCCTAATGGAAAAATGCAACGAAAGACACTGTGTATGGCTGCAATTACATCAGAGAAGCTGCACAATTTCTAAAAAGTAACCACTAACATTATCAACCAAAAAAAAAAAAAAAAAAAAACATAAAATTGCCAATTACAACTGCAGAACATGTCTTAGTCTACTCTTGCGCCATTAGCTACAAGTGAAATAAATAAAACATGTACCTCCTCTAGGAACACAAAATATGCTACACTTCCAAAGGGCCTTGCTCACCAACAGGTGGAAACACCTCATTAGCCGGAGTCTGTGAAAAAACAAAACAAAAAACATATCACCCTGCCTTCTCCCCAACTCCAAAGCTACCCCCACAGATATTGCACCTTCACAACTAAGCAGCTTCTCTTTGTTTTTCTTATTATACTTTTTGGCCCAAAAAGAAGCACTCAACTACTGCTTTTGTATACTGCTGTCTGACACAATTAAGTACTTATCAATTCACCTCATCTCAAGCCGCATCAATGCTTCCACTGAAATATTTCGAGCCCAATGCCAACAACTCTCGGCACAGCTGTAGTCCACATTAACATGTACGTCTCGACTAGGCATAACATCTCTTGGATCCAAGTCATACTGCTACTGGAGGAATTCTTACAGCCTGGCACTTTGAGACCCAGCACAACGTAGTGGAAAAATAATCGGCCTTGACGTTCCCTGCTGGAAATAGAAAAAGCATGCCTAACACAAACAATGCAATAAAGCATCTAACTAGCCTTTTTCAGACTGTTTCGTACATAACTAAATTCCAAGAGGTTAGAAAACAAGCAACTCTAACCTACCACTGATATCAAAACCCTCTCTACTCTTTATTATAATGATTAATAATCAGTACCTTGTAATAACAGTACCTCATCTTACATAGCACCATATTTCATGTTTCAAAGCTGTAAGCATTCGCTGTGCTTCATAGTAGGAAAAAAACAATCTTCTCTGAAGGAAAGAGTTGCGCACACTGCCTACTTTCTTCCACTCACGCTAGTGAGTTGTTCACTGTTCAATTCAGCAATATATCGAGAAGCATTTTCAATACAACGCTTAACGTACACACTATTTTTCATGCAGTTGTTACTTATCTTGTATCATTCCAGATTCTCATTCTGATGAGCACACCCCCATCTCTTTAGAGCAAGAGATCAGCCATTCAGCATCTAGAGTCCCGCCACAGCTTCCGGCAAATTCGTACCACGGCTAGTATCTGAATGTTTTTTGCAATTACGTGTGCTGACGTTTGTTGTGGATGTCATTCGCATCTTGAATGGCACTTTCTTTTTACTACTCACAAAACTTTGCTGCAGAATATGTGATTAGCCTCTCCATGTGCATCTTTGTTGGCAGTTGTGTGGTAGAAGTCATCTCTGTAAAATGTCACAAAGAATGTTGTTGCAACACCCCAACCCACTCTACAGTATGCGTTCAAAGAGTTGTATCACATTTATTCATCACGGCTATTCAAAGCATTTGTGGAGAGTTTCAAGAAGCTTTGTACCTGTACAGGCTAAAATCAAGATCCCCTAAAACTGAGGAGGCAATCGTAGCTTTCATGCACCGTCGGAGGTAAAGTTTCATTGTCAGCCATGTCAGTAACGGCAATTCGTTAAAGAGAAGAGCCATACTCAAATCTCGTTGTCCATCACAACACAAATTGATGCTTTCCTTTGCTCATTTCTACTGAGTGAAAAAAAAAGAGAAACCGACAAAAAGAAAAAAAAAAAAAGAAAAGAGAGAAAAAACAATGCACATATCTGGAATATATTCAGAGAAGCTGCAAATTTATGAGAAAGCCAAACTAAAAGTTTTCAGACACACCCAACACTGAAAATTGCATCAGTCGAGCCAAAAGAGGTGTTGGGACACTAAATTAACAAAAAAAAAAAATATCTACTTCAATCACCAAAAGTTATGCTCTCCTATGCAGACAACATAAAAGAAACACTGCAATTCCCACACGTTTGTTTTGAATAAATGACCTGACCAATTAATTCTTGCAAGTTCCATTAAATGGTTTTAGGAAATATAATTAAATGATCAGCAATTTCACAAACACGCATTTGGGTAAAAACAAAACGCTATTACATGCAAATTTATCATTGGTGACAATGCTCAAATTCAGCAGTAATGATGAATTTTAATTACCTTTCAATGGTGTTACCTATTCTGTCACGGCGTGGTATCTTTAATGTTTAAGCGATGTGAACATGCAGATGGCTTCAAGTAGCATAGCGGAAATATACTCCTCCTGTATGAAGCAGAGTTGCACACGCTGTCTATACTCACTGATCCATTCATGGTAGTAACTCTCATCCACTTTTCAAATTCATCATTTCATGGTGAAGCATTCTCAAATACAACACTTGGTGTCAACTTTAATCCATGCAAGTACTCCATTCTTTGGATTATTCCAAATTCTGCCAGTGATCAACCATTCGCATGTCTTTAGAGATCGTCATATCTCAAATCAACATCTAGTCGTTTCACTGCTCTCAGCAAACTCAACCGCTGCAAGTATCTGAACGATAGCCCCACTTGTGTTAGCATTCAGAATTCCATTATCATCTTGAGTAATAATGAAAATGTCACTTACCCAGTGTACATCTGTTCGTGGCATCAGTCGCAGTAGATTCGCATGTTCTGCAATAGCTCGCCATCTGGTGTTGGGCCGGAGTGTTACAAGTTGTTTTTCTTCGAAGAAGTCTTTCGAGTCACGGGACCGAGTGACTCCTCCTTTTGTCTCCATTGCGCATGGGCGTCGACTCCATCCTCGATTGTTTTTCCCCGCAGAGGGTGAGGTAGGAGTTGAATTGTAGTAATAGTGCCCATGCAATGGAGTGACTAAGTATGCACTTATTTAAGGTTGAGATGATACATATATAAATAATTGAAGGTAACTTCCAAACTGCTACAGGCTCCCGGGGAGGCGGGTGGGCACATGCGAATCTACTGCGACTGATGCCACGAACAGATGTACACTGGGTAAGTGACATTTTCAGTTCGATGGCATCTGTCGCTGTAGATACGCATGTTCTGCAATAGACTAGTAAGCAGTTATTTCCCCAAAAGCGGTGGATCAGCCTGTAGGAGTGGAAGTAGTCTGAAATAATGTCCTTAATACAGCTTGACCTACTGTGGCTTGTTGTGCGGATAACACGTCTACACAGTAGTGCTTGGTGAATGTGTGAGGCGTAGACCATGTGGCTGCCTTACATATTTCTTGCATTGGGATGTTTCCTAGAAAGGCCATGGTAGCACCTTTCTTTCTGGTTGAGTGTGCCCTTGGTGTAATGGGCAGCTGTCGTTTAGCTTTAAGGTAGCAGATTTGGATGCATTTAACTATCCATCTGGCTATACCTTGTTTTGAAATTGGGTTTCCTGCATGAGGTTTTTGAAATGCAATAAAGAGTTGTTTAGTCTTTCTGATGTTCTTTGTTCTGTCAATGTAATACATTAATGCTCTTTTGACATCTAATGTATGTAGTGCCCTTTCAGCTACGGTATCTGGCTGTGGAAAGAACACCGGAAGTTCCACTGTTTGATTTAGATGGAACGGTGAAATAACCTTTGGCAAAAATTTAGGATTGGTCCTTAGGACGACTTTATTTTTGTGTAGTTGTATAAAAGGTTCCTGTATAGTAAACGCCTGAATCTCGCTTACTCTTCTCAGGGAAGTAATGGCGATGAGAAATGCCACCTTCCAGGTTAGGAATTGTATGTCGCAGGAGTGCATGGGTTCAAAAGGTGGACCCATAAGTCTAGTTAGGACAACATTTAGGTTCCATGAAGGAACAGGTAGTGTTCTTGGTGGTATAATTCTCCTAAGGCCCTCCATGAATGCTTTAATGACTGGTATTTTATATAGGGAAGTTGAATAGGTAGTCTGCAGGTATGCAGATATTGCTGCAAGGTGAATCTTAATGGAAGAGAAAGCTAGGTTAGCTTTTTGTAAGTGAAGCAAGTAACCCACTACATGTTCTGGAGTTGTGTGTAATGGTTGTATTTGATTAATATGGCAGTAGCAAACAAACCTCTTCCATTTACTTGCATAGCAGTGCCTGGTGGATGGCCTTCTTGCTTGTTTTATGACTTCCATACATTCTTGGGTAAGTTGTAAGTGCCCGAATTCTAGGATTTCAGGAGCCAGATTGCTAGATTCAGCGATGCTGGATCTGGGTGTCTGATCCTTTGGTTGTGCTGTGTCAACAGATCTGGCCTGTTGGGCAATTTGATGCAGGGTACCACTGATAGGTCTAGCAGCGTTGTGTACCAGGGTTGCCTTGCCCAAGTTGGTGCTATCAATATGAGTTTGAGTTTGCTTTGACTGAGTTTGTTTACCAGGTAAGGAAGGAGAGGGAGAGGAGGAAAAGCGTAAGCAAATATCCCTGACCAGTTCATCCATAGGGCATTGCCTTGGGATTGTTTGTGTGGGTATCTGGATGCGAAGTTTTGGCATTTTGCGTTCTCCCTTGTCGCAAACAAGTCTATCTGAGGTGTTCCCCAGAGTTTGAAATAAGTGTTCAGTATTTGGGGGTGAATTTCCCATTCGTGGACCTGTTGGTGATCTCGAGAGAGATTGTCTGCGAGTTGATTTTGTATCCCTGGTATAAACTGTGCAATTAGGCGAATTTGGTTGTGAATTGCCCAATGCCAAATTTTTTGTGCTAACATGCTTAACTGCGTGGAGTGCGTCCCTCCCTGCTTGTTTAGATAATACATTGTTGTCATGTTGTCTGTTTTGACGAGAATGTATTTGTGAACTATTATTGGTTGGAAAGCTTTTAGTGCTTGAAAAACTGCAAGAAGTTCTAGGTGATTGATATGCAGTTTTGTTTGATGTACGTTCCATTGTCCTTGTATGCTGTGTTGATCGAGGTGTGCTCCCCACCCTGTCATGGAAGCATCTGTTGTTATTACGTATTGTGGCACTGGGTCTTGGAAAGGCCGCCCCTTGTTTAAATTTATGTTGTTCCACCACAGAAGCGAGAGGTAAGTTTGGCGGTCTATTAACACCAGATCTAGAAGGTGACCCTGTGCTTGAGACCACTGTGATGCTAGGCATTGTTGTAAGGGCCTCATGTGCAGTCTTGCGTTTGGGACAATGGCTATGCATGATGACATCATGCCTAGGAGTTGTAATACCATCTTTGCTTGTATCTTTTGTGTTGGATACATGCGTTGTATGATGGTGTTGAAATTTTGAATTCTTTGTGGACTTGGAGTGGCTACTCCTTTTGATGTGTCTATTATGGCTCCCAGGTATTGTTGTACCTTGCGTGGCCGAATTTTGGATTTTGTGAAATTGACGGTGAACCCTAGTTTGAAGAGGGTTTGTATGATATGATTTGTGTGATTTGAGCACTCTATTAACGAATGGGCCTTGATTAGCCAGTCGTCTAGATATGGGAACACATGTATTTGCTGCCTTCTGATGTGTGCAGCGACTACCGCTAGACATTTGGTAAAGACTCTTGGTGCGGTTGTTAATCCGAAAGGCAGTACTTTGAATTGGTAATGTATTCCTTTGAATACAAACCTTAGGTATTTCCTGTGCGATGGGTGAATTGGTATATGGAAATAAGCATCCTTGAGGTCTAAAGTTGCCATGTAGTCGTGCAGCTTTAGCAATGGCAGTACTTCTTGTAGTGTGACCATGTGGAAGTGGTCTGATTTGATGAAAGTGTTGACTACTCTGAGGTCTAGGATTGGTCTCAGTGTTTTGTCCTTCTTTGGTATCAGAAAGTACAGTGAGTAAACTCCTGTGTTTATTTGTGTGTCTGGCACTAATTCGATTGCATTCTTTTGCAATAGTGCCTGCACTTCTATCTCTAGGAGATTGGAATGGTGTGTTGTTAAATTTTGTGCTTTTGGTGGTATGTTTGGAGGGAACTGTAGAAATTCTATGCAGTAACCATGTTGGATAATTGCTAGAACCCAAGTGTCTGTCGTGATTTTCTCCCATGCTCTGTAATAATGACCTATTCGTCCCCCCACTGGTGTTGTGTGGAGGGGGTGAGTGACATGTGAGTCACTGTTTAGTAGTAGGGGTTTTGGGGCTTTGGAATCTTCCTCTATTTCTAGGGAATTGCCCTCCTCTATATTGTCCCCGAAAACCTCCTCTATACTGTCCTTGGTAACTGGACGGTGTGGCTTGTGAGGTGCTGGCTTGTGTGCTTTGACCCCGAAACCCCCCTCGAAAGGGCGTTTTACGGGATGAGCTGTAATTCCCTCTGCTCTGCGGGGAGTAGAGTGCGCCCATGGCTTTGGCAGTGTCCGTATCTTTTTTGAGTTTCTCAATCGCTGTGTCCACTTCTGGACCGAACAGTTCTTTTTCATTAAAAGGCATATTGAGAACTGCTTGTTGAATCTCTGGTTTAAATCCAGACGTTCGGAGCCATGCATGCCTTCTGATAGTTACAGATGTATTAATTGTCCGTGCAGCTGTATCTGCAGCGTCCATGGAGGAGCGGATCTGGTTGTTGGAGATGGCCTGTCCCTCCTCAACCACTTGTTTTGCCCTATTTTGGAAGTCTTTGGGCAGATGTTCAATGAGATGTTGCATCTCGTCCCAGTGGGCTCTGTCATAGCGCGCAAGTAGTGCCTGGGAGTTCGCGATGCGCCACTGGTTTGCAGCTTGTGCTGCGACTCTTTTACCAGCTGCATCAAACTTGCGGCTTTCTTTATCTGGGGGTGGTGCATCTCCAGATGTGTGAGAGTTGGCCCTTTTCCTAGCTGCTCCTACAACAACAGAGTCTGGTGGCAGCTGTGTTGTGATGAAAGCCGGGTCTGTAGGAGGCGGCTTATACTTTTTTTCCACCCTTGGTGTGATTGCCCTACTTTTGACCGGGTCCTTAAATATGTCTTTTGCGTGCCGGAGCATACCAGGGAGCATAGGCAGGCTTTGGTAGGAGCTGTGGGTGGAGGAGAGTGTGTTGAACAAGAAATCATCCTCGACCTGTTCTGAGTAGAGGCTTACGTTGTGAAATTGTGCTGCTCTAGCCACCACCTGAGAGTACGCGGTGCTGTCTTCTGGTGGAGATGGTTTTGTAGGGTATGCCTCTGGGCTGTTATCTGACACTGGGGCGTCGTATAGGTCCCATGCGTCCTGGTCTTGGTCACCCTGGCTCATGGTGGTGTGAGCTGGGGAGTGTGATGGCGTTTGTGCTGGTGAAACGTTAATCACGGGCGGAGGAGAGGGTGGTGGTGTAACTCTTTTCACCACTTTTGGTTGTGGTGCTTGTTCCGTGTGGAACTCCAACCTTCTCTTTCTCCTAATGGGGGGAAGGGTGCTTATTTTTCCTGTCCCCTGCTGAATGAAGATACGCTTTTGCGTATGGTCCGCATCAGTTGCTTGTAGCTCTTCCTCAAACCTATGCTTCTGCATTTGGGAGGTTAGCGAGTGCTCTTCTGTATAAGAGCCTGAAGCTGGGTCGCTTGCAGTTTGTTTCGGCGTCGAAACTTTGTCTGCATGTTTTTTCGGCTCCGAGGTGACTTTTTTCTTTTTCGGGGCCGAAACCTCTCGGCGTCGATCTGTTTCGGTGCCGCTGTCTCGGCGTCGAGCCGTGTCCACACCGGCATCTCGGTGTCGAGGCTTGTCTCCAGCACTTTCTCGGTCCCGAGAAGGCTGCGTGCCGGTGTCTCGACCGGAGTCGGACGATCTCGGCACTGTTTGGGCCTTTTTCGGTGCCGACGGTCGGTCACCGATTTTATGGGTTGAGCCATGGCCTGGTGGCAGTGGCGTCCCCTGGGCCTTGTAAATCTTCCTCTGTGTGGTTTTCGACGTGTTACTCACGGTTTGTGTATCGTCGAATCCTTCGGAGTCTGAGTCTTGGATCGAGAAGGTACCTTCCTCTTCTTGTTCCTCGAACTCTCGGTGGGCTGTCGGCGCGGACGCCATTTGAAGTCTTCTGGCTCGACGGTCTCGGAGTGTTTTTCGGGACCGGAACGCACGACAGGCCTCGCAGGTGTCTTCGCTGTGCTCAGGTGACAGGCACAGGTTGCAGACCAAGTGTTGGTCTGTGTAGGGGTATTTATTGTGGCATTTGGGGCAGAAACGGAACGGGGTCCGTTCCATCGGCGTTCTTCAGCACGCGGTCGGGCCGACCAGGCCCCGACGGAGGATCGAAAAATTACCCCGAAGGGCACCGGAGCTCTTCGATCTTCGATGCGGTGTTGAATGTAAGTATGCCGATCCCGAACGCAACAATACCGACGAAAATCTTCCGAAATTAACTATCCGAAACTCGGAGCGACAGGAACACGTCCGAACCCGATGGCGGAAAAAAAACAATCGAGGATGGAGTCGACGCCCATGCGCAATGGAGACAAAAGGAGGAGTCACTCGGTCCCGTGACTCGAAAGACTTCTTCGAAGAAAAACAACTTGTAACACTCCGGCCCAACACCAGATGGCGAGCTATTGCAGAACATGCGTATCTACAGCGACAGATGCCATCGAACCTGGTTGTACGCATCACCACACCTGATATGAGCTCCTTCATGTGCATTTTACTGGTTGATGTTGTGGTAGAATTAGCATCTGAAAAAAGTCACAAAGAAAGTTGTCGCCATACCCCAACCCATTCCACACTATGCAGTAAGACTAAAATCGTATTTCACGCCTGAATACAGCTCAAAGCAACAGCACGTGTAGAGCATTCCAAGACTAACCCCAAAATATCTCACTTTCAAATTAAGCCTTAATCCCCCATGAAAGCAGTAGGCAATTGTAGCACTTAGCTTATGGTTCATGTACTTGCGATGACTTTCAGGGTTGGAGTACATTGCACACAGCGAGTAAATGCCACCTCCGCCTGAGTTGGAAAACATTCAACTGCCAGCTAAACCAATAACTTCCTTTTGTTAGAGGCATCTGCCTTTTTCAGCTCTTATTGTTCACCACAACACGATGGATGCTTGCCTTTCTCTTGCTGTATCCTACTAGTAGGAAAAAAAGAAACCTACCAAAGAGACAAAATAAACTAAAGAACCCTAATGGAAAAATGCAACGAAAGACACTGTGTATGGCTGCAATTACATCAGAGAAGCTGCACAATTTCTAAAAAGTAACCACTAACATTATCAACCAAAAAAAAAGATAAAATTGCCAATTACAACTGTAGAACATGTCTTAGTCTACTCTTGCGCCATTAGCTACAAGTGAAATAAATAAAACATGTACCTCCTCTAGGAACACAAAATATGCTACACTTCCAAAGGGCCTTGCTCACCAACAGGTGGAAACACCTCATTACCCGGAGTCTGTGAAAAAACAAAACAAAAAACATATCACCCTGCCTTCTCCCCAACTCCAAAGCTACCCCCACAGATATTGCACCTTCACAACTAAGCAGCTTCTCTTTGTTTTTCTTATTATACTTTTTGGCCCAAAAAGAAGCACTCAACTACTGCTTTTGTATACTGCTGTCTGACACAAGTAAGTACTTATCAATTCACCTCATCTCAAGCCGCATCAATGCTTCCACTGAAATATTTCGAGCCCAATGCCAACAACTCTCGGCACAGCTGTAGTCCACATTAACATCTACGTCTCGACTAGGCATAACATCTCTTGGATCCAAGTCATACTGCTACTGGAGGAATTCTTACAGCCTGGCACTTTGAGACCCAGCACAACGTAGTGGAAAAATAATCGGCCTTGACGTTCCCTGCTGGAAATAGAAAAAGCATGCCTAACACAAACAATGCAATAAAGCATCTAACTAGCCTTTTTCAGACTGTTTCGTACATAACTAAATTCCAAGAGGTTAGAAAACAAGCAACTCTAACCTACCACTGATATCAAAACCCTCTCTACTCTTTATTATAATGATTAATAATCAGTACCTTGTAATAACAGTACCTCATCTTACATAGCACCATATTTCATGTTTCAAAGCTGTAAGCATTCGCTGTGCTTCATAGTAGGAAAAAAACAATCTTCTCTGAAGGAAAGAGTTGCGCACACTGCCTACTTTCTTCCACTCACGCTAGTGAGTTGTTCACTGTTCAATTCAGCAATATATCGAGAAGCATTTTCAATACAACGCTTAACGTACACACTATTTTTCATGCAGTTGTTACTTATCTTGTATCATTCCAGATTCTCATTCTGATGAGCACACCCCCATCTCTTTAGAGCAAGAGATCAGCCATTCAGCATCTAGAGTCCCGCCACAGCTTCCGGCAAATTCGTACCACGGCTAGTATCTGAATGTTGTTTGCAATTACGTGTGCTGACGTTTGTTGTGGATGTCATTCGCATCTTGAATGGCACTTTCTTTTTACTACTCACAAAACTTTGCTGCAGAATATGCGATTAGCCTCTCCATGTGCATCTTTGTTGGCAGTTGTGTGGTAGAAGTCATCTCTGTAAAATGTCACAAAGAAAGTTGTTGCAAAACCCCAACCCACTCTACAGTATGCGTTCAAAGAGTTGTATCCCATTTATTCATCATGGCTATTCAAAGCATTTGTGGAGAGTGTCAAGAAGCTTTGTACCTGCACAGGCTAAAATCAAGATCCCCTAAAACTGAGGAGGCAATCGTAGCTTTCATGCACCGTCGGAGGTAAAGTTTCATTGTCAGCCATGTCAGTAACGGCAATTTGTTAAAGAGAAGAGCCATACTCAAATCTCGTTGTCCATCACAACACAAATTGATGCTTTCCTTTCCTCATTGCTACCGAGTGAAAAAAAAAGAGAAACCGACAAAAAGAAAAAAAAAAAAGAAAAGAGAGAAAAAACAATGCACATATCTGGAATATATTCAGAGAAGCTGCAAATTTATGAGAAAGCCAAACTAAAAGTTTTCAGACTCACCCAACACTGAAAATTGCATCAGTCGAGCCAAAAGAGGTGTTGGGACACTAAATTAACAAACAAAAAAATATATATCTACTTCAATCACCAAAAGTTATGCTCTCCTATGCAGACAACATAAAAGAAACACTGCAATTCCCACACGTTTGTTTTGAATAAATGACCTGACCAATTAATTCTTGCAAGTTCCATTAAATGGTTTTAGGAAATATAATTAAATGATCAGCAATTTCACAAACACGCATTTGGGTAAAAACAAAACGCTATTACATGCAAATTTATCATTGGTGACAATGCTCAAATTCAGCAGTAATGATGAATTTTAATTACCTTTCAATGGTGTTACCTATTCTGTCACGGCGTGGTATCTTTAATGTTTAAGCGATATGAACATGCAGATGGCTTCAAGTAGCATAGCGGAAATATACTCCTCCTGTATGAAGCAGAGTTGCACACGCTGTCTATACTCACTGATCCATTCATGGTAGTAACTCTCATCCACTTTTCAAATTCATCATTTCATGGTGAAGCATTCTCAAATACAACACTTGGTGTCAACTTTAATCCATGCAAGTACTCCATTCTTTGGATTATTCCAAATTCTGCCAGTGATCAACCATTCGCATGTCTTTAGAGATCGTCATATCTCAAATCAACATCTAGTCGTTTCACTGCTCTCAGCAAACTCAACCGCTGCAAGTATCTGAACGATAGCCCCACTTGTGTTAGCATTCAGAATTCCATTATCATCTTGAGTAATAACTGGTTGTACGCATCACCACACCTGATATGAGCTCCTTCATGTGCATTTTACTGGTTGATGTTGTGGTAGAATTAGCATCTGAAAAAAGTCACAAAGAAAGTTGTCGCCATACCCCAATCCATTCCACACTATGCAGTAAGACTAAAATCGTATTTCACGCCTGAATACAGCTCAAAGCAACAGCACGTGTAGAGCATTCCAAGACTAACCCCAAAATATCTCACTTTCAAATTAAGCCTTAATCCCCCATGAAAGCAGTAGGCAATTGTAGCACTTAGCTTATGGTTCATGTACTTGCGATGACTTTCAGGGTTGGAGTACATTGCACACAGCGAGTAAATGCCACCTCCGCCTGAGTTGGAAAACATTCAACTGCCAGCTAAACCAATTACTTCCTTTTGTTAGAGGCATCTGCCTTTTTCAGCTCTTATTGTTCACCACAACACGATGGATGCTTGCCTTTCTCTTGCTGTATCCTACTAGTAGGAAAAAAAGAAACCTACCAAATAGACAAAATAAACTAAAGAACCCTAATGGAAAAATGCAACGAAAGACACTGTGTATGGCTGCAATTACATCAGAGAAGCTGCACAATTTCTAAAAAGTAACCACTAACATTATCAACCAAAAAAAAAAAAAAAAAAAAACATAAAATTGCCAATTACAACTGCAGAACATGTCTTAGTCTACTCTTGCGCCATTAGCTACAAGTGAAATAAATAAAACATGTACCTCCTCTAGGAACACAAAATATGCTACACTTCCAAAGGGCCTTGCTCACCAACAGGTGGAAACACCTCATTAGCCGGAGTCTGTGAAAAAACAAAACAAAAAACATATCACCCTGCCTTCTCCCCAACTCCAAAGCTACCCCCACAGATATTGCACCTTCACAACTAAGCAG
Source organism: Pleurodeles waltl (assembly GCF_031143425.1). NCBI lineage: Eukaryota > Metazoa > Chordata > Amphibia > Caudata > Salamandridae > Pleurodeles > Pleurodeles waltl. Next base: position 1,047,654,163 of record NC_090443.1, read on the forward strand.
CTTCTCTTTGTTTTTCTTATTATACTTTTTGGCCCAAAAAGAAGCACTCAACTACTGCTTTTGTATACTGCTGTCTGACACAATTAAGTACTTATCAATTCACCTCATCTCAAGCCGCATCAATGCTTCCACTGAAATATTTCGAGCCCAATGCCAACAACTCTCGGCACAGCTGTAGTCCACATTAACATGTACGTCTCGACTAGGCATAACATCTCTTGGATCCAAGTCATACTGCTACTGGAGGAATTCTTACAGCCTGGCACTTTGAGACCCAGCACAACGTAGTGGAAAAATAATCGGCCTTGACGTTCCCTGCTGGAAATAGAAAAAGCATGCCTAACACAAACAATGCAATAAAGCATCTAACTAGCCTTTTTCAGACTGTTTCGTACATAACTAAATTCCAAGAGGTTAGAAAACAAGCAACTCTAACCTACCACTGATATCAAAACCCTCTCTACTCTTTATTATAATGATTAATAATCAGTACCTTGTAATAACAGTACCTCATCTTACATAGCACCATATTTCAAAGCTGTAAGCATTCGCTGTGCTTCATAGTAGGAAAAAAACAATCTTCTCCGAAGGAAAGAGTTGCGCACACTGCCTACTTTCTTCCACTCACGCTAGTGAGTTGTTCACTGTTCAATTCAGCAATATATCGAGAAGCATTTTCAATACAACGCTTAACGTACACACTATTTTTCATGCAGTTGTTACTTATCTTGTATCATTCCAGATTCTCATTCTGATGAGCACACCCCCATCTCTTTAGAGCAAGAGATCAGCCATTCAGCATCTAGAGTCCCGCCACAGCTTCCGGCAAATTCGTACCACGGCTAGTATCTGAATGTTGTTTGCAATTACGTGTGCTGACGTTTGTTGTGGATGTCATTCGCATCTTGAATGGCACTTTCTTTTTACTACTCACAAAACTTTGCTGCAGAATATGTGATTAGCCTCTCCATGTGCATCTTTGTTGGCAGTTGTGTGGTAGAAGTCATCTCTGTAAAATGTCACAAAGAATGTTGTTGCAACACCCCAACCCACTCTACAGTATGCGTTCAAAGAGTTGTATCACATTTATTCATCACGGCTATTCAAAGCATTTGTGGAGAGTTTCAAGAAGCTTTGTACCTGTACAGGCTAAAATCAAGATCCCCTAAAACTGAGGAGGCAATCGTAGCTTTCATGCACCGTCGGAGGTAAAGTTTCATTGTCAGCCATGTCAGTAACGGCAATTCGTTAAAGAGAAGAGCCATACTCAAATCTCGTTGTCCATCACAACACAAATTGATGCTTTCCTTTGCTCATTTCTACTGAGTGAAAAAAAAAGAGAAACCGACAAAAAGAAAAAAAAAAAAAGAAAAGAGAGAAAAAACAATGCACATATCTGGAATATATTCAGAGAAGCTGCAAATTTATGAGAAAGCCAAACTAAAAGTTTTCAGACACACCCAACACTGAAAATTGCATCAGTCGAGCCAAAAGAGGTGTTGGGACACTAAATTAACAAAAAAAAAAAATATCTACTTCAATCACCAAAAGTTATGCTCTCCTATGCAGACAACATAAAAGAAACACTGCAATTCCCACACGTTTGTTTTGAATAAATGACCTGACCAATTAATTCTTGCAAGTTCCATTAAATGGTTTTAGGAAATATAATTAAATGATCAGCAATTTCACAAACACGCATTTGGGTAAAAACAAAACGCTATTACATGCAAATTTATCATTGGTGACAATGCTCAAATTCAGCAGTAATGATGAATTTTAATTACCTTTCAATGGTGTTACCTATTCTGTCACGGCGTGGTATCTTTAATGTTTAAGCGATGTGAACATGCAGATGGCTTCAAGTAGCATAGCGGAAATATACTCCTCCTGTATGAAGCAGAGTTGCACACGCTGTCTATACTCACTGATCCATTCATGGTAGTAACTCTCATCCACTTTTCAAATTCATCATTTCATGGTGAAGCATTCTCAAATACAACACTTGGTGTCAACTTTAATCCATGCAAGTACTCCATTCTTTGGATTATTCCAAATTCTGCCAGTGATCAACCATTCGCATGTCTTTAGAGATCGTCATATCTCAAATCAACATCTAGTCGTTTCACTGCTCTCAGCAAACTCAACCGCTGCAAGTATCTGAACGATAGCCCCACTTGTGTTAGCATTCAGAATTCCATTATCATCTTGAGTAATAACTGGTTGTACGCATCACCACACCTGATATGAGCTCCTTCATGTGCATTTTACTGGTTGATGTTGTGGTAGAATTAGCATCTGAAAAAAGTCACAAAGAAAGTTGTCGCCATACCCCAACCCATTCCACACTATGCAGTAAGACTAAAATCGTATTTCACGCCTGAATACAGCTCAAAGCAACAGCACGTGTAGAGCATTCCAAGACTAACCCCAAAATATCTCACTTTCAAATTAAGCCTTAATCCCCCATGAAAGCAGTAGGCAATTGTAGCACTTAGCTTATGGTTCATGTACTTGCGATGACTTTCAGGGTTGGAGTACATTGCACACAGCGAGTAAATGCCACCTCCGCCTGAGTTGGAAAACATTCAACTGCCAGCTAAACCAATAACTTCCTTTTGTTAGAGGCATCTGCCTTTTTCAGCTCTTATTGTTCACCACAACACGATGGATGCTTGCCTTTCTCTTGCTGTATCCTACTAGTAGGAAAAAAAGAAACCTACCAAAGAGACAAAATAAACTAAAGAACCCTAATGGAAAAATGCAACGAAAGACACTGTGTATGGCTGCAATTACATCAGAGAAGCTGCACAATTTCTAAAAAGTAACCACTAACATTATCAACCAAAAAAAAAGATAAAATTGCCAATTACAACTGTAGAACATGTCTTAGTCTACTCTTGCGCCATTAGCTACAAGTGAAATAAATAAAACATGTACCTCCTCTAGGAACACAAAATATGCTACACTTCCAAAGGGCCTTGCTCACCAACAGGTGGAAACACCTCATTACCCGGAGTCTGTGAAAAAACAAAACAAAAAACATATCACCCTGCCTTCTCCCCAACTCCAAAGCTACCCCCACAGATATTGCACCTTCACAACTAAGCAGCTTCTCTTTGTTTTTCTTATTATACTTTTTGGCCCAAAAAGAAGCACTCAACTACTGCTTTTGTATACTGCTGTCTGACACAAGTAAGTACTTATCAATTCACCTCATCTCAAGCCGCATCAATGCTTCCACTGAAATATTTCGAGCCCAATGCCAACAACTCCCGGCACAGCTGTAGTCCACATTAACATCTACGTCTCGACTAGGCATAACATCTCTTGGATCCAAGTCATACTGCTACTGGAGGAATTCTTACAGCCTGGCACTTTGAGACCCAGCACAACGTAGTGGAAAAATAATCGGCCTTGACGTTCCCTGCTGGAAATAGAAAAAGCATGCCTAACACAAACAATGCAATAAAGCATCTAACTAGCCTTTTTCAGACTGTTTCGTACATAACTAAATTCCAAGAGGTTAGAAAACAAGCAACTCTAACCTACCACTGATATCAAAACCCTCTCTACTCTTTATTATAATGATTAATAATCAGTACCTTGTAATAACAGTACCTCATCTTACATAGCACCATATTTCATGTTTCAAAGCTGTAAGCATTCGCTGTGCTTCATAGTAGGAAAAAAACAATCTTCTCTGAAGGAAAGAGTTGCGCACACTGCCTACTTTCTTCCACTCACGCTAGTGAGTTGTTCACTGTTCAATTCAGCAATATATCGAGAAGCATTTTCAATACAACGCTTAACGTACACACTATTTTTCATGCAGTTGTTACTTATCTTGTATCATTCCAGATTCTCATTCTGATGAGCACACCCCCATCTCTTTAGAGCAAGAGATCAGCCATTCAGCATCTAGAGTCCCGCCACAGCTTCCGGCAAATTCGTACCACGGCTAGTATCTGAATGTTGTTTGCAATTACGTGTGCTGACGTTTGTTGTGGATGTCATTCGCATCTTGAATGGCACTTTCTTTTTACTACTCACAAAACTTTGCTGCAGAATATGCGATTAGCCTCTCCATGTGCATCTTTGTTGGCAGTTGTGTGGTAGAAGTCATCTCTGTAAAATGTCACAAAGAAAGTTGTTGCAAAACCCCAACCCACTCTACAGTATGCGTTCAAAGAGTTGTATCCCATTTATTCATCATGGCTATTCAAAGCATTTGTGGAGAGTGTCAAGAAGCTTTGTACCTGCACAGGCTAAAATCAAGATCCCCTAAAACTGAGGAGGCAATCGTAGCTTTCATGCACCGTCGGAGGTAAAGTTTCATTGTCAGCCATGTCAGTAACGGCAATTTGTTAAAGAGAAGAGCCATACTCAAATCTCGTTGTCCATCACAACACAAATTGATGCTTTCCTTTCCTCATTGCTACCGAGTGAAAAAAAAAGAGAAACCGACAAAAAGAAAAAAAAAAAAGAAAAGAGAGAAAAAACAATGCACATATCTGGAATATATTCAGAGAAGCTGCAAATTTATGAGAAAGCCAAACTAAAAGTTTTCAGACACACCCAACACTGAAAATTGCATCAGTCGAGCCAAAAGAGGTGTTGGGACACTAAATTAACAAAAAAAAAATATATATCTACTTCAATCACCAAAAGTTATGCTCTCCTATGCAGACAACATAAAAGAAACACTGCAATTCCCACACGTTTGTTTTGAATAAATGACCTGACCAATTAATTCTTGCAAGTTCCATTAAATGGTTTTAGGAAATATAATTAAATGATCAGCAATTTCACAAACACGCATTTGGGTAAAAACAAAACGCTATTACATGCAAATTTATCATTGGTGACAATGCTCAAATTCAGCAGTAATGATGAATTTTAATTACCTTTCAATGGTGTTACCTATTCTGTCACGGCGTGGTATCTTTAATGTTTAAGCGATATGAACATGCAGATGGCTTCAAGTAGCATAGCGGAAATATACTCCTCCTGTATGAAGCAGAGTTGCACACGCTGTCTATACTCACTGATCCATTCATGGTAGTAACTCTCATCCACTTTTCAAATTCATCATTTCATGGTGAAGCATTCTCAAATACAACACTTGGTGTCAACTTTAATCCATGCAAGTACTCCATTCTTTGGATTATTCCAAATTCTGCCAGTGATCAACCATTCGCATGTCTTTAGAGATCGTCATATCTCAAATCAACATCTAGTCGTTTCACTGCTCTCAGCAAACTCAACCGCTGCAAGTATCTGAACGATAGCCCCACTTGTGTTAGCATTCAGAATTCCATTATCATCTTGAGTAATAACTGGTTGTACGCATCACCACACCTGATATGAGCTCCTTCATGTGCATTTTACTGGTTGATGTTGTGGTAGAATTAGCATCTGAAAAAAGTCACAAAGAAAGTTGTCGCCATACCCCAATCCATTCCACACTATGCAGTAAGACTAAAATCGTATTTCACGCCTGAATACAGCTCAAAGCAACAGCACGTGTAGAGCATTCCAAGACTAACCCCAAAATATCTCACTTTCAAATTAAGCCTTAATCCCCCATGAAAGCAGTAGGCAATTGTAGCACTTAGCTTATGGTTCATGTACTTGCGATGACTTTCAGGGTTGGAGTACATTGCACACAGCGAGTAAATGCCACCTCCGCCTGAGTTGGAAAACATTCAACTGCCAGCTAAACCAATTACTTCCTTTTGTTAGAGGCATCTGCCTTTTTCAGCTCTTATTGTTCACCACAACACGACGGATGCTTGCCTTTCTCTTGCTGTATCCTACTAGTAGGAAAAAAAGAAACCTACCAAATAGACAAAATAAACTAAAGAACCCTAATGGAAAAATGCAACGAAAGACACTGTGTATGGCTGCAATTACATCAGAGAAGCTGCACAATTTCTAAAAAGTAACCACTAACATTATCAACCAAAAAAAAAAAAAAAAAAAAAACATAAAATTGCCAATTACAACTGCAGAACATGTCTTAGTCTACTCTTGCGCCATTAGCTACAAGTGAAATAAATAAAACATGTACCTCCTCTAGGAACACAAAATATGCTACACTTCCAAAGGGCCTTGCTCACCAACAGGTGGAAACACCTCATTAGCCGGAGTCTGTGAAAAAACAAAACAAAAAACATATCACCCTGCCTTCTCCCCAACTCCAAAGCTACCCCCACAGATATTGCACCTTCACAACTAAGCAGCTTCTCTTTGTTTTTCTTATTATACTTTTTGGCCCAAAAAGAAGCACTCAACTACTGCTTTTGTATACTGCTGTCTGACACAATTAAGTACTTATCAATTCACCTCATCTCAAGCCGCATCAATGCTTCCACTGAAATATTTCGAGCCCAATGCCAACAACTCCCGGCACAGCTGTAGTCCACATTAACATCTACGTCTCGACTAGGCATAACATCTCTTGGATCCAAGTCATACTGCTACTGGAGGAATTCTTACAGCCTGGCACTTTGAGACCCAGCACAACGTAGTGGAAAAATAATCGGCCTTGACGTTCCCTGCTGGAAATAGAAAAAGCATGCCTAACACAAACAATGCAATAAAGCATCTAACTAGCCTTTTTCAGACTGTTTCGTACATAACTAAATTCCAAGAGGTTAGAAAACAAGCAACTCTAACCTACCACTGATATCAAAACCCTCTCTACTCTTTATTATAATGATTAATAATCAGTACCTTGTAATAACAGTACCTCATCTTACATAGCACCATATTTCAAAGCTGTAAGCATTCGCTGTGCTTCATAGTAGGAAAAAAACAATCTTCTCTGAAGGAAAGAGTTGCGCACACTGCCTACTTTCTTCCACTCACGCTAGTGAGTTGTTCACTGTTCAATTCAGCAATATATCGAGAAGCATTTTCAATACAACGCTTAACGTACACACTATTTTTCATGCAGTTGTTACTTATCTTGTATCATTCCAGATTCTCATTCTGATGAGCACACCCCCATCTCTTTAGAGCAAGAGATCAGCCATTCAGCATCTAGAGTCCCGCCACAGCTTCCGGCAAATTCGTACCACGGCTAGTATCTGAATGTTGTTTGCAATTACGTGTGCTGACGTTTGTTGTGGATGTCATTCGCATCTTGAATGGCACTTTCTTTTTACTACTCACAAAACTTTGCTGCAGAATATGCGATTAGCCTCTCCATGTGCATCTTTGTTGGCAGTTGTGTGGTAGAAGTCATCTCTGTAAAATGTCACAAAGAAAGTTGTTGCAAAACCCCAACCCACTCTACAGTATGCGTTCAAAGAGTTGTATCCCATTTATTCATCATGGCTATTCAAAGCATTTGTGGAGAGTGTCAAGAAGCTTTGTACCTGCACAGGCTAAAATCAAGATCCCCTAAAACTGAGGAGGCAATCGTAGCTTTCATGCACCGTCGGAGGTAAAGTTTCATTGTCAGCCATGTCAGTAACGGCAATTTGTTAAAGAGAAGAGCCATACTCAAATCTCGTTGTCCATCACAACACAAATTGATGCTTTCCTTTCCTCATTGCTACCGAGTGAAAAAAAAAGAGAAACCGACAAAAAGAAAAAAAAAAAAGAAAAGAGAGAAAAAACAATGCACATATCTGGAATATATTCAGAGAAGCTGCAAATTTATGAGAAAGCCAAACTAAAAGTTTTCAGACACACCCAACACTGAAAATTGCATCAGTCGAGCCAAAAGAGGTGTTGGGACACTAAATTAACAAAAAAAAAAAATATATCTACTTCAATCACCAAAAGTTATGCTCTCCTATGCAGACAACATAAAAGAAACACTGCAATTCCCACACGTTTGTTTTGAATAAATGACCTGACCAATTAATTCTTGCAAGTTCCATTAAATGGTTTTAGGAAATATAATTAAATGATCAGCAATTTCACAAACACGCATTTGGGTAAAAACAAAACGCTATTACATGCAAATTTATCATTGGTGACAATGCTCAAATTCAGCAGTAATGATGAATTTTAATTACCTTTCAATGGTGTTACCTATTCTGTCACGGCGTGGTATCTTTAATGTTTAAGCGATATGAACATGCAGATGGCTTCAAGTAGCATAGCGGAAATATACTCCTCCTGTATGAAGCAGAGTTGCACACGCTGTCTATACTCACTGATCCATTCATGGTAGTAACTCTCATCCACTTTTCAAATTCATCATTTCATGGTGAAGCATTCTCAAATACAACACTTGGTGTCAACTTTAATCCATGCAAGTACTCCATTCTTTGGATTATTCCAAATTCTGCCAGTGATCAACCATTCGCATGTCTTTAGAGATCGTCATATCTCAAATCAACATCTAGTCGTTTCACTGCTCTCAGCAAACTCAACCGCTGCAAGTATCTGAACGATAGCCCCACTTGTGTTAGCATTCAGAATTCCATTATCATCTTGAGTAATAACTGGTTGTACGCATCACCACACCTGATATGAGCTCCTTCATGTGCATTTTACTGGTTGATGTTGTGGTAGAATTAGCATCTGAAAAAAGTCACAAAGAAAGTTGTCGCCATACCCCAATCCATTCCACACTATGCAGTAAGACTAAAATCGTATTTCACGCCTGAATACAGCTCAAAGCAACAGCACGTGTAGAGCATTCCAAGACTAACCCCAAAATATCTCACTTTCAAATTAAGCCTTAATCCCCCATGAAAGCAGTAGGCAATTGTAGCACTTAGCTTATGGTTCATGTACTTGCGATGACTTTCAGGGTTGGAGTACATTGCACACAGCGAGTAAATGCCACCTCCGCCTGAGTTGGAAAACATTCAACTGCCAGCTAAACCAATTACTTCCTTTTGTTAGAGGCATCTGCCTTTTTCAGCTCTTATTGTTCACCACAACACGATGGATGCTGCTTGCCTTTCTCTTGCTGTATCCTACTAGTAGGAAAAAAAGAAACCTACCAAATAGACAAAATAAACTAAAGAACCCTAATGGAAAAATGCAACGAAAGACACTGTGTATGGCTGCAATTACATCAGAGAAGCTGCACAATTTCTAAAAAGTAACCACTAACATTATCAACCAAAAAAAAAAAAAAAAAAAAACATAAAATTGCCAATTACAACTGCAGAACATGTCTTAGTCTACTCTTGCGCCATTAGCTACAAGTGAAATAAATAAAACATGTACCTCCTCTAGGAACACAAAATATGCTACACTTCCAAAGGGCCTTGCTCACCAACAGGTGGAAACACCTCATTAGCCGGAGTCTGTGAAAAAACAAAACAAAAAACATATCACCCTGCCTTCTCCCCAACTCCAAAGCTACCCCCACAGATATTGCACCTTCACAACTAAGCAGCTTCTCTTTGTTTTTCTTATTATACTTTTTGGCCCAAAAAGAAGCACTCAACTACTGCTTTTGTATACTGCTGTCTGACACAATTAAGTACTTATCAATTCACCTCATCTCAAGCCGCATCAATGCTTCCACTGAAATATTTCGAGCCCAATGCCAACAACTCTCGGCACAGCTGTAGTCCACATTAACATCTACGTCTCGACTAGGCATAACATCTCTTGGATCCAAGTCATACTGCTACTGGAGGAATTCTTACAGCCTGGCACTTTGAGACCCAGCACAACGTAGTGGAAAAATAATCGGCCTTGACGTTCCCTGCTGGAAATAGAAAAAGCATGCCTAACACAAACAATGCAATAAAGCATCTAACTAGCCTTTTTCAGACTGTTTCGTACATAACTAAATTCCAAGAGGTTAGAAAACAAGCAACTCTAACCTACCACTGATATCAAAACCCTCTCTACTCTTTATTATAATGATTAATAATCAGTACCTTGTAATAACAGTACCTCATCTTACATAGCACCATATTTCAAAGCTGTAAGCATTCGCTGTGCTTCATAGTAGGAAAAAAACAATCTTCTCCGAAGGAAAGAGTTGCGCACACTGCCTACTTTCTTCCACTCACGCTAGTGAGTTGTTCACTGTTCAATTCAGCAATATATCGAGAAGCATTTTCAATACAACGCTTAACGTACACACTATTTTTCATGCAGTTGTTACTTATCTTGTATCATTCCAGATTCTCATTCTGATGAGCACACCCCCATCTCTTTAGAGCAAGAGATCAGCCATTCAGCATCTAGAGTCCCGCCACAGCTTCCGGCAAATTCGTACCACGGCTAGTATCTGAATGTTGTTTGCAATTACGTGTGCTGACGTTTGTTGTGGATGTCATTCGCATCTTGAATGGCACTTTCTTTTTACTACTCACAAAACTTTGCTGCAGAATATGTGATTAGCCTCTCCATGTGCATCTTTGTTGGCAGTTGTGTGGTAGAAGTCATCTCTGTAAAATGTCACAAAGAATGTTGTTGCAACACCCCAACCCACTCTACAGTATGCGTTCAAAGAGTTGTATCCCATTTATTCATCACGGCTATTCAAAGCATTTGTGGAGAGTGTCAAGAAGCTTTGTACCTGTACAGGCTAAAATCAAGATCCCCTAAAACTGAGGAGGCAATCGTAGCTTTCATGCACCGTCGGAGGTAAAGTTTCATTGTCAGCCATGTCAGTAACGGCAATTTGTTAAAGAGAAGAGCCATACTCAAATCTCGTTGTCCATCACAACACAAATTGATGCTTTCCTTTGCTCATTTCTACTGAGTGAAAAAAAAAGAGAAACCGACAAAAAGAAAAAAAAAAAAGAAAAGAGAGAAAAAACAATGCACATATCTGGAATATATTCAGAGAAGCTGCAAATTTATGAGAAAGCCAAACTAAAAGTTTTCAGACACACCCAACACTGAAAATTGCATCAATCGAGCCAAAGAAGGTGTTGGGACACTAAATTAACAAAAAAAAAAAAAAAAAAAATATCTACTTCAATCACCAAAAGTTATGCTCTCCTATGCAGAAAACATAAAAGAAACACTGCAATTCCCACACGTTTGTTTTGAATAAATGACCTGACCAATTAATTCTTGCAAGTTCCATTAAATGGTTTTAGGAAATATAATTAAATGATCAGCAATTTCACAAACACGCATTTGGGTAAAAACAAAACGCTATTACATGCAAATTTATCATTGGTGACAATGCTCAAATTCAGCAGTAATGATGAATTTTAATTACCTTTCAATGGTGTTACCTATTCTGTCACGGCGTGGTATCTTTAATGTTTAAGCGATGTGAACATGCAGATGGCTTCAAGTAGCATAGCGGAAATATACTCCTCCTGTATGAAGCAGAGTTGCACACGCTGTCTATACTCACTGATCCATTCATGGTAGTAACTCTCATCCACTTTTAAAATTCATCATTTCATGGTGAAGCATTCTCAAATACAACACTTGGTGTCAACTTTAATCCATGCAAGTACTCCATTCTTTGGATTATTCCAAATTCTGCCAGTGATCAACCATTCGCATGTCTTTAGAGATCGTCATATCTCAAATCAACATCTAGTCGTTTCACTGCTCTCAGCAAACTCAACCGCTGCAAGTATCTGAACGATAGCCCCACTTGTGTTAGCATTCAGAATTCCATTATCATCTTGAGTAATAACTGGTTGTACGCATCACCACACCTGATATGAGCTCCTTCATGTGCATTTTACTGGTTGATGTTGTGGTAGAATTAACCTCTGAAAAAAGTCACAAAGAAAGTTGTCGCCATACCCCAACCCATTCCACACTATGCAGTAAGACTAAAATCGTATTTCACGCCTGAATACAGCTCAAAGCAACAGCACGTGTAGAGCATTCCAAGACTAACCCCAAAATATCTCACTTTCAAATTAAGCCTTAATCCCCCATGAAAGCAGTAGGCAATTGTAGCACTTAGCTTATGGTTCATGTACTTGCAATGACTTTCAGGGTTGGAGTACATTGCACACAGCGAGTAAATGCCACCTCCGCCTGAGTTGGAAAACATTCAACTGCCAGCTAAACCAATAACTTCCTTTTGTTAGAGGCATCTGCCTTTTTCAGCTCTTATTGTTCACCACAACACGATGGATGCTTGCCTTTCTCTTGCTGTATCCTACTAGTAGGAAAAAAAGAAACCTACCAAATAGACAAAATAAACTAAAGAACCCTAATGGAAAAATGCAACGAAAGACACTGTGTATGGCTGCAATTAGATCAGAGAAGCTGCACAATTTCTAAAAAGTAACCACTAACATTATCAACCAAAAAAAAAAAAAAAAACATAAAATTGCCAATTACAACTGTAGAACATGTCTTAGTCTACTCTTGCGCCATTAGCTACAAGTGAAATAAATAAAACATGTACCTCCTCTAGGAACACAAAATATGCTACACTTCCAAAGGGCCTTGCTCACCAACAGGTGGAAACACCTCATTAGCCGGAGTCTGTGAAAAAACAAAACAAAATGAAAATGTCACTTACCCAGTGTACATCTGTTCGTGGCATCAGTCGCTGAGATTCACATGGTATGCATGAGCTCGCCATCTGGTGTTGGGTCGGAGTGTTACAAGTTGTTTTTCTTCGAAGAAGTGTTTTCGAGTCACGGGACCGAGTGACTCCACCTTCTGTGCTCATTGCGCATGGGCGTCGACTCCATCTTCGATTGTTTTCCCCGCAGAGGGTGAGGTAGGAGTTGTACTATAGTAATAGTGCCCGCGCAATGAAAAATGTAAGTATGTACCTATTAAAGGATTAAGTAATATATATACAAATGTACAAAATTGAAGGTAACTTCTGAACTGCTACAGGCTTCCGGGGAGGTGGGTGGGTCCATGTGAATCTCAGCGACTGATGCCACGAACAGATGTACACTGGGTAAGTGACATTTTCAGTTCGATGGCATCTGTCGCTGTAGATACACATGGTATGCATACACTAGTAAGCAGTTAGTTCCCCATAAGCGGTGGTTTAGCCTGTAGGAGTAGAAGTTGTCTGAAATAGAGTTCTTAATACAGCTTGACCTACTGTAGCTTGTTGTGCGGATAGCACATCTATACAGTAGTGTTTGGTGAATGTGTGAGGCGTAGACCAAGTGGCTGCCTTACATATTTCTTGCATTGGGATGTTTCCTAAAAAGGCCATTGACGCACCTTTTTTCCTTGTTGAATGTGCCCTGGGAGTAATGGGCAGTTGTCTTTTTGCTTTAAGGTAGCAGATTTGGATGCATTTAACTATCCATCTGGCTATACCTTGTTTTGATATTGGGTTACCTGCATGAGGTTTTTGGAATGCAATAAATAGCTGTTTAGTTTTTCTGATGTTCTTTGTTCTGTCAATGTAGTACATTAATGCTCTTTTGACATCTAATGTATGTAGTGCTCTTTCAGCCACAGAATCTGGCTGTGGGAAAAATACTGGTAGTTCTACCGTTTGATTTAGATGGAATGGTGAAATAACTTTTGGTAAAAATTTTGGATTAGGTCGTAGGACGACCTTATTTTTATGTATTTGTATAAAAGGCTCTTGTGTTGTGAACGCTTGAATTTCACTTACTCTTCTTAGAGATGTAATGGCGATGAGAAAGGCAACTTTCCAGGTTAGGAATTGTATTCCGCAAGAGTGCATGGGTTCGAAAGGTGGGCCCATGAGTCTTGTTAGAACCACGTTTAGGTTCCATGAAGGAACAGGTGGTGTTCTTGGTGGTATAATTCTTTTAAGCCCTTCTATGAATGCTTTGATAACTGGTATCCTATACAAGGAAGTTGAATATGTAGTTTGCAGGTATGCAGATATTGCTGCAAGGTGTATTTTAATAGAAGAGAAGGCTAGCTTTGCTTTTTGTAAATGGAGCAAGTAATTTACTATATGTTTTGGAGTTGCCTCTAGTGGTTGTATCTGATTATGATGGCAGTACCAAACAAATCTTTTCCACTTACTTGCGTAGCAGTGTCTAGTGGATGGCCTTCTGGCCTGCTTTAGGACTTCCATACACTCTTGGCTAAGTTGTAAGTGTCCGAATTCTAGGATTTCAGGAGCCAGATTGCTAGATTCAGCGATGCTGGGTCCGGGTGTCTGATCTGTTGGTTGTGTTGCGTTAACAGATCTGGTTTGTTGGGCAGTTTGATGTGTGGTACTACAGACAGATCTAGCAGTGTTGTGTACCAGGGTTGTCTTGCCCACGTTGGTGCTATTAAAATGAGTTTGAGTTTGTTTTGACTCAATTTGTTTACTAGGTAAGGAAGGAGAGGGAGAGGAGGAAAAGCGTAAGCAAATATTCCTGACCAGTTCATCCATAGGGCATTGCCTTGGGATTGCTTGTGTGGGTATCTGGACGCGAAGTTTTGGCATTTTGCGTTCTCTTTTGTTGCAAATAAGTCTATTTGTGGTGTTCCCCAGAGTGTGAAGTAGGTGTTCAGAATCTGTGGGTGGATTTCCCATTCGTGGACTTGCTGGTGATCTCGAGAGAGATTGTCTGCCAGCTGATTCTGGATCCCCGGAATAAACTGTGCTATTAGACCAATTTGATGGTGGATTGCCCACTTCCATATTTTTTGAGCTAACAAGCTTAACTGCGTTGAATGTGTTCCTCCTTGTTTGTTTAGATAATACATCGTTGTCATGTTGTCTGTTTTGACAAGGATGTATTTGTGGGTTATGATTGGTTGGAAAGCTTTTAGTGCTTGAAAAACTGCTAATAATTCTAGATGATTTATATGCAGTTTTGTTTGATGTATGTTCCATTGTCCTCTTATGTTGTGTTGATTGAGATGTGCTCCCCACCCTGTCATGGAAGCATCTGTTGTTATTACGTACTGTGGCACTGGGTCTTGGAAAGGCCGCCCTATGTTTAAATTTATACTGTTCCACCATAGAAGCGAGAGGTAAGTTTGGCGGTCTAGCAACACCAGATCTAGAAGGTGACCCTGTGCTTGAGACCACTGTGAGGCTAGGCACTGTTGTAAGGGCCTCATGTGCAGTCTTGCGTTTGGGACAATGGCTATGCATGAGGACATCATGCCTAGGAGCTGTAGTATTGTTCTTGCTTGTATTGTTTGGTTTGGAGACATGTGTTGAATGACCCTGTTGAAATTGTGGATCCTTTGTGGAGTTGGCGTTGCTACTCCTTTTGTCGTGTCTATTATGGCTCCTAGATATTGCTGTACTTTGCTTGGCAGAATGTTTGATTTTGCAAAGTTGACGGTGAACCCTAGATTGTAGAGGGTTTGTATGACTTGATTTGTGTGGTTTGAGCATTGTGTGAGCGAACTGGTTTTGATTAGCCAGTCGTCTAGATACGGGAACACATGTATTTGCTGCCTTCTGATGTGTGCAGCGACTACTGCTAGGCATTTTGTGAATACTCTTGGAGCGGTTGTTAAACCAAAAGGCAATACTTTGAATTGGTAATGTATTCCTTTGAATACAAACCTTAGATATTTCCTGTGTGATTGATGTATTGGTATATGGAAATATGCGTCCTTGAGGTCTAGGGTTGTCATGTAGTTGTGTTTTTTGAGCAATGGTAACACTTCTTGTAGTGTGACCATGTGAAAGTGGTCTGATTTGATGAATGTGTTTACTACTCTGAGGTCTAGAATTGGTCTCAGTGTTTCGTCCTTTTTTGGTATCAAGAAGTACAGTGAATAAACTCCTGTGTTTATTTGTGTGCTTGGTACTAATTCTATTGCATTTTTTTGCAGTAGTGCTTGAACTTCTATCTCTAGAAGCTGTGAATGGTATTTTGTTAAATTTTGTGATTTTGGTGGTATGTCTGGAGGGAATTGCAGGAATTCTATGCAATAACCATGCTGGATAATTGCTAGGACCCATGTGTCTGTAGTTATTTTGTCCCATGCTTCGTAATATTGACGTATCCTCCCCCCCACTGGTGTTGTGTGGGAGGGGTGTGTGACATGTGAGTCACTGCTTGTTGGTAGTGGTTTTGGGGCTTTGAAATCTTCCCCTATTCCTAGGGAATTGCCCCCCTCTATACTGGCCCCGAAAACCTCCCCTGTACTGTCCCTGGTAGGTGGGCGGTGCGGACTGTGAGGTGCTAGCTTGTGTGGCCTGACCCCGAAACCCTCCTCTAAAAGGTGTTTTGCGGAAGGTGTTATAAGATCCTCTGCTCTGCGGGGAATAGAGTGCGCCCATGGCCTTGGCAGTGTCAGTGTCCTTCTTGAGCTTTTCTATGGCTGTGTCGACCTCCGGACCGAACAGAAGTTTTTCGTTTACTGGCATGTTAAGCACTGCCTGCTGAATTTCTGGCTTGAATCCAGACGTTCTGAGCCATGCGTGCCTACGGATGGTAACCAACGTATTAATGGTTCTTGCGGCCGTGTCTGCTGCATCCATGGAGGAGCGTATTTGATTGTTGGAAATGTTTTGACCCTCCTCAACAACCTGTTTTGCTCTTTTTTGCAGATCTTTTGGGAGATGTTCAATGAGATGCTGCATCTCATCCCAGTGGGCTCTGTCGTATCGCGCTAGCAGCGCTTGTGAATTTGCGATGCGCCACTGGTTTGCTGCTTGGACAGCAACCCTCTTCCCGGCTGCATCGAACTTCCTACTTTCTTTATCTGGGGGAGGTGCATCCCCAGAAGTGTGTGAGTTTGCCCGTTTTCTGGCAGCCCCTACCACCACAGAGTCTGGTGGCAGCTGAGAGGTGATGAATACAGGGTCCGTAGGAGGCGCCTTATACTTTTTGTCCACCCTAGGCGTCACTGCCCTACTTTTAACTGGCTCCTTGAAAATGTCCTTTGCATGGCGTAGCATGCCTGGGAGCATCGGCAGGCTTTGGTAGGAGCTGTGGGTTGAAGAGAGGGTGTTAAATAAAAAATCATCCTCTACTTGTTCCGAGTGTAGTTCCACATTATGGAATAGTGCTGCTCTAGCCACCACTTGTGAGTAGGCTGTGCTGTCTTCCGGTGGTGATGGCCTAGTTGGGTATGTGTCTGGGCTGTTATCAGACACTGGTGCGTCGTACAAGTCCCACGCATCCTGATCTTGGTCATCGTGGCTCATGGCGGTGTGAGCTGGCGAATGTGACGGGGTGTAAGTTGGCGAAGCCGGAGTTACAGGTGGAGGCGAGGGAGGAGGTGTTACCTTTTGTGCTGTTTGTTGCTGAGGAGTAAACTGAAGCGTTCTCTTTCGTTTGACAGGTGGAAGGGTACTGATCTTCCCAGTCCCCTGCTGAATAAAGATACGCTTTTGCGTGTGATCCACGTCAGTGGATTGCAGTTCTTGTTCAAATCTATGTTTCTTCATTTGAGAAGACATAGAATGCTCTTCAG
This sequence comes from Pleurodeles waltl, assembly GCF_031143425.1. Classification (NCBI taxonomy): domain Eukaryota; kingdom Metazoa; phylum Chordata; class Amphibia; order Caudata; family Salamandridae; genus Pleurodeles; species Pleurodeles waltl. Next base: position 1,047,671,416 of record NC_090443.1, read on the forward strand.
TGTAGGAGCCAGAAACAGGGTCTGATGTCGCTTTTTTCGGCTCCGAAAACCCTGTCGATTGTTTTTTCGGCTCCGAGGTAACCTTCCTCTTTTTCTGTGCCGAAAATTCTTGGCCTCTATGGTCTTCGGCGCCACTGTCTCGGCGTCGATCCGTGTCGACACCGAACTCTCGGTGTCGATGCTTCTGTTTAGCACTCTCTCGGTCTCGAGGAGGCTGCGTGCCGGTGTCTCGACCGGAGTCGGACGATCTCGACACTAAATGGGCCTTTTTCGGTGCCGATTGTTGGTCACCGAGAATTTGGGTGGAGCCATGGCCGGTTGGCAGTGGCGTCCCCTGGGCCTTCTTTCCTTTTTTAAGGTTTGATCTCGACGTCTTACTCACAGTTCTTGTAGAGTGTAGCTCGTCGGAGTCTGAATCCTGGATGGAAAAGGATTCCTCCTGTTCCTCTTCTGTCTCGAACTGTCGACGCTCTTTTGGCGTGGACGCCATCTGCAGTCTTCTCGCTCGACGGTCGCGCAGAGTTTTTCGGGACCGGAACGCCCGACAGGCCTCACAGGATTCTTCGCTGTGCTCGGGTGACAGGCACAGATTACAGACCGAGTGTAGGTCCGTATAAGGATATTTGTTGTGGCATTCGGGGCAGAATCGAAACGGGGTCCGTTCCATCGGCGTTGTCCTCCACGCGGTCGGGCCGACTAGGCCCCGACGGGGTGCCGAAATCTACCCCGAAGGGCACCGAAGCGCTTCGATGTTCAACGCGTCGTCGTATGTGTCTATCTCTAACCGGATCGCAACGATACCGTCGAAAATCATCCGTCTTCAGCTATCTTTCCGTTCCGAAACTCGGAGCGACAGGAACACGTCCGAACCCGATGGCGGAAAGAAAACAATCGAAGATGGAGTCGACGCCCATGCGCAATGAGCACAGAAGGTGGAGTCACTCGGTCCCGTGACTCGAAAACACTTCTTCGAAGAAAAACAACTTGTAACACTCCGACCCAACACAAGATGGCGAGCTCATGCATACCATGTGTATCTACAGCGACAGATGCCATCGAACAACATATCACCCTGCCTTCTCCCCAACTCCAAAGCTACCCCCACAGATATTGCACCTTCACAACTAAGCAGCTTCTCTTTGTTTTTCTTATTATACTTTTTGGCCCAAAAAGAAGCACTCAACTACTGCTTTTGTATACTGCTGTCTGACACAATTAAGTACTTATCAATTCACCTCATCTCAAGCCGCATCAATGCTTCCACTGAAATATTTCGAGCCCAATGCCAACAACTCTCGGCACAGCTGTAGTCCACATTAACATGTACGTCTCGACTAGGCATAACATCTCTTGGATCCAAGTCATACTGCTACTGGAGGAATTCTTACAGCCTGGCACTTTGAGACCCAGCACAACGTAGTGGAAAAATAATCGGCCTTGACGTTCCCTGCTGGAAATAGAAAAAGCATGCCTAACACAAACAATGCAATAAAGCATCTAACTAGCCTTTTTCAGACTGTTTCGTACATAACTAAATTCCAAGAGGTTAGAAAACAAGCAACTCTAACCTACCACTGATATCAAAACCCTCTCTACTCTTTATTATAATGATTAATAATCAGTACCTTGTAATAACAGTACCTCATCTTACATAGCACCATATTTCAAAGCTGTAAGCATTCGCTGTGCTTCATAGTAGGAAAAAAACAATCTTCTCCGAAGGAAAGAGTTGCGCACACTGCCTACTTTCTTCCACTCACGCTAGTGAGTTGTTCACTGTTCAATTCAGCAATATATCGAGAAGCATTTTCAATACAACGCTTAACGTACACACTATTTTTCATGCAGTTGTTACTTATCTTGTATCATTCCAGATTCTCATTCTGATGAGCACACCCCCATCTCTTTAGAGCAAGAGATCAGCCATTCAGCATCTAGAGTCCCGCCACAGCTTCCGGCAAATTCGTACCACGGCTAGTATCTGAATGTTGTTTGCAATTACGTGTGCTGACGTTTGTTGTGGATGTCATTCGCATCTTGAATGGCACTTTCTTTTTACTACTCACAAAACTTTGCTGCAGAATATGTGATTAGCCTCTCCATGTGCATCTTTGTTGGCAGTTGTGTGGTAGAAGTCATCTCTGTAAAATGTCACAAAGAATGTTGTTGCAACACCCCAACCCACTCTACAGTATGCGTTCAAAGAGTTGTATCCCATTTATTCATCACGGCTATTCAAAGCATTTGTGGAGAGTTTCAAGAAGCTTTGTACCTGTACAGGCTAAAATCAAGATCCCCTAAAACTGAGGAGGCAATCGTAGCTTTCATGCACCGTCGGAGGTAAAGTTTCATTGTCAGCCATGTCAGTAACGGCAATTCGTTAAAGAGAAGAGCCATACTCAAATCTCGTTGTCCATCACAACACAAATTGATGCTTTCCTTTGCTCATTTCTACTGAGTGAAAAAAAAAAGAGAAAGACAAAAAGAAAAAAAAAAAAAGAAAAGAGAAAAAACAATGCACATATCTGGAATATATTCAGAGAAGCTGCAAATTTATGAGAAAGCCAAACTAAAAGTTTTCAGACACACCCAACACTGAAAATTGCATCAGTCGAGCCAAAAGAGGTGTTGGGACACTAAATTAACAAAAAAAAAAAAATATCTACTTCAATCACCAAAAGTTATGCTCTCCTATGCAGACAACATAAAAGAAACACTGCAATTCCCACACGTTTGTTTTGAATAAATGACCTGACCAATTAATTCTTGCAAGTTCCATTAAATGGTTTTAGGAAATATAATTAAATGATCAGCAATTTCACAAACACGCATTTGGGTAAAAACAAAACGCTATTACATGCAAATTTATCATTGGTGACAATGCTCAAATTCAGCAGTAATGATGAATTTTAATTACCTTTCAATGGTGTTACCTATTCTGTCACGGCGTGGTATCTTTAATGTTTAAGCGATGTGAACATGCAGATGGCTTCAAGTAGCATAGCGGAAATATACTCCTCCTGTATGAAGCAGAGTTGCACACGCTGTCTATACTCACTGATCCATTCATGGTAGTAACTCTCATCCACTTTTCAAATTCATCATTTCATGGTGAAGCATTCTCAAATACAACACTTGGTGTCAACTTTAATCCATGCAAGTACTCCATTCTTTGGATTATTCCAAATTCTGCCAGTGATCAACCATTCGCATGTCTTTAGAGATCGTCATATCTCAAATCAACATCTAGTCGTTTCACTGCTCTCAGCAAACTCAACCGCTGCAAGTATCTGAACGATAGCCCCACTTGTGTTAGCATTCAGAATTCCATTATCATCTTGAGTAATAACTGGTTGTACGCATCACCACACCTGATATGAGCTCCTTCATGTGCATTTTACTGGTTGATGTTGTGGTAGAATTAGCATCTGAAAAAAGTCACAAAGAAAGTTGTCGCCATACCCCAACCCATTCCACACTATGCAGTAAGACTAAAATCGTATTTCACGCCTGAATACAGCTCAAAGCAACAGCACGTGTAGAACATTTCAAGACTAACCCAAAAATATCTCACTTTCAAATTAAGCCTTAATCCCCCATGAAAGCAGTAGGCAAGTGTAGCACTTAGCTTATGGTTCATGTACTTGCGATGACTTTCAGGGTTGGAGTACATTGCACACAGCGAGTAAATGCCACCTCCGCCTGAGTTGGAAAACATTCAACTGCCAGCTAAACCAATAACTTCCTTTTGTTAGAGGCATCTGCCTTTTTCAGCTCTTATTGTTCACCACAACACGATGGATGCTTGCCTTTCTCTTGCTGTATCCTACTAGTAGGAAAAAAAGAAACATACCAAAGAGACAAAATAAACTAAAGAACCCTAATGGAAAAATGCAACGAAAGACACTGTGTATGGCTGCAATTACATCAGAGAAGCTGCACAATTTCTAAAAAGTAACCACTAACATTATCAACCAAAAAAAAACAAAAAAAACATAAAATTGCCAATTACAACTGTAGAACATGTCTTAGTCTACTCTTGCGCCATTAGCTACAAGTGAAATAAATAAAACATGTACCTCCTCTAGGAACACAAAATATGCTACACTTCCAAAGGGCATTGCTCACCAACAGGTGGAAACACCTCATTAGCCGGAGTCTGTGAAAAAACAAAACAAAAAACATATCACCCTGCCTTCTCCCCAACTCCAAAGCTACCCCCACAGATATTGCACCTTCACAACTAAGCAGCTTCTCTTTGTTTTTCTTATTATACTTTTTGGCCCAAAAAGAAGCACTCAACTACTGCTTTTGTATACTGCTGTCTGACACAATTAAGTACTTATCAATTCACCTCATCTCAAGCCGCATCAATGCTTCCACTGAAATATTTCGAGCCCAATGCCAACAACTCTCGGCACAGCTGTAGTCCACATTAACATCTACGTCTCGACTAGGCATAACATCTCTTGGATCCAAGTCATACTGCTACTGGAGGAATTCTTACAGCCTGGCACTTTGAGACCCAGCACAACGTAGTGGAAAAATAATCGGCCTTGACGTTCCCTGCTGGAAATAGAAAAAGCATGCCTAACACAAACAATGCAATAAAGCATCTAACTAGCCTTTTTCAGACTGTTTCGTACATAACTAAATTCCAAGAGGTTAGAAAACAAGCAACTCTAACCTACCACTGATATCAAAACCCTCTCTACTCTTTATTATAATGATTAATAATCAGTACCTTGTAATAACAGTACCTCATCTTACATAGCACCATATTTCAAAGCTGTAAGCATTCGCTGTGCTTCATAGTAGGAAAAAAACAATCTTCTCCGAAGGAAAGAGTTGCGCACACTGCCTACTTTCTTCCACTCACGCTAGTGAGTTGTTCACTGTTCAATTCAGCAATATATCGAGAAGCATTTTCAATACAACGCTTAACGTACACACTATTTTTCATGCAGTTGTTACTTATCTTGTATCATTCCAGATTCTCATTCTGATGAGCACACCCCCATCTCTTTAGAGCAAGAGATCAGCCATTCAGCATCTAGAGTCCCGCCACAGCTTCCGGCAAATTCGTACCACGGCTAGTATCTGAATGTTGTTTGCAATTACGTGTGCTGACGTTTGTTGTGGATGTCATTCGCATCTTGAATGGCACTTTCTTTTTACTACTCACAAAACTTTGCTGCAGAATATGTGATTAGCCTCTCCATGTGCATCTTTGTTGGCAGTTGTGTGGTAGAAGTCATCTCTGTAAAATGTCACAAAGAATGTTGTTGCAAAACCCCAACCCACTCTACAGTATGCGTTCAAAGAGTTGTATCCCATTTATTCATCACGGCTATTCAAAGCATTTGTGGAGAGTGTCAAGAAGCTTTGTACCTGTACAGGCTAAAATCAAGATCCCCTAAAACTGAGGAGGCAATCGTAGCTTTCATGCACCGTCGGAGGTAAAGTTTCATTGTCAGCCATGTCAGTAACGGCAATTCGTTAAAGAGAAGAGCCATACTCAAATCTCGTTGTCCATCACAACACAAATTGATGCTTTCCTTTGCTCATTTCTACTGAGTGAAAAAAAAAGAGAAACCGACAAAAAGAAAAAAAAAAAAGAAAAGAGAGAAAAAACAATGCACATATCTGGAATATATTCAGAGAAGCTGCAAATTTATGAGAAAGCCAAACTAAAAGTTTTCAGACACACCCAACACTGAAAATTGCATCAGTCGAGCCAAAAGAGGTGTTGGGACACTAAATTAACAAAAAAAAAAAATATCTACTTCAATCACCAAAGAAAATTAGTTACTTACCTGTAACTGCAGTTCTCCAGTATTGGTATCTTTCATAGATTCACATGCTTGAATCATCCCCGTCGTCGAGGTGGGAGCCTCACGGTAAATTTAAATATATAAAAAGCAGTAAGTCAGTAAAAATAAAACCAGTAGGCCCAAGTAGGCCTCATAAGGTATTTTACAGTCTATCCACTTTGTTTTGTGAAAAGACCCAAACTTGAGTATCAACCAATCAGGATTCAGCCCCTCCCAAACACTCCCAACAGAGGCTGAATTCCCTCAGATTTTCTATTAGGAGTGTGAAGTTTAATATCTGTATAATAGGGGAGCCTCTGAGGGGAGGAGGGTGGGTCGCATGTGAATCTATGAAAGATACCAATACTGGAGAACTGCAGTTACAGGTAAGTAACTAATTTTCTTCTCCAGCATTGGATCTTTCATAGATTCACATGCTTGAATCCGAGTAACGAGCAGTAATGTTTTCTTACTTACTGAATTACATTGACTGTAATTCCATCGTAATTCTATACGTGATGTGATTCACATTAGTTCAGTTTTAAATATGCACTTACATATAATTATATTTATATTCACAAACATACGAATATAAAAGCAATAAAATGTGTGTGGCAAGAAATCCTGACACAGTCTATGCTATTATTATGGAGAATACGACACGTTAAACAGTAGAAGAAAATGAACCATTAATGACCATACCTCGAGTGTGGTGGTGGGATGTGTAAGAGGCTCACCTTAACGAAATAGATGCCTCAGCACTGCTTGTCCCACTGCTGTATCGACCTGGTTTGTCTCCTCTAAACAGTAATGTCTTGTAAATGTGTGTTGGCTGGACCATGTTGCTGCTCTACAGATGCTATGTAGTGGTACACCTGCAAAGAGTGCCGCTGAAGTGGCTACCGATCTTGTAGAGTGGGCTCTCACCTTGGTGTGGAGCGGCTTTCCTGCTTTTGAATGGCAGAATTGAATCGCCAGGCCAATCCATCTTGCTAAAGTTTGTTTGGACACCGCGTGTCCCTTCTTTGTTCCGCCGAACGCTACAAATAATTGATCCGACTGGCGGATGGCGTGAGTTTTCTGTAGATAAAACTTTAAACATCTTTTAATATCGAGAGAATGTAATGTTCTTTCCGCCACTGTTTGCGGATTTGGAAAAAAGGTTTTTAAGATGACTGGTTCATTTAAATGAAATGTTGAGGGAACTTTCGGAATGAATTTAGGATTTGTCCGCAGGATGACACCTGAGTTTGTAAACTGGAGGAACGGCTGTTTGATGGTGAAAGCCTGAATGTCACTGACTCTCTTTGCCGAAGTAAGATCTAACAGTAACGCTGTTTTCCATGCCAGGAATTTTAGGTCAGCCTTGTGGATCGGCTCAAAAGGAGCTTTCATGAGTTGCATCAACACAACATTCAATGACCATAGAGGCGGGGGTTTCCTAATTGGCGGGAAGACCCGAAAAAGGCCCTTCATAAATTGTTTGACAATTCTTGTGGAACACAAAGAGAGTCTATCTGGTGATCTGCGGTATCTGGAGATTGCTGCCAGATGTACCCGTATGGAAGAATATGCAAGTCCTGATTTTGCCAGGAGCAGGAGATATGGAAGTATCTGTTCCGGAGTAGAAGATAAAGGATGTATATTTTCCGCTGCACACCAAACACAAAACCGTTTCCATTTAAGTCTATAGGTTTTGTTGGTAGTGTCAGCTCTAGCTTTTGCTAAGATGTCTCTACACTCTGGGGAGATTTTGAGATTTAAGTATTCATTGTGTTCAGGAGCCAAGCCGACAAATGAAGAGACGACGGATGTGGGTGTGTGACTTGTCCCTGGTGCATCGTTAAAAGAGTCGGACTCTGTCTGAGTGGTAGATGTGGTCGTTCGGAGAGCATGAGGAGCTCCGTATACCATATTTGTCTGGGCCATCTGGGAGCTATGAGTAGAAGTCGACACCCCTCCGTCTTCATTTTTCTGATGACTCTCGGAATGAGCGGGATCGGAGGAAAAGCGTAGGCATAAACTCCTGACCATCTCATCGAAAACGCATTCCCCCACAAATCTTTTTGGGGAAGCCAACTTGCGTAGAACTGGCATTTCTTGTTCTCGAGAGTGGCAAATAGGTCTAAGTTTGGTTTGCCCCATAATAGAAACAGGCCATTGAGAGTTTTCTGGTCTAGCTCCCACTCGTGATAAGGAATTACTGTCCTGCTCAAGGTGTCTGCTAGAACATTGATCTGTCCTGGCACATGCTCCGCTTTTAGTGAAATATTGTGTTTGATGGCCCATGTCCAAATTTGTTGGGCTAGCTGCGAGAGTTGTAGGGACCTTGTGCCTCCTTGCTTGTTTAGATAAAACATGCTGGTCATGTTGTCCGTCCGGATTAAGACGCTTGAACATTGTATCTTTGGCAAGAAAGCTTTTAGAGCTAAGTGTATTGCTTTGAGTTCTAGATAATTGATGTGGAGCTGGCTCTCTTGCTGATTCCAGATTCCGCTGATTTGCAGGTCCTGGCAATGTGCACCCCATCCTTCGAGAGAGGCATCCGTTGTTACTATGTAACTTGGTGTTTGAAGAAGAAAAGACAGCCCTTTTGAGAAATTGGTTGGAGTCGCCCACCACCTCATAGTGTTCTTCATTAGAGGCGTTATGCGAATCTTGTCTTCGAAGGAGCCGAGGACCTGTGTCCATTGTATGTCCAATTGCTCTTGCAGGGGTCGCATATGGAGCCTGCAATCTGGGACTAGCGGAATGCACGATGATATCATTCCGAGCAGTGATTTGTAGATGCGGACTGAAACGAACTTTTTTCTGGATAGGTTGTTTGCCAACGAGGTTAACTTTTGTTTCCTCTCGTGTGATGGGTACGCTTTGCTGCGTACTGTGTCCAAAATTGCTCCCAAGAAACTCAATTCTTGTTTGGGGTATATCTGAGATTTCTGGTAGTTGACTACAAACCCCAGGCTGTGTAACAAATGAAGGCAATAGGAAATATGATTTGTTACTTGTAATTTTGAGGGTGCCTTTATAAGCCAGTCGTCCAGGTAAGGGAAGACCTGGATACCTGCCTGGCGAAGATGTGCTGCTACTGGAGCTAGCATTTTTGTGAAGATTCTGGGGGCTGATTTGAGACCGAATGGTAGAACCCGGAATTGGAGGTGCATACTTCCTACCCTGAACCTTAAAAATTTGCGATGGTTGCGATATATGGGGATATGAAAATAAGCATCCTGGAGGTCTAGGGATGCCATCCAATCGCCCGTGTTTAGGAGACGCAGGACATCCTGCAACGTTACCATCCTGAACGATTGTTTCTTTAGAAACTTGTTTAGTGCTCTCAAGTCCAGGATGGGGCGCCAGTCTCCTGAGGGTTTCTTGAGAAGGAAAAACCGGGAATAGAATCCCTTGTTCCTTTGAGATAAAGGGACTGGTTCTATTGCTCCTTTTGTTAGCATTATCCTTACTTCCCTGAGAAGTTGGCTCAACCTCAGAGGCGGTGTACCCGATGGAGGGACACTCGGTGGTGTTTGGATGAATTCCAGAGTATGACCTCTGGTCACCACATCTAGTACCCATCTGTCCGATGTTATAGCCTTCCACTTGGGGAAATAAGAATTGATGCGACCTCCGACCTTCAATATTGATTGGGGAGGTGTTGAGATTATCCGCTGGTCATTGCTTTCTGCCTGTATCTCTTGCTCGGGCAGCTCCTCTTCCTCTAGCCGGATGTTTGTAAGCTGCGGCTGGTGGTAATCGATAATGCTGCTGTTGTTGATGGTGCTGATGTCCTGGTCCTGTGGAGGAAGATGTATATTGTGACCTGTATTGTTGGTATCCACCTCGAAAGGAGTAATTACCTCTACCCCTTGCTCCACGAAAAGGTAGTTTTTTATATTGCAGGGTACCTAGGGATTTTGCCGTATCGGTATCCGTCTTGATAGCCTGCAGCATATCATCGACATGTTTGCCAAACAAACTCTCTCCATCGAAGGGCATGTCGAGAACACGAGTCTGGACTTCTGGTCTGAATGAAGTAGCTTTAAGCCACCCTTGTCTGCGCAGGACTGCTGCTCCAGCTAATTGTCGAAAGCCAGTGAGGGAAATATCTATTGCACTGTCTATTATCTCTGCGGAAACCCTTTCTCCCTCCTGCAAGACCTTTTTAGCTTCCACCTTGATATCTTCTGGCAGTGAATCTACAAAAACGGACATGTCTGCCCACATCTGCCGATCGTACCTTCCCAGGAAGGTGAGGGAATTTGCCGCCTTGACCGTTACTGCAGCAACCGAGGAGAATTTCTTACCGATATTGTCTAGTCTCCTTCCCTCTTTGTCTCCCTTCGTCGACGGGTATTTTAGCGACGACGGTCGCTTCGCCGACGTAGTTTGCGTAGATGGGAGTGCCCTGGATGATTTGTGAACCCAGGAGGCCTCCGCTGTCGACGATGTGGTTGCCGACGAAGCTCTTTTGAAGATTTTTGCAGTAATAATCGTCGTCGATGACAAAGGCGACGACGTCATAATCATCGGTGAGGATGGTGTTGTGAACGTCGACGATACCGTGGTCGCTGTTACCGTTGACACTGTCGTCGACGGGGCAGTCGTCGACGGTTGTTTTTTCACCAAAAAGAGTTTTTCTGACTCTTTTTGTGGTGACAGAGACAGGGATGGTTTCTTTGAGGTGCTTTTCCGGTGTAACGGCGTAGTAGGTTCTGAATGAACCTTTTTTGGTCCATGTTTAACTGCCTCTTCAGTTAAGACTTGTCTAGTCTTTTTGTGCATTTTTCTTGGTGGTTCATCCGCACCTCTATCTCTCTCACCTGTTCTTTTCTGAGGGCGAGAAGTTTGTGGTGACTCTTCGCTGTCTGATGAAGGATGCTCTAAGGCTTTCTGTTTTTGCAGCCATAAGAGAAGTCTACCCTCTCGGTCTTTGAGGGTTTTTTGACTAAAGGTGCGACAGATTTTGCAGTCTCTCACCTTATGGTCTGGATGAAGGCAGTAAATACACTTCTTGTGGGGGTCATCAATATGTAGTCTCTGAACAGACCCTTCTTTGCCTTTTCAGACATAGTAAAGTTGTAACTAGTTTCCTGAGAGAAAAAACAATCTTCAGTCAGAAAATAGGAAAAAAACTGAGCAGAGCTCAGGGAGACTCCCTTCACACGACGTGCGGTAGAAAATCTGAGGGAATTCAGCCTCTGTTGGGAGTGTTTGGGAGGGGCTGAATCCTGATTGGTTGATACTCAAGTTTGGGTCTTTTCACAAAACAAAGTGGATAGACTGTAAAATACCTTATGAGGCCTACTTGGGCCTACTGGTTTTATTTTTACTGACTTACTGCTTTTTATATATTTAAATTTACCGTGAGGCTCCCACCTCGACGACGGGGATGATTCAAGCATGTGAATCTATGAAAGATCCAATGCTGGAGAAAGTTATGCTCTCCTATGCAGACAACATAAAAGAAACACTGCAATTCCCACACGTTTGTTTTGAATAAATGACCTGACCAATTAATTCTTGCAAGTTCCATTAAATGGTTTTAGGAAATATAATTAAATGATCAGCAATTTCACAAACACGCATTTGGGTAAAAACAAAACGCTATTACATGCAAATTTATCATTGGTGACAATGCTCAAATTCAGCAGTAATGATGAATTTTAATTACCTTTCAATGGTGTTACCTATTCTGTCACGGCGTGGTATCTTTAATGTTTAAGCGATGTGAACATGCAGATGGCTTCAAGTAGCATAGCGGAAATATACTCCTCCTGTATGAAGCAGAGTTGCACACGCTGTCTATACTCACTGATCCATTCATGGTAGTAACTCTCATCCACTTTTCAAATTCATCATTTCATGGTGAAGCATTCTCAAATACAACACTTGGTGTCAACTTTAATCCATGCAAGTACTCCATTCTTTGGATTATTCCAAATTCTGCCAGTGATCAACCATTCGCATGTCTTTAGAGATCGTCATATCTCAAATCAACATCTAGTCGTTTCACTGCTCTCAGCAAACTCAACCGCTGCAAGTATCTGAACGATAGCCCCACTTGTGTTAGCATTCAGAATTCCATTATCATCTTGAGTAATAACTGGTTGTACGCATCACCACACCTGATATGAGCTCCTTCATGTGCATTTTACTGGTTGATGTTGTGGTAGAATTAGCATCTGAAAAAAGTCACAAAGAAAGTTGTCGCCATACCCCAACCCATTCCACACTATGCAGTAAGACTAAAATCGTATTTCACGCCTGAATACAGCTCAAAGCAACAGCACGTGTAGAGCATTCCAAGACTAACCCCAAAATATCTCACTTTCAAATTAAGCCTTAATCCCCCATGAAAGCAGTAGGCAATTGTAGCACTTAGCTTATGGTTCATGTACTTGCGATGACTTTCAGGGTTGGAGTACATTGCACACAGCGAGTAAATGCCACCTCCGCCTGAGTTGGAAAACATTCAACTGCCAGCTAAACCAATAACTTCCTTTTGTTAGAGGCATCTGCCTTTTTCAGCTCTTATTGTTCACCACAACACGATGGATGCTTGCCTTTCTCTTGCTGTATCCTACTAGTAGGAAAAAAAGAAACCTACCAAATAGACAAAATAAACTAAAGAACCCTAATGGAAAAATGCAACGAAAGACACTGTGTATGGCTGCAATTACATCAGAGAAGCTGCACAATTTCTAAAAAGTAACCACTAACATTATCAACCAAAAAAAAAACATAAAATTGCCAATTACAACTGCAGAACATGTCTTAGTCTACTCTTGCGCCATTAGCTACAAGTGAAATAAATAAAACATGTACCTCCTCTAGGAACACAAAATATGCTACACTTCCAAAGGGCCTTGCTCACCAACAGGTGGAAACACCTCATTAGCCGGAGTCTGTGAAAAAACAAAACAAAAAACATATCACCCTGCCTTCTCCCCAACTCCAAAGCTACCCCCACAGATATTGCACCTTCACAACTAAGCAGCTTCTCTTTGTTTTTCTTATTATACTTTTTGGCCCAAAAAGAAGCACTCAACTACTGCTTTTGTATACTGCTGTCTGACACAATTAAGTACTTATCAATTCACCTCATCTCAAGCCGCATCAATGCTTCCACTGAAATATTTCGAGCCCAATGCCAACAACTCTCGGCACAGCTGTAGTCCACATTAACATGTACGTCTCGACTAGGCATAACATCTCTTGGATCCAAGTCATACTGCTACTGGAGGAATTCTTACAGCCTGGCACTTTGAGACCCAGCACAACGTAGTGGAAAAATAATCGGCCTTGACGTTCCCTGCTGGAAATAGAAAAAGCATGCCTAACACAAACAATGCAATAAAGCATCTAACTAGCCTTTTTCAGACTGTTTCGTACATAACTAAATTCCAAGAGGTTAGAAAACAAGCAACTCTAACCTACCACTGATATCAAAACCCTCTCTACTCTTTATTATAATGATTAATAATCAGTACCTTGTAATAACAGTACCTCATCTTACATAGCACCATATTTCAAAGCTGTAAGCATTCGCTGTGCTTCATAGTAGGAAAAAAACAATCTTCTCCGAAGGAAAGAGTTGCGCACACTGCCTACTTTCTTCCACTCACGCTAGTGAGTTGTTCACTGTTCAATTCAGCAATATATCGAGAAGCATTTTCAATACAACGCTTAACGTACACACTATTTTTCATGCAGTTGTTACTTATCTTGTATCATTCCAGATTCTCATTCTGATGAGCACACCCCCATCTCTTTAGAGCAAGAGATCAGCCATTCAGCATCTAGAGTCCCGCCACAGCTTCCGGCAAATTCGTACCACGGCTAGTATCTGAATGTTGTTTGCAAATTGGTGTGCTGACGTTTGTTGTGGATGTCATTCGCATCTTGAATGGCACTTTCTTTTTACTACTCACAAAACTTTGCTGCAGAATATGTGATTAGCCTCTCCATGTGCATCTTTGTTGGCAGTTGTGTGGTAGAAGTCATCTCTGTAAAATGTCACAAAGAATGTTGTTGCAACACCCCAACCCACTCTACAGTATGCGTTCAAAGAGTTGTATCCCATTTATTCATCACGGCTATTCAAAGCATTTGTGGAGAGTGTCAAGAAGCTTTGTACCTGTACAGGCTAAAATCAAGATCCCCTAAAACTGAGGAGGCAATCGTAGCTTTCATGCACCGTCGGAGGTAAAGTTTCATTGTCAGCCATGTCAGTAACGGCAATTCGTTAAAGAGAAGAGCCATACTCAAATCTCGTTGTCCATCACAACACAAATTGATGCTTTCCTTTGCTCATTTCTACTGAGTGAAAAAAAAAGAGAAACCGACAAAAAGAAAAAAAAAAAAGAAAAGAGAGAAAAAACAATGCACATATCTGGAATATATTCAGAGAAGCTGCAAATTTATGAGAAAGCCAAACTAAAAGTTTTCAGACACACCCAACACTGAAAATTGCATCAGTCGAGCCAAAAGAGGTGTTGGGACACTAAATTAACAAAAAAAAAAAATATCTACTTCAATCACCAAAAGTTATGCTCTCCTATGCAGACAACATAAAAGAAACACTGCAATTCCCACACGTTTGTTTTGAATAAATGACCTGACCAATTAATTCTTGCAAGTTCCATTAAATGGTTTTAGGAAATATAATTAAATGATCAGCAATTTCACAAACACGCATTTGGGTAAAAACAAAACGCTATTACATGCAAATTTATCATTGGTGACAATGCTCAAATTCAGCAGTAATGATGAATTTTAATTACCTTTCAATGGTGTTACCTATTCTGTCACGGCGTGGTATCTTTAATGTTTAAGCGATGTGAACATGCAGATGGCTTCAAGTAGCATAGCGGAAATATACTCCTCCTGTATGAAGCAGAGTTGCACACGCTGTCTATACTCACTGATCCATTCATGGTAGTAACTCTCATCCACTTTTCAAATTCATCATTTCATGGTGAAGCATTCTCAAATACAACACTTGGTGTCAACTTTAATCCATGCAAGTACTCCATTCTTTGGATTATTCCAAATTCTGCCAGTGATCAACCATTCGCATGTCTTTAGAGATCGTCATATCTCAAATCAACATCTAGTCGTTTCACTGCTCTCAGCAAACTCAACCGCTGCAAGTATCTGAACGATAGCCCCACTTGTGTTAGCATTCAGAATTCCATTATCATCTTGAGTATTAACTGGTTGTACGCATCACCACACCTGATATGAGCTCCTTCATGTGCATTTTACTGGTTGATGTTGTGGTAGAATTAACCTCTGAAAAAAGTCACAAAGAAAGTTGTCGCCATACCCCAACCCATTCCACACTATGCAGTAAGACTAAAATCGTATTTCACGCCTGAATACAGCTCAAAGCAACAGCACGTGTAGAACATTCCAAGACTAACCCAAAAATATCTCACTTTCAAATTAAGCCTTAATCCCCCATGAAAGCAGTAGGCAAGTGTAGCACTTAGCTTATGGTTCATGTACTTGCGATGACTTTCAGGGTTGGAGTACATTGCACACAGCGAGTAAATGCCACCTCCGCCTGAGTTGGAAAACATTCAACTGCCAGCTAAACCAATAACTTCCTTTTGTTAGAGGCATCTGCCTTTTTCAGCTCTTATTGTTCACCACAACACGATGGATGCTTGCCTTTCTCTTGCTGTATCCTACTAGTAGGAAAAAAAGAAACCTACCAAAGAGACAAAATAAACTAAAGAACCCTAATGGAAAAATGCAACGAAAGACACTGTGTATGGCTGCAATTACATCAGAGAAGCTGCACAATTTCTAAAAAGTAACCACTAACATTATCAACCAAAAAAAAAAAAAAAAAAAGATAAAATTGCCAATTACAACTGTAGAACATGTCTTAGTCTACTCTTGCGCCATTAGCTACAAGTGAAATAAATAAAACATGTACCTCCTCTAGGAACACAAAATATGCTACACTTCCAAAGGGCCTTGCTCACCAACAGGAGGAAACACCTCATTACCCGGAGTCTGTGAAAAAACAAAACAAAAAACATATCACCCTGCCTTCTCCCCAACTCCAAAGCTACCCCCACAGATATTGCACCTTCACAACTAAGCAGCTTCTCTTTGTTTTTCTTATTATACTTTTTGGCCCAAAAAGAAGCACTCAACTACTGCTTTTGTATACTGCTGTCTGACACAAGTAAGTACTTATCAATTCACCTCATCTCAAGCCGCATCAATGCTTCCACTGAAATATTTCGAGCCCAATGCCAACAACTCTCGGCACAGCTGTAGTCCACATTAACATCTACGTCTCGACTAGGCATAACATCTCTTGGATCCAAGTCATACTGCTACTGGAGGAATTCTTACAGCCTGGCACTTTGAGACCCAGCACAACGTAGTGGAAAAATAATCGGCCTTGACGTTCCCTGCTGGAAATAGAAAAAGCATGCCTAACACAAACAATGCAATAAAGCATCTAACTAGCCTTTTTCAGACTGTTTCGTACATAACTAAATTCCAAGAGGTTAGAAAACAAGCAACTCTAACCTACCACTGATATCAAAACCCTCTCTACTCTTTATTATAATGATTAATAATCAGTACCTTGTAATAACAGTACCTCATCTTACATAGCACCATATTTCATGTTTCAAAGCTGTAAGCATTCGCTGTGCTTCATAGTAGGAAAAAAACAATCTTCTCTGAAGGAAAGAGTTGCGCACACTGCCTACTTTCTTCCACTCACGCTAGTGAGTTGTTCACTGTTCAATTCAGCAATATATCGAGAAGCATTTTCAATACAACGCTTAACGTACACACTATTTTTCATGCAGTTGTTACTTATCTTGTATCATTCCAGATTCTCATTCTGATGAGCACACCCCCATCTCTTTAGAGCAAGAGATCAGCCATTCAGCATCTAGAGTCCCGCCACAGCTTCCGGCAAATTCGTACCACGGCTAGTATCTGAATGTTGTTTGCAATTACGTGTGCTGACGTTTGTTGTGGATGTCATTCGCATCTTGAATGGCACTTTCTTTTTACTACTCACAAAACTTTGCTGCAGAATGAAAATGTCACTTACCCAGTGTACATCTGTTCGTGGCATCAGTCGCTGAGATTCACATGGTATGCATGAGCTCGCCATCTGGTGTTGGGTCGGAGTGTTACAAGTTGTTTTTCTTCGAAGAAGTGTTTTCGAGTCACGGGACCGAGTGACTCCACCTTCTGTGCTCATTGCGCATGGGCGTCGACTCCATCTTCGATTGTTTTCCCCGCAGAGGGTGAGGTAGGAGTTGTACTATAGTAATAGTGCCCGCGCAATGAAAAATGTAAGTATGTACCTATTAAAGGATTAAGTAATATATATACAAATGTACAAAATTGAAGGTAACTTCTGAACTGCTACAGGCTTCCGGGGAGGTGGGTGGGTCCATGTGAATCTCAGCGACTGATGCCACGAACAGATGTACACTGGGTAAGTGACATTTTCAGTTCGATGGCATCTGTCGCTGTAGATACACATGGTATGCATAGACTAGTAAGCAGTTAGTTCCCCATAAGCGGTGGTTTAGCCTGTAGGAGTAGAAGTTGTCTGAAATAGAGTTCTTAATACAGCTTGACCTACTGTAGCTTGTTGTGCGGATAGCACATCTATACAGTAGTGTTTGGTGAATGTGTGAGGCGTAGACCAAGTGGCTGCCTTACATATTTCTTGCATTGGGATGTTTCCTAAAAAGGCCATTGAAGCACCTTTTTTCCTTGTTGAATGTGCCCTGGGAGTAATGGGCAGTTGTCTTTTTGCTTTAAGGTAGCAGATTTGGATGCATTTAACTATCCATCTGGCTATACCTTGTTTTGATATTGGGTTACCTGCATGAGGTTTTTGGAATGCAATAAATAGCTGTTTAGTTTTTCTGATGTTCTTCGTTCTGTCAATGTAGTACATTAATGCTCTTTTGACATCTAATGTATGTAGTGCTCTTTCAGCCACAGAATCTGGCTGTGGGAAGAATACTGGTAGTTCTACCGTTTGATTTAGATGGAATGGAGAAATAACTTTTGGTAAAAATTTTGGATTAGGTCGTAGGACGACCTTATTTTTATGTATTTGTATAAAAGGCTCTTGTGTTGTGAACGCTTGAATTTCACTTACTCTTCTTAGAGATGTAATGGCGATGAGAAAGGCAACTTTCCAGGTGAGGAATTGTATTCCGCAAGAGTGCATGGGTTCGAAAGGTGGGCCCATGAGTCTTGTTAGAACCACGTTTAGGTTCCATGAAGGAACAGGTGGTGTTCTTGGTGGTATAATTCTTTTAAGCCCTTCTATGAATGCTTTGATAACTGGTATCCTATACAAGGAAGTTGAATATGTAGTTTGCAGGTATGCAGATATTGCTGCAAGGTGTATTTTAATAGAAGAGAAGGCTAGCTTTGCTTTTTGTAAATGGAGCAAGTAATTTACTATATGTGTTGGAGTTGCCTCTAGTGGTTGTATCTGATTATGATGGCAGTACCAAACAAATCTTTTCCACTTACTTGCGTAGCAGTGTCTAGTGGATGGCCTTCTGGCCTGCTTTATGACTTCCATACACTCTTGGCTAAGTTGTAAGTGTCCGAATTCTAGGATTTCAGGAGCCAGATTGCTAGATTCAGCGATGCTGGGTCCGGGTGTCTGATCTGTTGGTTGTGTTGCGTTAACAGATCTGGTTTGTTGGGCAGTTTGATGTGTGGTACTACAGACAGATCTAGCAGTGTTGTGTACCAGGGTTGTCTTGCCCACGTTGGTGCTATTAAAATGAGTTTGAGTTTGTTTTGACTCAATTTGTTTACTAGGTAAGGAAGGAGAGGGAGAGGAGGAAAAGCGTAGGCAAATATTCCTGACCAGTTCATCCATAGGGCATTGCCTTGGGATTGCTTGTGTGGGTATCTGGACGCGAAGTTTTGGCATTTTGCGTTCTCTTTTGTTGCAAATAAGTCTATTTGTGGTGTTCCCCAGAGTGTGAAGTAGGTGTTCAGAATTTGTGGGTGGATTTCCCATTCGTGGACTTGCTGGTGATCTCGAGAGAGATTGTCTGCCAGCTGATTCTGGATCCCCGGAATAAACTGTGCTATTAGACCAATTTGATGGTGGATTGCCCACTTCCATATTTTTTGAGCTAACAAGCTTAACTGCGTTGAATGTGTTCCTCCTTGTTTGTTTAGATAATACATCGTTGTCATGTTGTCTGTTTTGACAAGGATGTATTTGTGGGTTATGATTGGTTGGAAAGCTTTTAGTGCTTGAAAAACTGCTAATAATTCTAGATGATTTATATGCAGTTTTGTTTGATGTATGTTCCATTGTCCTCTTATGTTGTGTTGATTGAGATGTGCTCCCCACCCTGTCATGGAAGCATCTGTTGTTATTACGTACTGTGGCACTGGGTCTTGGAAAGGCCGCCCTATGTTTAAATTTATACTGTTCCACCATAGAAGCGATAGGTAAGTTTGGCGGTCTAGCAACACCAGATCTAGAAGGTGACCCTGTGCTTGAGACCACTGTGAGGCTAGGCACTGTTGTAAGGGCCTCATGTGCAGTCTTGCGTTTGGGACAATGGCTATGCATGAGGACATCATGCCTAGGAGCTGTAGTATTGTTATTGCTTGTATTGTTTGGTTTGGAGACATGTGTTGAATGACCCTGTTGAAATTGTGGATCCTTTGTGGAGTTGGCGTTGCTACTCCTTTTGTCGTGTCTATTATGGCTCCTAGATATTGCTGTACTTTGCTTGGCAGAATGTTTGATTTTGCAAAGTTGACGGTGAACCCTAGATTGTAGAGGGTTTGTATGACTTGATTTGTGTGGTTTGAGCATTGTGTGAGCGAACTGGTTTTGATTAGCCAGTCGTCTAGATACGGGAACACATGTATTTGCTGCCTTCTGATGTGTGCAGCGACTACTGCTAGGCATTTTGTGAATACTCTTGGAGCGGTTGTTAAACCAAAAGGCAATACTTTGAATTGGTAATGTATTCCTTTGAATACAAACCTTAGATATTTCCTGTGTGATTGATGGATTGGTATATGGAAATATGCGTCCTTGAGGTCTAGGGTTGTCATGTAGTCGTGTTTTCTGAGCAATGGTAACACTTCTTGTAGTGTGACCATGTGAAAGTGGTCTGATTTGATGAATGTGTTTACTACCCTGAGGTCTAGAATTGGTCTCAGTGTTTCGTCCTTTTTTGGTATCAAGAAGTACAGTGAATAAACTCCTGTGTTTATTTGTGTGCTTGGTACTAATTCTATTGCATTTTTTTGCAGTAGTGCTTGAACTTCTATCTCTAGAAGCTGTGAATGGTATTTTGATAAATTTTGTGATTTTGGTGGTATGTCTGGAGGGAATTGCATGAATTCTATGCAATAACCATGTTGGATAATTGCTAGGACCCATGTGTCTGTAGTTATTTTGTCCCATGCTTCGTAATATTGATGTATCCTCCCCCCCACTGGTGTTGTGTGGGAGGGGTGAGTGACGTGTGAGTCACTGCTTGTTGGTAGTGGTTTTGGGGCTTTGAAATCTTCCTCTATTCCTAGGAAATTGCCCCCCTCTATACTGGCCCCGAAAACCTCCCCTGTACTGTCCCTGGTAGGTGGGCGGTGCGGACTGTGAGGTGCTAGCTTGTGTGGCCTGACCCCGAAACCCTCCTCTAAAAGGTGTTTTGCGGAAGGTGTTATAAGATCCTCTGCTCTGCGGGGAGTAGAGTGCGCCCATGGCCTTGGCAGTGTCAGTGTCCTTCTTGAGCTTTTCTATGGCTGTGTCGACCTCCGGACCGAACAGAAGTTTCTCGTTTACTGGCATGTTAAGCACTGCCTGCTGAATTTCTGGCTTGAATCCAGACGTTCTGAGCCATGCGTGCCTACGGATGGTAACCGACGTATTAATGGTTCTTGCGGCCGTGTCTGCTGCATCCATGGAGGAGCGTATTTGATTGTTGGAAATGTTTTGACCCTCCTCAACAACCTGTTTTGCTCTTTTTTGCAGATCTTTTGGGAGATGTTCAATGAGATGCTGCATCTCATCCCAGTGGGCTCTGTCGTATCGCGCTAGCAGCGCTTGTGAATTTGCGATGCGCCACTGGTTTGCTGCTTGGACAGCAACCTTCTTCCCGGCTGCATCGAACTTCCTACTTTCTTTATCTGGGGGAGGTGCATCCCCAGAAGTGTGTGAGTTTGCCCGTTTTCTGGCAGCCCCTACCACCACAGAGTCTGGTGGCAGCTGAGAGGTGATGAATACAGGGTCCGTAGGGGGCGCCTTATACTTTTTGTCCACCCTAGGCGTCACTGCCCTACTTTTAACTGGCTCCTTGAAAATGTCCTTTGCATGGCGTAGCATGCCTGGGAGCATCGGCAGGCTTTGGTAGGAGCTGTGGGTTGAGGAGAGGGTGTTAAATAAAAAATCATCCTCTACTTGTTCCGAGTGTAGTTCCACATTATGGAATAGAGCTGCTCTAGCCACCACTTGTGAGTAGGCTGTGCTGTCTTCCGGTGGTGATGGCCTAGTTGGGTATGTGTCTGGGCTGTTATCAGACACTGGTGCGTCGTACAAGTCCCACGCATCCTGATCTTGGTCATCGTGGCTCATGGCGGTGTGAGCTGGCGAATGTGACGGGGTGTAAGTTGGCGAAGCCGGAGTTACAGGTGGAGGCGAGGGAGGAGGTGTTACCTTTTGTGTTGTTTGTTGCTGAGGAGTAAACTGAAGCGTTCTCTTTCGTTTGACAGGTGGAAGGGTACTGATCTTCCCAGTCCCCTGCTGAATAAAGATACGCTTTTGCGTGTGATCCACGTCAGTGGATTGCAGTTCTTGTTCAAATCTATGTTTCTTCATTTGAGAAGACATAGAATGCTCTTCGGTATAGGAGCCAGAAAAAGGGTCTGATGTCGCTTTTTTCGGCTCCGAAAACCCTGTCGATTGTTTTTTCGGCTCCGAGGTAACCTTCCTCTTTTTCTGTGCCGAAAATTCTTGGCCTCTATGGTCTTCGGCGCCACTGTCTCGGCGTCGATCGGTGTCGACACCGAACTCTCGGTGTCGATGCTTCTGTTTAGCACTCTCTCGGTCCCGAGGAGGCTGCGTGCCGGTGTCTCGACCGAAGTCGGACGATCTCGACACTGAATGGGCCTTTTTCGGTGCCGATTGTTGGTCACCGAGAATTTGGGTGGAGCCATGGCCGGTTGGCAGTGGCGTCCCCTGGGCCTTCTTTCCTTTTTTAAGGTTTGATCTCGACGTCTTACTCACAGTTCTTGTAGAGTGTAGCTCGTCGGAGTCTGAATCCTGGATGGAAAAGGATTCCTCCTGTTCTTCTTCTGTCTCGAACTGTCGACGCTCTTTTGGCGTGGACGCCATTTGCAGTCTTCTCGCTCGACGGTCGCGCAGAGTTTTTCGGGACCGGAACGCCCGACAGGCCTCACAGGATTCTTCGCTGTGCTCGGGTGACAGGCACAGATTACAGACCGAGTGTAGGTCCGTATAAGGATATTTGTTGTGGCATTCGGGGCAGAATCGAAACGGGGTCCGTTCCATCGGCGTTGTCCTCCACGCGGTCGGGCCGACTAGGCCCCGACGGGGTGCCGAAATCTACCCCGAAGGGCACCGAAGCGCTTCGATGTTCAACGCGTCGTCGTATGTGTCTATCTCTAACCGGATCGCAACGATACCGTCGAAAATCTTCCGTCTTCAGCTATCTTTCCGTTCCGAAACTCGGAGCGACAGGAACACGTCCGAACCCGATGGCGGAAAGAAAACAATCGAAGATGGAGTCGACGCCCATGCGCAATGAGCACAGAAGGTGGAGTCACTCGGTCCCGTGACTCGAAAACACTTCTTCGAAGAAAAACAACTTGTAACACTCCGACCCAACACCAGATGGCGAGCTCATGCATACCATGTGTATCTACAGCGACAGATGCCATCGAACTATGTGATTAGCCTCTCCATGTGCATCTTTGTTGGCAGTTGTGTGGTAGAAGTCATCTCTGTAAAATGTCACAAAGAATGTTGTTGCAACACCCCAACCCACTCTACAGTATGCGTTCAAAGAGTTGTATCCCATTTATTCATCACGGCTATTCAAAGCATTTGTGGAGAGTGTCAAGAAGCTTTGTACCTGTACAGGCTAAAATCAAGATCCCCTAAAACTGAGGAGGCAATCGTAGCTTTCATGCACCGTCGGAGGTAAAGTTTCATTGTCAGCCATGTCAGTAACGGCAATTCGTTAAAGAGAAGAGCCATACTCAAATCTCGTTGTCCATCACAACACAAATTGATGCTTTCCTTTGCTCATTTCTACTGAGTGAAAAAAAAAGAGAAACCGACAAAAAGAAAAAAAAAAAAGAAAAGAGAGAAAAAACAATGCACATATCTGGAATATATTCAGAGAAGCTGCAAATTTATGAGAAAGCCAAACTAAAAGTTTTCAGACACACCCAACACTGAAAATTGCATCAGTCGAGCCAAAAGAGGTGTTGGGACACTAAATTAACAAAAAAAAAAAATATCTACTTCAATCACCAAAAGTTATGCTCTCCTATGCAGACAACATAAAAGAAACACTGCAATTCCCACACGTTTGTTTTGAATAAATGACCTGACCAATTAATTCTTGCAAGTTCCATTAAATGGTTTTAGGAAATATAATTAAATGATCAGCAATTTCACAAACACGCATTTGGGTAAAAACAAAACGCTATTACATGCAAATTTATCATTGGTGACAATGCTCAAATTCAGCAGTAATGATGAATTTTAATTACCTTTCAATGGTGTTACCTATTCTGTCACGGCGTGGTATCTTTAATGTTTAAGCGATGTGAACATGCAGATGGCTTCAAGTAGCATAGCGGAAATATACTCCTCCTGTATGAAGCAGAGTTGCACACGCTGTCTATACTCACTGATCCATTCATGGTAGTAACTCTCATCCACTTTTCAAATTCATCATTTCATGGTGAAGCATTCTCAAATACAACACTTGGTGTCAACTTTAATCCATGCAAGTACTCCATTCTTTGGATTATTCCAAATTCTGCCAGTGATCAACCATTCGCATGTCTTTAGAGATCGTCATATCTCAAATCAACATCTAGTCGTTTCACTGCTCTCAGCAAACTCAACCGCTGCAAGTATCTGAACGATAGCCCCACTTGTGTTAGCATTCAGAATTCCATTATCATCTTGAGTATTAACTGGTTGTACGCATCACCACACCTGATATGAGCTCCTTCATGTGCATTTTACTGGTTGATGTTGTGGTAGAATTAACCTCTGAAAAAAGTCACAAAGAAAGTTGTCGCCATACCCCAACCCATTCCACACTATGCAGTAAGACTAAAATCGTATTTCACGCCTGAATACAGCTCAAAGCAACAGCACGTGTAGAACATTCCAAGACTAACCCAAAAATATCTCACTTTCAAATTAAGCCTTAATCCCCCATGAAAGCAGTAGGCAAGTGTAGCACTTAGCTTATGGTTCATGTACTTGCGATGACTTTCAGGGTTGGAGTACATTGCACACAGCGAGTAAATGCCACCTCCGCCTGAGTTGGAAAACATTCAACTGCCAGCTAAACCAATAACTTCCTTTTGTTAGAGGCATCTGCCTTTTTCAGCTCTTATTGTTCACCACAACACGATGGATGCTTGCCTTTCTCTTGCTGTATCCTACTAGTAGGAAAAAAAGAAACCTACCAAAGAGACAAAATAAACTAAAGAACCCTAATGGAAAAATGCAACGAAAGACACTGTGTATGGCTGCAATTACATCAGAGAAGCTGCACAATTTCTAAAAAGTAACCACTAACATTATCAACCAAAAAAAAAAAAAAAAAAAGATAAAATTGCCAATTACAACTGTAGAACATGTCTTAGTCTACTCTTGCGCCATTAGCTACAAGTGAAATAAATAAAACATGTACCTCCTCTAGGAACACAAAATATGCTACACTTCCAAAGGGCCTTGCTCACCAACAGGTGGAAACACCTCATTACCCGGAGTCTGTGAAAAAACAAAACAAAAAACATATCACCCTGCCTTCTCCCCAACTCCAAAGCTACCCCCACAGATATTGCACCTTCACAACTAAGCAGCTTCTCTTTGTTTTTCTTATTATACTTTTTGGCCCAAAAAGAAGCACTCAACTACTGCTTTTGTATACTGCTGTCTGACACAAGTAAGTACTTATCAATTCACCTCATCTCAAGCCGCATCAATGCTTCCACTGAAATATTTCGAGCCCAATGCCAACAACTCTCGGCACAGCTGTAGTCCACATTAACATCTACGTCTCGACTAGGCATAACATCTCTTGGATCCAAGTCATACTGCTACTGGAGGAATTCTTACAGCCTGGCACTTTGAGACCCAGCACAACGTAGTGGAAAAATAATCGGCCTTGACGTTCCCTGCTGGAAATAGAAAAAGCATGCCTAACACAAACAATGCAATAAAGCATCTAACTAGCCTTTTTCAGACTGTTTCGTACATAACTAAATTCCAAGAGGTTAGAAAACAAGCAACTCTAACCTACCACTGATATCAAAACCCTCTCTACTCTTTATTATAATGATTAATAATCAGTACCTTGTAATAACAGTACCTCATCTTACATAGCACCATATTTCATGTTTCAAAGCTGTAAGCATTCGCTGTGCTTCATAGTAGGAAAAAAACAATCTTCTCTGAAGGAAAGAGTTGCGCACACTGCCTACTTTCTTCCACTCACGCTAGTGAGTTGTTCACTGTTCAATTCAGCAATATATCGAGAAGCATTTTCAATACAACGCTTAACGTACACACTATTTTTCATGCAGTTGTTACTTATCTTGTATCATTCCAGATTCTCATTCTGATGAGCACACCCCCATCTCTTTAGAGCAAGAGATCAGCCATTCAGCATCTAGAGTCCCGCCACAGCTTCCGGCAAATTCGTACCACGGCTAGTATCTGAATGTTGTTTGCAATTACGTGTGCTGACGTTTGTTGTGGATGTCATTCGCATCTTGAATGGCACTTTCTTTTTACTACTCACAAAACTTTGCTGCAGAATATGCGATTAGCCTCTCCATGTGCATCTTTGTTGGCAGTTGTGTGGTAGAAGTCATCTCTGTAAAATGTCACAAAGAAAGTTGTTGCAAAACCCCAACCCACTCTACAGTATGCGTTCAAAGAGTTGTATCCCATTTATTCATCATGGCTATTCAAAGCATTTGTGGAGAGTGTCAAGAAGCTTTGTACCTGCACAGGCTAAAATCAAGATCCCCTAAAACTGAGGAGGCAATCGTAGCTTTCATGCACCGTCGGAGGTAAAGTTTCATTGTCAGCCATGTCAGTAACGGCAATTTGTTAAAGAGAAGAGCCATACTCAAATCTCGTTGTCCATCACAACACAAATTGATGCTTTCCTTTCCTCATTGCTACCGAGTGAAAAAAAAAGAGAAACCGACAAAAAGAAAAAAAGAAAAGAGAGAAAAAACAATGCACATATCTGGAATATATTCAGAGAAGCTGCAAATTTATGAGAAAGCCAAACTAAAAGTTTTCAGACACACCCAACACTGAAAATTGCATCAGTCGAGCCAAAAGAGGTGTTGGGACACTAAATTAACAAAAAAAATATATATATCTACTTCAATCACCAAAAGTTATGCTCTCCTATGCAGACAACATAAAAGAAACACTGCAATTCCCACACGTTTGTTTTGAATAAATGACCTGACCAATTAATTCTTGCAAGTTCCATTAAATGGTTTTAGGAAATATAATTAAATGATCAGCAATTTCACAAACACGCATTTGGGTAAAAACAAAACGCTATTACATGCAAATTTATCATTGGTGACAATGCTCAAATTCAGCAGTAATGATGAATTTTAATTACCTTTCAATGGTGTTACCTATTCTGTCACGGCGTGGTATCTTTAATGTTTAAGCGATATGAACATGCAGATGGCTTCAAGTAGCATAGCGGAAATATACTCCTCCTGTATGAAGCAGAGTTGCACACGCTGTCTATACTCACTGATCCATTCATGGTAGTAACTCTCATCCACTTTTCAAATTCATCATTTCATGGTGAAGCATTCTCAAATACAACACTTGGTGTCAACTTTAATCCATGCAAGTACTCCATTCTTTGGATTATTCCAAATTCTGCCAGTGATCAACCATTCGCATGTCTTTAGAGATCGTCATATCTCAAATCAACATCTAGTCGTTTCACTGCTCTCAGCAAACTCAACCGCTGCAAGTATCTGAACGATAGCCCCACTTGTGTTAGCATTCAGAATTCCATTATCATCTTGAGTAATAACTGGTTGTACGCATCACCACACCTGATATGAGCTCCTTCATGTGCATTTTACTGGTTGATGTTGTGGTAGAATTAGCATCTGAAAAAAGTCACAAAGAAAGTTGTCGCCATACCCCAATCCATTCCACACTATGCAGTAAGACTAAAATCGTATTTCACGCCTGAATACAGCTCAAAGCAACAGCACGTGTAGAGCATTCCAAGACTAACCCCAAAATATCTCACTTTCAAATTAAGCCTTAATCCCCCATGAAAGCAGTAGGCAATTGTAGCACTTAGCTTATGGTTCATGTACTTGCGATGACTTTCAGGGTTGGAGTACATTGCACACAGCGAGTAAATGCCACCTCCGCCTGAGTTGGAAAACATTCAACTGCCAGCTAAACCAATTACTTCCTTTTGTTAGAGGCATCTGCCTTTTTCAGCTCTTATTGTTCACCACAACACGATGGATGCTTGCCTTTCTCTTGCTGTATCCTACTAGTAGGAAAAAAAGAAACCTACCAAATAGACAAAATAAACTAAAGAACCCTAATGGAAAAATGCAACGAAAGACACTGTGTATGGCTGCAATTACATCAGAGAAGCTGCACAATTTCTAAAAAGTAACCACTAACATTATCAACCAAAAAAAAAAAAAAAAAAAAAACATAAAATTGCCAATTACAACTGCAGAACATGTCTTAGTCTACTCTTGCGCCATTAGCTACAAGTGAAATAAATAAAACATGTACCTCCTCTAGGAACACAAAATATGCTACACTTCCAAAGGGCCTTGCTCACCAACAGGTGGAAACACCTCATTAGCCGGAGTCTGTGAAAAAACAAAACAAAAAACATATCACCCTGCCTTCTCCCCAACTCCAAAGCTACCCCCACAGATATTGCACCTTCACAACTAAGCAGCTTCTCTTTGTTTTTCTTATTATACTTTTTGGCCCAAAAAGAAGCACTCAACTACTGCTTTTGTATACTGCTGTCTGACACAATTAAGTACTTATCAATTCACCTCATCTCAAGCCGCATCAATGCTTCCACTGAAATATTTCGAGCCCAATGCCAACAACTCTCGGCACAGCTGTAGTCCACATTAACATGTACGTCTCGACTAGGCATAACATCTCTTGGATCCAAGTCATACTGCTACTGGAGGAATTCTTACAGCCTGGCACTTTGAGACCCAGCACAACGTAGTGGAAAAATAATCGGCCTTGACGTTCCCTGCTGGAAATAGAAAAAGCATGCCTAACACAAACAATGCAATAAAGCATCTAACTAGCCTTTTTCAGACTGTTTCGTACATAACTAAATTCCAAGAGGTTAGAAAACAAGCAACTCTAACCTACCACTGATATCAAAACCCTCTCTACTCTTTATTATAATGATTAATAATCAGTACCTTGTAATAACAGTACCTCATCTTCCATAGCACCATATTTCAAAGCTGTAAGCATTCGCTGTGCTTCATAGTAGGAAAAAAACAATCTTCTCCGAAGGAAAGAGTTGCGCACACTGCCTACTTTCTTCCACTCACGCTAGTGAGTTGTTCACTGTTCAATTCAGCAATATATCGAGAAGCATTTTCAATACAACGCTTAACGTACACACTATTTTTCATGCAGTTGTTACTTATCTTGTATCATTCCAGATTCTCATTCTGATGAGCACACCCCCATCTCTTTAGAGCAAGAGATCAGCCATTCAGCATCTAGAGTCCCGCCACAGCTTCCGGCAAATTCGTACCACGGCTAGTATCTGAATGTTGTTTGCAATTACGTGTGCTGACGTTTGTTGTGGATGTCATTCGCATCTTGAATGGCACTTTCTTTTTACTACTCACAAAACTTTGCTGCAGAATATGTGATTAGCCTCTCCATGTGCATCTTTGTTGGCAGTTGTGTGGTAGAAGTCATCTCTGTAAAATGTCACAAAGAATGTTGTTGCAACACCCCAACCCACTCTACAGTATGCGTTCAAAGAGTTGTATCCCATTTATTCATCACGGCTATTCAAAGCATTTGTGGAGAGTTTCAAGAAGCTTTGTACCTGTACAGGCTAAAATCAAGATCCCCTAAAACTGAGGAGGCAATCGTAGCTTTCATGCACCGTCGGAGGTAAAGTTTCATTGTCAGCCATGTCAGTAACGGCAATTCGTTAAAGAGAAGAGCCATACTCAAATCTCGTTGTCCATCACAACACAAATTGATGCTTTCCTTTGCTCATTTCTACTGAGTGAAAAAAAGAGAAACCGACAAAAAGAAAAAAAAAAAAAGAAAAGAGAGAAAAAACAATGCACATATCTGGAATATATTCAGAGAAGCTGCAAATTTATGAGAAAGCCAAACTAAAAGTTTTCAGACACACCCAACACTGAAAATTGCATCAGTCGAGCCAAAAGAGGTGTTGGGACACTAAATTAACAAAAAAAAAAAAATATCTACTTCAATCACCAAAAGTTATGCTCTCCTATGCAGACAACATAAAAGAAACACTGCAATTCCCACACGTTTGTTTTGAATAAATGACCTGACCAATTAATTCTTGCAAGTTCCATTAAATGGTTTTAGGAAATATAATTAAATGATCAGCAATTTCACAAACACGCATTTGGGTAAAAACAAAACGCTATTACATGCAAATTTATCATTGGTGACAATGCTCAAATTCAGCAGTAATGATGAATTTTAATTACCTTTCAATGGTGTTACCTATTCTGTCACGGCGTGGTATCTTTAATGTTTAAGCGATGTGAACATGCAGATGGCTTCAAGTAGCATAGCGGAAATATACTCCTCCTGTATGAAGCAGAGTTGCACACGCTGTCTATACTCACTGATCCATTCATGGTAGTAACTCTCATCCACTTTTCAAATTCATCATTTCATGGTGAAGCATTCTCAAATACAACACTTGGTGTCAACTTTAATCCATGCAAGTACTCCATTCTTTGGATTATTCCAAATTCTGCCAGTGATCAACCATTCGCATGTCTTTAGAGATCGTCATATCTCAAATCAACATCTAGTCGTTTCACTGCTCTCAGCAAACTCAACCGCTGCAAGTATCTGAACGATAGCCCCACTTGTGTTAGCATTCAGAATTCCTTTATCATCTTGAGTAATAACTGGTTGTACGCATCACCACACCTGATATGAGCTCCTTCATGTGCATTTTACTGGTTGATGTTGTGGTAGAATTAGCATCTGAAAAAAGTCACAAAGAAAGTTGTCGCCATACCCCAACCCATTCCACACTATGCAGTAAGACTAAAATCGTATTTCACGCCTGAATACAGCTCAAAGCAACAGCACGTGTAGAGCATTCCAAGACTAACCCCAAAATATCTCACTTTCAAATTAAGCCTTAATCCCCCATGAAAGCAGTAGGCAATTGTAGCACTTAGCTTATGGTTCATGTACTTGCGATGACTTTCAGGGTTGGAGTACATTGCACACAGCGAGTAAATGCCACCTCCGCCTGAGTTGGAAAACATTCAACTGCCAGCTAAACCAATAACTTCCTTTTGTTAGAGGCATCTGCCTTTTTCAGCTCTTATTGTTCACCACAACACGATGGATGCTTGCCTTTCTCTTGCTGTATCCTACTAGTAGGAAAAAAAGAAACCTACCAAATAGACAAAATAAACTAAAGAACCCTAATGGAAAAATGCAACGAAAGACACTGTGTATGGCTGCAATTACATCAGAGAAGCTGCACAATTTCTAAAAAGTAACCACTAACATTATCAACCAAAAAAAAAAAAAAAAAAAACATAAAATTGCCAATTACAACTGCAGAACATGTCTTAGTCTACTCTTGCGCCATTAGCTACAAGTGAAATAAATAAAACATGTACCTCCTCTAGGAACACAAAATATGCTACACTTCCAAAGGGCCTTGCTCACCAACAGGTGGAAACACCTCATTAGCCGGAGTCTGTGAAAAAACAAAACAAAAAACATATCACCCTGCCTTCTCCCCAACTCCAAAGCTACCCCCACAGATATTGCACCTTCACAACTAAGCAGCTTCTCTTTGTTTTTCTTATTATACTTTTTGGCCCAAAAAGAAGCACTCAACTACTGCTTTTGTATACTGCTGTCTGACACAATTAAGTACTTATCAATTCACCTCATCTCAAGCCGCATCAATGCTTCCACTGAAATATTTCGAGCCCAATGCCAACAACTCTCGGCACAGCTGTAGTCCACATTAACATGTACGTCTCGACTAGGCATAACATCTCTTGGATCCAAGTCATACTGCTACTGGAGGAATTCTTACAGCCTGGCACTTTGAGACCCAGCACAACGTAGTGGAAAAATAATCGGCCTTGACGTTCCCTGCTGGAAATAGAAAAAGCATGCCTAACACAAACAATGCAATAAAGCATCTAACTAGCCTTTTTCAGACTGTTTCGTACATAACTAAATTCCAAGAGGTTAGAAAACAAGCAACTCTAACCTACCACTGATATCAAAACCCTCTCTACTCTTTATTATAATGATTAATAATCAGTACCTTGTAATAACAGTACCTCATCTTACATAGCACCATATTTCAAAGCTGTAAGCATTCGCTGTGCTTCATAGTAGGAAAAAAACAATCTTCTCCGAAGGAAAGAGGTGCGCACACTGCCTACTTTCTTCCACTCACGCTAGTGAGTTGTTCACTGTTCAATTCAGCAATATATCGAGAAGCATTTTCAATACAACGCTTAACGTACACACTATTTTTCATGCAGTTGTTACTTATCTTGTATCATTCCAGATTCTCATTCTGATGAGCACACCCCCATCTCTTTAGAGCAAGAGATCAGCCATTCAGCATCTAGAGTCCCGCCACAGCTTCCGGCAAATTCGTACCACGGCTAGTATCTGAATGTTGTTTGCAATTACGTGTGCTGACGTTTGTTGTGGATGTCATTCGCATCTTGAATGGCACTTTCTTTTTACTACTCACAAAACTTTGCTGCAGAATATGTGATTAGCCTCTCCATGTGCATCTTTGTTGGCAGTTGTGTGGTAGAAGTCATCTCTGTAAAATGTCACAAAGAATGTTGTTGCAACACCCCCAACCCACTCTACAGTATGCGTTCAAAGAGTTGTATCCCATTTATTCATCACGGCTATTCAAAGCATTTGTGGAGAGTGTCAAGAAGCTTTGTACCTGTACAGGCTAAAATCAAGATCCCCTAAAACTGAGGAGGCAATCGTAGCTTTCATGCACCGTCGGAGGTAAAGTTTCATTGTCAGCCATGTCAGTAACGGCAATTCGTTAAAGAGAAGAGCCATACTCAAATCTCGTTGTCCATCACAACACAAATTGATGCTTTCCTTTGCTCATTTCTACTGAGTGAAAAAAAAAGAGAAACCGACAAAAAGAAAAAAAAAAAAGAAAAGAGAGAAAAAACAATGCACATATCTGGAATATATTCAGAGAAGCTGCAAATTTATGAGAAAGCCAAACTAAAAGTTTTCAGACACACCCAACACTGAAAATTGCATCAGTCGAGCCAAAAGAGGTGTTGGGACACTAAATTAACAAAAAAAAAAATATCTACTTCAATCACCAAAAGTTATGCTCTCCTATGCAGACAACATAAAAGAAACACTGCAATTCCCACACGTTTGTTTTGAATAAATGACCTGACCAATTAATTCTTGCAAGTTCCATTAAATGGTTTTAGGAAATATAATTAAATGATCAGCAATTTCACAAACACGCATTTGGGTAAAAACAAAACGCTATTACATGCAAATTTATCATTGGTGACAATGCTCAAATTCAGCAGTAATGATGAATGAAAATGTCACTTACCCAGTGTACATCTGTTCGTGGCATCAGTCGCTGAGATTCACATGGTATGCATGAGCTCGCCATCTGGTGTTGGGTCGGAGTGTTACAAGTTGTTTTTCTTCGAAGAAGTGTTTTCGAGTCACGGGACCGAGTGACTCCACCTTCTGTGCTCATTGCGCATGGGCGTCGACTCCATCTTCGATTGTTTTCCCCGCAGAGGGTGAGGTAGGAGTTGTACTATAGTAATAGAGCCCGCGCAATGAAAAATGTAAGTATGTACCTATTAAAGGATTAAGTAATATATATACAAATGTACAAAATTGAAGGTAACTTCTGAACTGCTACAGGCTTCCGGGGAGGTGGGTGGGTCCATGTGAATCTCAGCGACTGATGCCACGAACAGATGTACACTGGGTAAGTGACATTTTCAGTTCGATGGCATCTGTCGCTGTAGATACACATGGTATGCATAGACTAGTAAGCAGTTAGTTCCCCATAAGCGGTGGTTTAGCCTGTAGGAGTAGAAGTTGTCTGAAATAGAGTTCTTAATACAGCTTGACCTACTGTAGCTTGTTGTGCGGATAGCACATCTATACAGTAGTGTTTGGTGAATGTGTGAGGCGTAGACCAAGTGGCTGCCTTACATATTTCTTGCATTGGGATGTTTCCTAAAAAGGCCATTGAAGCACCTTTTTTCCTTGTTGAATGCGCCCTGGGAGTAATGGGCAGTTGTCTTTTTGCTTTAAG
Organism: Pleurodeles waltl; assembly: GCF_031143425.1. NCBI lineage: Eukaryota > Metazoa > Chordata > Amphibia > Caudata > Salamandridae > Pleurodeles > Pleurodeles waltl. Next base: position 1,047,705,128 of record NC_090443.1, read on the forward strand.
GTAGCAGATTTGGATGCATTTAACTATCCATCTGGCTATACCTTGTTTTGATATTGGGTTACCTGCATGAGGTTTTTGGAATGCAATAAATAGCTGTTTAGTTTTTCTGATGTTCTTCGTTCTGTCAATGTAGTACATTAATGCTCTTTTGACATCTAATGTATGTAGTGCTCTTTCAGCCACAGAATCTGGCTGTGGGAAGAATACTGGTAGTTCTACCGTTTGATTTAGATGGAATGGAGAAATAACTTTTGGTAAAAATTTTGGATTAGGTCGTAGGACGACCTTATTTTTATGTATTTGTATAAAAGGCTCTTGTGTTGTGAACGCTTGAATTTCACTTACTCTTCTTAGAGATGTAATGGCGATGAGAAAGGCAACTTTCCAGGTGAGGAATTGTATTCCGCAAGAGTGCATGGGTTCGAAAGGTGGGCCCATGAGTCTTGTTAGAACCACGTTTAGGTTCCATGAAGGAACAGGTGGTGTTCTTGGTGGTATAATTCTTTTAAGCCCTTCTATGAATGCTTTGATAACTGGTATCCTATACAAGGAAGTTGAATATGTAGTTTGCAGGTATGCAGATATTGCTGCAAGATGTATTTTAATAGAAGAGAAGGCTAGCTTTGCTTTTTGTAAATGGAGCAAGTAATTGACTATATGTTTTGGAGTTGCCTCTAGTGGTTGTATCTGATTATGATGGCAGTACCAAACAAATCTTTTCCACTTACTTGCGTAGCAGTGTCTAGTGGATGGCCTTCTGGCCTGCTTTATGACTTCCATACACTCTTGGCTAAGTTGTAAGTGTCCGAATTCTAGGATTTCAGGAGCCAGATTGCTAGATTCAGCGATGCTGGGTCCGGGTGTTTGATCTGTTGGTTGTGTTGCGTTAACAGATCTGGTTTGTTGGGCAGTTTGATGTGTGGTACTACAGACAGATCTAGCAGTGTTGTGTACCAGGGTTGTCTTGCCCACGTTGGTGCTATTAAAATGAGTTTGAGTTTGTTTTGACTCAATTTGTTTACTAGGTAAGGAAGGAGAGGGAGAGGAGGAAAAGCGTAAGCAAATATTCCTGACCAGTTCATCCATAGGGCATTGCCTTGGGATTGCTTGTGTGGGTATCTGGACGCGAAGTTTTGGCATTTTGCGTTCTCTTTTGTTGCAAATAAGTCTATTTGTGGTGTTCCCCAGAGTGTGAAGTAGGTGTTCAGAATTTGTGGGTGGATTTCCCATTCGTGGACTTGCTGGTGATCTCGAGAGAGATTGTCTGCCAGCTGATTCTGGATCCCCGGAATAAACTGTGCTATTAGACCAATTTGATGGTGGATTGCCCACTTCCATATTTTTTGAGCTAACAAGCTTAACTGCGTTGAATGTGTTCCTCCTTGTTTGTTTAGATAATACATCGTTGTCATGTTGTCTGTTTTGACAAGGATGTATTTGTGGGTTATGATTGGTTGGAAAGCTTTTAGTGCTTGAAAAACTGCTAATAATTCTAGATGATTTATATGCAGTTTTGTTTGATGTATGTTCCATTGTCCTCTTATGTTGTGTTGATTGAGATGTGCTCCCCACCCTGTCATGGAAGCATCTGTTGTTATTACGTACTGTGGCACTGGGTCTTGGAAAGGCCGCCCTCTGTTTAAATTTATACTGTTCCACCATAGAAGCGATAGGTAAGTTTGGCGGTCTAGCAACACCAGATCTAGAAGGTGACCCTGTGCTTGAGACCACTGTGAGGCTAGGCACTGTTGTAAGGGCCTCATGTGCAGTCTTGCGTTTGGGACAATGGCTATGCATGAGGACATCATGCCTAGAAGCTGTAGTATTGTTCTTGCTTGTATTGTTTGGTTTGGAGACATGTGTTGAATGACCCTGTTGAAATTGTGGATCCTTTGTGGAGTTGGCGTTGCTACTCCTTTTGTCGTGTCTATTATGGCTCCTAGATATTGCTGTACTTTGCTTGGCAGAATGTTTGATTTTGCAAAGTTGACGGTGAACCCTAGATTGTAGAGGGTTTGTATGACTTGATTTGTGTGGTTTGAGCATTGTGTGAGCGAACTGGTTTTGATTAGCCAGTCGTCTAGATACGGGAACACATGTATTTGCTGCCTTCTGATGTGTGCAGCGACTACTGCTAGGCATTTTGTGAATACTCTTGGAGCGGTTGTTAAACCAAAAGGCAATACTTTGAATTGGTAATGTATTCCTTTGAATACAAACCTTAGATATTTCCTGTGTGATTGATGTATTGGTATATGGAAATATGCGTCCTTGAGGTCTAGGGTTGTCATGTAGTCGTGTTTTCTGAGCAATGGTAACACTTCTTGTAGTGTGACCATGTGAAAGTGGTCTGATTTGATGAATGTGTTTACTACCCTGAGGTCTAGAATTGGTCTCAGTGTTTCGTCCTTTTTTGGTATCAAGAAGTACAGTGAATAAACTCCTGTGTTTATTTGTGTGCTTGGTACTAATTCTATTGCATTTTTTTGCAGTAGTGCTTGAACTTCTATCTCTAGAAGCTGTGAATGGTATTTTGATAAATTTTGTGATTTTGGTGGTATGTCTGGAGGGAATTGCATGAATTCTATGCAATAACCATGTTGGATAATTGCTAGGACCCATGTGTCTGTAGTTATTTTGTCCCATGCTTCGTAATATTGATGTATCCTCCCCCCCACTGGTGTTGTGTGGGAGGGGTGAGTGACGTGTGAGTCACTGCTTGTTGGTAGTGGTTTTGGGGCTTTGAAATCTTCCTCTATTCCTAGGAAATTGCCCCCCTCTATACTGGCCCCGAAAACCTCCCCTGTACTGTCCCTGGTAGGTGGGCGGTGCGGACTGTGAGGTGCTAGCTTGTGTGGCCTGACCCCGAAACCCTCCTCTAAAAGGTGTTTTGCGGAAGGTGTTATAAGATCCTCTGCTCTGCGGGGAGTAGAGTGCGCCCATGGCCTTGGCAGTGTCAGTGTCCTTCTTGAGCTTTTCTATGGCTGTGTCGACCTCCGGACCGAACAGAAGTTTCTCGTTTACTGGCATGTTAAGCACTGCCTGCTGAATTTCTGGCTTGAATCCAGACGTTCTGAGCCATGCGTGCCTACGGATGGTAACCGACGTATTAATGGTTCTTGCGGCCGTGTCTGCTGCATCCATGGAGGAGCGTATTTGATTGTTGGAAATGTTTTGACCCTCCTCAACAACCTGTTTTGCTCTTTTTTGCAGATCTTTTGGGAGATGTTCAATGAGATGCTGCATCTCATCCCAGTGGGCTCTGTCGTATCGCGCTAGCAGCGCTTGTGAATTTGCGATGCGCCACTGGTTTGCTGCTTGGACAGCAACCCTCTTCCCGGCTGCATCGAACTTCCTACTTTCTTTATCTGGGGGAGGTGCATCCCCAGAAGTGTGTGAGTTTGCCCGTTTTCTGGCAGCCCCTACCACCACAGAGTCTGGTGGCAGCTGAGAGGTGATGAATACAGGGTCCGTAGGAGGCGCCTTATACTTTTTGTCCACCCTAGGCGTCACTGCCCTACTTTTAACTGGCTCCTTGAAAATGTCCTTTGCATGGCGTAGCATGCCTGGGAGCATCGGCAGGCTTTGGTAGGAGCTGTGGGTTGAGGAGAGGGTGTTAAATAAAAAATCATCCTCTACTTGTTCCGAGTGTAGTTCCACATTATGGAATAATGCTGCTCTAGCCACCACTTGTGAGTAGGCTGTGCTGTCTTCCGGTGGTGATGGCCTAGTTGGGTATGTGTCTGGGCTGTTATCAGACACTGGTGCGTCATACAAGTCCCACGCATCCTGATCTTGGTCATCGTGGCTCATGGCGGTGTGAGCTGGCGAATGTGACGGGGTGTAAGTTGGCGAAGCCGGAGTTACAGGTGGAGGCGAGGGAGGAGGTGTTACCTTTTGTGCTGTTTGTTGCTGAGGAGTAAACTGAAGCGTTCTCTTTCGTTTGACAGGTGGAAGGGTACTGATCTTCCCAGTCCCCTGCTGAATAAAGATACGCTTTTGCGTGTGATCCACGTCAGTGGATTGCAGTTCTTGTTCAAATCTATGTTTCTTCATTTGAGAAGACATAGAATGCTCTTCAGTGTAGGAGCCAGAAACAGGGTCTGATGTCGCTTTTTTCGGCTCCGAAAACCCTGTCGATTGTTTTTTCGGCTCCGAGGTAACCTTCCTCTTTTTCTGTGCCGAAAATTCTGGGCCTCTATGGTCTTCGGCGCCACTGTTTCGGCGTCGATCCGTGTCGACACCGAACTCTCGGTGTCGATGCTTCTGTTTAGCAGTCTCTCGGTCTCGAGGAGGCTGCGTGCCGGTGTCTCGACCGGAGTCGGACGATCTCGACACTGAATGGGCCTTTTTCGGTGCCGATTGTTGGTCACCGAGAATTTGGGTGGAGCCATGGCCGGTTGGCAGTGGCGTCCCCTGGGCCTTCTTTCCTTTTTTAAGGTTTGATCTCGACGTCTTACTCACAGTTCTTGTAGAGTGTAGCTCGTCGGAGTCTGAATCCTGGATGGAAAAGGATTCCTCCTGTTCCTCTTCTGTCTCGAACTGTCGACGCTCTTTTGGCGTGGACGCCATCTGCAGTCTTCTCGCTCGACGGTCGCGCAGAGTTTTTCGGGACCGGAACGCCCGACAGGCCTCACAGGATTCTTCGCTGTGCTCGGGTGACAGGCACAGATTACAGACCGAGTGTAGGTCCGTATAAGGATATTTGTTGTGGCATTCGGGGCAGAATCGAAACGGGGTCCGTTCCATCGGCGTTGTCCTCCACGCGGTCGGGCCGACTAGGCCCCGACGGGGTGCCGAAATCTACCCCGAAGGGCACCGAAGCGCTTCGATGTTCAACGCGTCGTCGTATGTGTCTATCTCTAACCGGATCGCAACGATACCGTCGAAAATCTTCCGTCTTCAGCTATCTTTCCGTTCCGAAACTCGGAGCGACAGGAACACGTCCGAACCCGATGGCGGAAAGAAAACAATCGAAGATGGAGTCGACGCCCATGCGCAATGAGCACAGAAGGTGGAGTCACTCGGTCCCGTGACTCGAAAACACTTCTTCGAAGAAAAACAACTTGTAACACTCCGACCCAACACCAGATGGCGAGCTCATGCATACCATGTGTATCTACAGCGACAGATGCCATCGAACTTTTAATTACCTTTCAATGGTGTTACCTATTCTGTCACGGCGTGGTATCTTTAATGTTTAAGCGATGTGAACATGCAGATGGCTTCAAGTAGCATAGCGGAAATATACTCCTCCTGTATGAAGCAGAGTTGCACACGCTGTCTATACTCACTGATCCATTCATGGTAGTAACTCTCATCCACTTTTCAAATTCATCATTTCATGGTGAAGCATTCTCAAATACAACACTTGGTGTCAACTTTAATCCATGCAAGTACTCCATTCTTTGGATTATTCCAAATTCTGCCAGTGATCAACCATTCGCATGTCTTTAGAGATCGTCATATCTCAAATCAACATCTAGTCGTTTCACTGCTCTCAGCAAACTCAACCGCTGCAAGTATCTGAACGATAGCCCCACTTGTGTTAGCATTCAGAATTCCATTATCATCTTGAGTATTAACTGGTTGTACGCATCACCACACCTGATATGAGCTCCTTCATGTGCATTTTACTGGTTGATGTTGTGGTAGAATTAACCTCTGAAAAAAGTCACAAAGAAAGTTGTCGCCATACCCCAACCCATTCCACACTATGCAGTAAGACTAAAATCGTATTTCACGCCTGAATACAGCTCAAAGCAACAGCACGTGTAGAACATTCCAAGACTAACCCAAAAATATCTCACTTTCAAATTAAGCCTTAATCCCCCATGAAAGCAGTAGGCAAGTGTAGCACTTAGCTTATGGTTCATGTACTTGCGATGACTTTCAGGGTTGGAGTACATTGCACACAGCGAGTAAATGCCACCTCCGCCTGAGTTGGAAAACATTCAACTGCCAGCTAAACCAATAACTTCCTTTTGTTAGAGGCATCTGCCTTTTTCAGCTCTTATTGTTCACCACAACACGATGGATGCTTGCCTTTCTCTTGCTGTATCCTACTAGTAGGAAAAAAAGAAACCTACCAAAGAGACAAAATAAACTAAAGAACCCTAATGGAAAAATGCAACGAAAGACACTGTGTATGGCTGCAATTACATCAGAGAAGCTGCACAATTTCTAAAAAGTAACCACTAACATTATCAACCAAAAAAAAAAAAAAAAAAAGATAAAATTGCCAATTACAACTGTAGAACATGTCTTAGTCTACTCTTGCGCCATTAGCTACAAGTGAAATAAATAAAACATGTACCTCCTCTAGGAACACAAAATATGCTACACTTCCAAAGGGCCTTGCTCACCAACAGGTGGAAACACCTCATTACCCGGAGTCTGTGAAAAAACAAAACAAAAAACATATCACCCTGCCTTCTCCCCAACTCCAAAGCTACCCCCACAGATATTGCACCTTCACAACTAAGCAGCTTCTCTTTGTTTTTCTTATTATACTTTTTGGCCCAAAAAGAAGCACTCAACTACTGCTTTTGTATACTGCTGTCTGACACAAGTAAGTACTTATCAATTCACCTCATCTCAAGCCGCATCAATGCTTCCACTGAAATATTTCGAGCCCAATGCCAACAACTCTCGGCACAGCTGTAGTCCACATTAACATCTACGTCTCGACTAGGCATAACATCTCTTGGATCCAAGTCATACTGCTACTGGAGGAATTCTTACAGCCTGGCACTTTGAGACCCAGCACAACGTAGTGGAAAAATAATCGGCCTTGACGTTCCCTGCTGGAAATAGAAAAAGCATGCCTAACACAAACAATGCAATAAAGCATCTAACTAGCCTTTTTCAGACTGTTTCGTACATAACTAAATTCCAAGAGGTTAGAAAACAAGCAACTCTAACCTACCACTGATATCAAAACCCTCTCTACTCTTTATTATAATGATTAATAATCAGTACCTTGTAATAACAGTACCTCATCTTACATAGCACCATATTTCATGTTTCAAAGCTGTAAGCATTCGCTGTGCTTCATAGTAGGAAAAAAACTATCTTCTCTGAAGGAAAGAGTTGCGCACACTGCCTACTTTCTTCCACTCACGCTAGTGAGTTGTTCACTGTTCAATTCAGCAATATATCGAGAAGCATTTTCAATACAACGCTTAACGTACACACTATTTTTCATGCAGTTGTTACTTATCTTGTATCATTCCAGATTCTCATTCTGATGAGCACACCCCCATCTCTTTAGAGCAAGAGATCAGCCATTCAGCATCTAGAGTCCTGCCACAGCTTCCGGCAAATTCGTACCACGGCTAGTATCTGAATGTTGTTTGCAATTACGTGTGCTGACGTTTGTTGTGGATGTCATTCGCATCTTGAATGGCACTTTCTTTTTACTACTCACAAAACTTTGCTGCAGAATATGCGATTAGCCTCTCCATGTGCATCTTTGTTGGCAGTTGTGTGGTAGAAGTCATCTCTGTAAAATGTCACAAAGAAAGTTGTTGCAAAACCCCAACCCACTCTACAGTATGCGTTCAAAGAGTTGTATCCCATTTATTCATCATGGCTATTCAAAGCATTTGTGGAGAGTGTCAAGAAGCTTTGTACCTGCACAGGCTAAAATCAAGATCCCCTAAAACTGAGGAGGCAATCGTAGCTTTCATGCACCGTCGGAGGTAAAGTTTCATTGTCAGCCATGTCAGTAACGGCAATTTGTTAAAGAGAAGAGCCATACTCAAATCTCGTTGTCCATCACAACACAAATTGATGCTTTCCTTTCCTCATTGCTACCGAGTGAAAAAAAAAGAGAAACCGACAAAAAGAAAAAAAAAAAAGAAAAGAGAGAAAAAACAATGCACATATCTGGAATATATTCAGAGAAGCTGCAAATTTATGAGAAAGCCAAACTAAAAGTTTTCAGACACACCCAACACTGAAAATTGCATCAGTCGAGCCAAAAGAGGTGTTGGGACACTAAATTAACAAAAAAAAAAATATATCTACTTCAATCACCAAAAGTTATGCTCTCCTATGCAGACAACATAAAAGAAACACTGCAATTCCCACACCTTTGTTTTGAATAAATGACCTGACCAATTAATTCTTGCAAGTTCCATTAAATGGTTTTAGGAAATATAATTAAATGATCAGCAATTTCACAAACACGCATTTGGGTAAAAACAAAACGCTATTACATGCAAATTTATCATTGGTGACAATGCTCAAATTCAGCAGTAATGATGAATTTTAATTACCTTTCAATGGTGTTACCTATTCTGTCACGGCGTGGTATCTTTAATGTTTAAGCGATATGAACATGCAGATGGCTTCAAGTAGCATAGCGGAAATATACTCCTCCTGTATGAAGCAGAGTTGCACACGCTGTCTATACTCACTGATCCATTCATGGTAGTAACTCTCATCCACTTTTCAAATTCATCATTTCATGGTGAAGCATTCTCAAATACAACACTTGGTGTCAACTTTAATCCATGCAAGTACTCCATTCTTTGGATTATTCCAAATTCTGCCAGTGATCAACCATTCGCATGTCTTTAGAGATCGTCATATCTCAAATCAACATCTAGTCGTTTCACTGCTCTCAGCAAACTCAACCGCTGCAAGTATCTGAACGATAGCCCCACTTGTGTTAGCATTCAGAATTCCATTATCATCTTGAGTAATAACTGGTTGTACGCATCACCACACCTGATATGAGCTCCTTCATGTGCATTTTACTGGTTGATGTTGTGGTAGAATAAGCATCTGAAAAAAGTCACAAAGAAAGTTGTCGCCATACCCCAATCCATTCCACACTATGCAGTAAGACTAAAATCGTATTTCACGCCTGAATACAGCTCAAAGCAACAGCACGTGTAGAGCATTCCAAGACTAACCCCAAAATATCTCACTTTCAAATTAAGCCTTAATCCCCCATGAAAGCAGTAGGCAATTGTAGCACTTAGCTTATGGTTCATGTACTTGCGATGACTTTCAGGGTTGGAGTACATTGCACACAGCGAGTAAATGCCACCTCCGCCTGAGTTGGAAAACATTCAACTGCCAGCTAAACCAATTACTTCCTTTTGTTAGAGGCATCTGCCTTTTTCAGCTCTTATTGTTCACCACAACACGATGGATGCTTGCCTTTCTCTTGCTGTATCCTACTAGTAGGAAAAAAAGAAACCTACCAAATAGACAAAATAAACTAAAGAACCCTAATGGAAAAATGCAACGAAAGACACTGTGTATGGCTGCAATTACATCAGAGAAGCTGCACAATTTCTAAAAAGTAACCACTAACATTATCAACCAAAAAAAAAAACATAAAATTGCCAATTACAACTGCAGAACATGTCTTAGTCTACTCTTGCGCCATTAGCTACAAGTGAAATAAATAAAACATGTACCTCCTCTAGGAACACAAAATATGCTACACTTCCAAAGGGCCTTGCTCACCAACAGGTGGAAACACCTCATTAGCCGGAGTCTGTGAAAAAACAAAACAAAAAACATATCACCCTGCCTTCTCCCCAACTCCAAAGCTACCCCCACAGATATTGCACCTTCACAACTAAGCAGCTTCTCTTTGTTTTTCTTATTATACTTTTTGGCCCAAAAAGAAGCACTCAACTACTGCTTTTGTATACTGCTGTCTGACACAATTAAGTACTTATCAATTCACCTCATCTCAAGCCGCATCAATGCTTCCACTGAAATATTTCGAGCCCAATGCCAACAACTCTCGGCACAGCTGTAGTCCACATTAACATGTACGTCTCGACTAGGCATAACATCTCTTGGATCCAAGTCATACTGCTACTGGAGGAATTCTTACAGCCTGGCACTTTGAGACCCAGCACAACGTAGTGGAAAAATAATCGGCCTTGACGTTCCCTGCTGGAAATAGAAAAAGCATGCCTAACACAAACAATGCAATAAAGCATCTAACTAGCCTTTTTCAGACTGTTTCGTACATAACTAAATTCCAAGAGGTTAGAAAACAAGCAACTCTAACCTACCACTGATATCAAAACCCTCTCTACTCTTTATTATAATGATTAATAATCAGTACCTTGTAATAACAGTACCTCATCTTACATAGCACCATATTTCAAAGCTGTAAGCATTCGCTGTGCTTCATAGTAGGAAAAAAACAATCTTCTCCGAAGGAAAGAGTTGCGCACACTGCCTACTTTCTTCCACTCACGCTAGTGAGTTGTTCACTGTTCAATTCAGCAATATATCGAGAAGCATTTTCAATACAACGCTTAACGTACACACTATTTTTCATGCAGTTGTTACTTATCTTGTATCATTCCAGATTCTCATTCTGATGAGCACACCCCCATCTCTTTAGAGCAAGAGATCAGCCATTCAGCATCTAGAGTCCCGCCACAGCTTCCGGCAAATTCGTACCACGGCTAGTATCTGAATGTTGTTTGCAATTACGTGTGCTGACGTTTGTTGTGGATGTCATTCGCATCTTGAATGGCACTTTCTTTTTACTACTCACAAAACTTTGCTGCAGAATATGTGATTAGCCTCTCCATGTGCATCTTTGTTGGCAGTTGTGTGGTAGAAGTCATCTCTGTAAAATGTCACAAAGAATGTTGTTGCAACACCCCAACCCACTCTACAGTATGCGTTCAAAGAGTTGTATCCCATTTATTCATCACGGCTATTCAAAGCATTTGTGGAGAGTTTCAAGAAGCTTTGTACCTGTACAGGCTAAAATCAAGATCCCCTAAAACTGAGGAGGCAATCGTAGCTTTCATGCACCGTCGGAGGTAAAGTTTCATTGTCAGCCATGTCAGTAACGGCAATTCGTTAAAGAGAAGAGCCATACTCAAATCTCGTTGTCCATCACAACACAAATTGATGCTTTCCTTTGCTCATTTCTACTGAGTGAAAAAAAAAGAGAAACCGACAAAAAGAAAAAAAAAAAAGAAAAGAGAGAAAAAACAATGCACATATCTGGAATATATTCAGAGAAGCTGCAAATTTATGAGAAAGCCAAACTAAAAGTTTTCAGACACACCCAACACTGAAAATTGCATCAGTCGAGCCAAAAGAGGTGTTGGGACACTAAATTAACAAAAAAAAAAAATATCTACTTCAATCACCAAAAGTTATGCTCTCCTATGCAGACAACATAAAAGAAACACTGCAATTCCCACACGTTTGTTTTGAATAAATGACCTGACCAATTAATTCTTGCAAGTTCCATTAAATGGTTTTAGGAAATATAATTAAATGATCAGCAATTTCACAAACACGCATTTGGGTAAAAACAAAACGCTATTACATGCAAATTTATCATTGGTGACAATGCTCAAATTCAGCAGTAATGATGAATTTTAATTACCTTTCAATGGTGTTACCTATTCTGTCACGGCGTGGTATCTTTAATGTTTAAGCGATGTGAACATGCAGATGGCTTCAAGTAGCATAGCGGAAATATACTCCTCCTGTATGAAGCAGAGTTGCACACGCTGTCTATACTCACTGATCCATTCATGGTAGTAACTCTCATCCACTTTTCAAATTCATCATTTCATGGTGAAGCATTCTCAAATACAACACTTGGTGTCAACTTTAATCCATGCAAGTACTCCATTCTTTGGATTATTCCAAATTCTGCCAGTGATCAACCATTCGCATGTCTTTAGAGATCGTCATATCTCAAATCAACATCTAGTCGTTTCACTGCTCTCAGCAAACTCAACCGCTGCAAGTATCTGAACGATAGCCCCACTTGTGTTAGCATTCAGAATTCCATTATCATCTTGAGTAATAACTGGTTGTACGCATCACCACACCTGATATGAGCTCCTTCATGTGCATTTTACTGGTTGATGTTGTGGTAGAATAAGCATCTGAAAAAAGTCACAAAGAAAGTTGTCGCCATACCCCAATCCATTCCACACTATGCAGTAAGACTAAAATCGTATTTCACGCCTGAATACAGCTCAAAGCAACAGCACGTGTAGAGCATTCCAAGACTAACCCCAAAATATCTCACTTTCAAATTAAGCCTTAATCCCCCATGAAAGCAGTAGGCAATTGTAGCACTTAGCTTATGGTTCATGTACTTGCGATGACTTTCAGGGTTGGAGTACATTGCACACAGCGAGTAAATGCCACCTCCGCCTGAGTTGGAAAACATTCAACTGCCAGCTAAACCAATTACTTCCTTTTGTTAGAGGCATCTGCCTTTTTCAGCTCTTATTGTTCACCACAACACGATGGATGCTTGCCTTTCTCTTGCTGTATCCTACTAGTAGGAAAAAAAGAAACCTACCAAATAGACAAAATAAACTAAAGAACCCTAATGGAAAAATGCAACGAAAGACACTGTGTATGGCTGCAATTACATCAGAGAAGCTGCACAATTTCTAAAAAGTAACCACTAACATTATCAACCAAAAAAAAAAAAAAAAAAAAACATAAAATTGCCAATTACAACTGCAGAACATGTCTTAGTCTACTCTTGCGCCATTAGCTACAAGTGAAATAAATAAAACATGTACCTCCTCTAGGAACACAAAATATGCTACACTTCCAAAGGGCCTTGCTCACCAACAGGTGGAAACACCTCATTAGCCGGAGTCTGTGAAAAAACAAAACAAAAAACATATCACCCTGCCTTCTCCCCAACTCCAAAGCTACCCCCACAGATATTGCACCTTCACAACTAAGCAGCTTCTCTTTGTTTTTCTTATTATACTTTTTGGCCCAAAAAGAAGCACTCAACTACTGCTTTTGTATACTGCTGTCTGACACAATTAAGTACTTATCAATTCACCTCATCTCAAGCCGCATCAATGCTTCCACTGAAATATTTCGAGCCCAATGCCAACAACTCTCGGCACAGCTGTAGTCCACATTAACATGTACGTCTCGACTAGGCATAACATCTCTTGGATCCAAGTCATACTGCTACTGGAGGAATTCTTACAGCCTGGCACTTTGAGACCCAGCACAACGTAGTGGAAAAATAATCGGCCTTGACGTTCCCTGCTGGAAATAGAAAAAGCATGCCTAACACAAACAATGCAATAAAGCATCTAACTAGCCTTTTTCAGACTGTTTCGTACATAACTAAATTCCAAGAGGTTAGAAAACAAGCAACTCTAACCTACCACTGATATCAAAACCCTCTCTACTCTTTATTATAATGATTAATAATCAGTACCTTGTAATAACAGTACCTCATCTTACATAGCACCATATTTCAAAGCTGTAAGCATTCGCTGTGCTTCATAGTAGGAAAAAAACAATCTTCTCCGAAGGAAAGAGTTGCGCACACTGCCTACTTTCTTCCACTCACGCTAGTGAGTTGTTCACTGTTCAATTCAGCAATATATCGAGAAGCATTTTCAATACAACGCTTAACGTACACACTATTTTTCATGCAGTTGTTACTTATCTTGTATCATTCCAGATTCTCATTCTGATGAGCACACCCCCATCTCTTTAGAGCAAGAGATCAGCCATTCAGCATCTAGAGTCCCGCCACAGCTTCCGGCAAATTCGTACCACGGCTAGTATCTGAATGTTGTTTGCAATTACGTGTGCTGACGTTTGTTGTGGATGTCATTCGCATCTTGAATGGCACTTTCTTTTTACTACTCACAAAACTTTGCTGCAGAATATGTGATTAGCCTCTCCATGTGCATCTTTGTTGGCAGTTGTGTGGTAGAAGTCATCTCTGTAAAATGTCACAAAGAATGTTGTTGCAACACCCCAACCCACTCTACAGTATGCGTTCAAAGAGTTGTATCCCATTTATTCATCACGGCTATTCAAAGCATTTGTGGAGAGTTTCAAGAAGCTTTGTACCTGTACAGGCTAAAATCAAGATCCCCTAAAACTGAGGAGGCAATCGTAGCTTTCATGCACCGTCGGAGGTAAAGTTTCATTGTCAGCCATGTCAGTAACGGCAATTCGTTAAAGAGAAGAGCCATACTCAAATCTCGTTGTCCATCACAACACAAATTGATGCTTTCCTTTGCTCATTTCTACTGAGTGAAAAAAAAAGAGAAACCGACAAAAAGAAAAAAAAAAAAGAAAAGAGAGAAAAAACAATGCACATATCTGGAATATATTCAGAGAAGCTGCAAATTTATGAGAAAGCCAAACTAAAAGTTTTCAGACACACCCAACACTGAAAATTGCATCAGTCGAGCCAAAAGAGGTGTTGGGACACTAAATTAACAAAAAAAAAAAATATCTACTTCAATCACCAAAAGTTATGCTCTCCTATGCAGACAACATAAAAGAAACACTGCAATTCCCACACGTTTGTTTTGAATAAATGACCTGACCAATTAATTCTTGCAAGTTCCATTAAATGGTTTTAGGAAATATAATTAAATGATCAGCAATTTCACAAACACGCATTTGGGTAAAAACAAAACGCTATTACATGCAAATTTATCATTGGTGACAATGCTCAAATTCAGCAGTAATGATGAATTTTAATTACCTTTCAATGGTGTTACCTATTCTGTCACGGCGTGGTATCTTTAATGTTTAAGCGATGTGAACATGCAGATGGCTTCAAGTAGCATAGCGGAAATATACTCCTCCTGTATGAAGCAGAGTTGCACACGCTGTCTATACTCACTGATCCATTCATGGTAGTAACTCTCATCCACTTTTCAAATTCATCATTTCATGGTGAAGCATTCTCAAATACAACACTTGGTGTCAACTTTAATCCATGCAAGTACTCCATTCTTTGGATTATTCCAAATTCTGCCAGTGATCAACCATTCGCATGTCTTTAGAGATCGTCATATCTCAAATCAACATCTAGTCGTTTCACTGCTCTCAGCAAACTCAACCGCTGCAAGTATCTGAACGATAGCCCCACTTGTGTTAGCATTCAGAATTCCATTATCATCTTGAGTAATAACTGGTTGTACGCATCACCACACCTGATATGAGCTCCTTCATGTGCATTTTACTGGTTGATGTTGTGGTAGAATTATCATCTGAAAAAAGTCACAAAGAAAGTTGTCGCCATACCCCAACCCATTCCACACTATGCAGTAAGACTAAAATCGTATTTCACGCCTGAATACAGCTCAAAGCAACAGCACGTGTAGAGCATTCCAAGACTAACCCCAAAATATCTCACTTTCAAATTAAGCCTTAATCCCCCATGAAAGCAGTAGGCAATTGTAGCACTTAGCTTATGGTTCATGTACTTGCGATGACTTTCAGGGTTGGAGTACATTGCACACAGCGAGTAAATGCCACCTCCGCCTGAGTTGGAAAACATTCAACTGCCAGCTAAACCAATAACTTCCTTTTGTTAGAGGCATCTGCCTTTTTCAGCTCTTATTGTTCACCACAACACGATGGATGCTTGCCTTTCTCTTGCTGTATCCTACTAGTAGGAAAAAAAGAAACCTACCAAATAGACAAAATAAACTAAAGAACCCTAATGGAAAAATGCAACGAAAGACACTGTGTATGGCTGCAATTACATCAGAGAAGCTGCACAATTTCTAAAAAGTAACCACTAACATTATCAACCAAAAAAAAAACATAAAATTGCCAATTACAACTGCAGAACATGTCTTAGTCTACTCTTGCGCCATTAGCTACAAGTGAAATAAATAAAACATGTACCTCCTCTAGGAACACAAAATATGCTACACTTCCAAAGGGCCTTGCTCACCAACAGGTGGAAACACCTCATTAGCCGGAGTCTGTGAAAAAACAAAACAAAAAACATATCACCCTGCCTTCTCCCCAACTCCAAAGCTACCCCCACAGATATTGCACCTTCACAACTAAGCAGCTTCTCTTTGTTTTTCTTATTATACTTTTTGGCCCAAAAAGAAGCACTCAACTACTGCTTTTGTATACTGCTGTCTGACACAATTAAGTACTTATCAATTCACCTCATCTCAAGCCGCATCAATGCTTCCACTGAAATATTTCGAGCCCAATGCCAACAACTCTCGGCACAGCTGTAGTCCACATTAACATGTACGTCTCGACTAGGCATAACATCTCTTGGATCCAAGTCATACTGCTACTGGAGGAATTCTTACAGCCTGGCACTTTGAGACCCAGCACAACGTAGTGGAAAAATAATCGGCCTTGACGTTCCCTGCTGGAAATAGAAAAAGCATGCCTAACACAAACAATGCAATAAAGCATCTAACTAGCCTTTTTCAGACTGTTTCGTACATAACTAAATTCCAAGAGGTTAGAAAACAAGCAACTCTAACCTACCACTGATATCAAAACCCTCTCTACTCTTTATTATAATGATTAATAATCAGTACCTTGTAATAACAGTACCTCATCTTACATAGCACCATATTTCAAAGCTGTAAGCATTCGCTGTGCTTCATAGTAGGAAAAAAACAATCTTCTCCGAAGGAAAGAGTTGCGCACACTGCCTACTTTCTTCCACTCACGCTAGTGAGTTGTTCACTGTTCAATTCAGCAATATATCGAGAAGCATTTTCAATACAACGCTTAACGTACACACTATTTTTCATGCAGTTGTTACTTATCTTGTATCATTCCAGATTCTCATTCTGATGAGCACACCCCCATCTCTTTAGAGCAAGAGATCAGCCATTCAGCATCTAGAGTCCCGCCACAGCTTCCGGCAAATTCGTACCACGGCTAGTATCTGAATGTTGTTTGCAAATTGGTGTGCTGACGTTTGTTGTGGATGTCATTCGCATCTTGAATGGCACTTTCTTTTTACTACTCACAAAACTTTGCTGCAGAATATGTGATTAGCCTCTCCATGTGCATCTTTGTTGGCAGTTGTCATCTCTGTAAAATGTCACAAAGAATGTTGTTGCAACACCCCAACCCACTCTACAGTATGCGTTCAAAGAGTTGTATCCCATTTATTCATCACGGCTATTCAAAGCATTTGTGGAGAGTGTCAAGAAGCTTTGTACCTGTACAGGCTAAAATCAAGATCCCCTAAAACTGAGGAGGCAATCGTAGCTTTCATGCACCGTCGGAGGTAAAGTTTCATTGTCAGCCATGTCAGTAACGGCAATTCGTTAAAGAGAAGAGCCATACTCAAATCTCGTTGTCCATCACAACACAAATTGATGCTTTCCTTTGCTCATTTCTACTGAGTGAAAAAAAAAGAGAAACCGACAAAAAGAAAAAAAAAAAAGAAAAGAGAGAAAAAACAATGCACATATCTGGAATATATTCAGAGAAGCTGCAAATTTATGAGAAAGCCAAACTAAAAGTTTTCAGACACACCCAACACTGAAAATTGCATCAGTCGAGCCAAAAGAGGTGTTGGGACACTAAATTAACAAAAAAAATAAATATCTACTTCAATCACCAAAAGTTATGCTCTCCTATGCAGACAACATAAAAGAAACACTGCAATTCCCACACGTTTGTTTTGAATAAATGACCTGACCAATTAATTCTTGCAAGTTCCATTAAATGGTTTTAGGAAATATAATTAAATGATCAGCAATTTCACAAACACGCATTTGGGTAAAAACAAAACGCTATTACATGCAAATTTATCATTGGTGACAATGCTCAAATTCAGCAGTAATGATGAATTTTAATTACCTTTCAATGGTGTTACCTATTCTGTCACGGCGTGGTATCTTTAATGTTTAAGCGATGTGAACATGCAGATGGCTTCAAGTAGCATAGCGGAAATATACTCCTCCTGTATGAAGCAGAGTTGCACACGCTGTCTATACTCACTGATCCATTCATGGTAGTAACTCTCATCCACTTTTCAAATTCATCATTTCATGGTGAAGCATTCTCAAATACAACACTTGGTGTCAACTTTAATCCATGCAAGTACTCCATTCTTTGGATTATTCCAAATTCTGCCAGTGATCAACCATTCGCATGTCTTTAGAGATCGTCATATCTCAAATCAACATCTAGTCGTTTCACTGCTCTCAGCAAACTCAACCGCTGCAAGTATCTGAACGATAGCCCCACTTGTGTTAGCATTCAGAATTCCATTATCATCTTGAGTATTAACTGGTTGTACGCATCACCACACCTGATATGAGCTCCTTCATGTGCATTTTACTGGTTGATGTTGTGGTAGAATTAACCTCTGAAAAAAGTCACAAAGAAAGTTGTCGCCATACCCCAACCCATTCCACACTATGCAGTAAGACTAAAATCGTATTTCACGCCTGAATACAGCTCAAAGCAACAGCACGTGTAGAACATTCCAAGACTAACCCAAAAATATCTCACTTTCAAATTAAGCCTTAATCCCCCATGAAAGCAGTAGGCAAGTGTAGCACTTAGCTTATGGTTCATGTACTTGCGATGACTTTCAGGGTTGGAGTACATTGCACACAGCGAGTAAATGCCACCTCCGCCTGAGTTGGAAAACATTCAACTGCCAGCTAAACCAATAACTTCCTTTTGTTAGAGGCATCTGCCTTTTTCAGCTCTTATTGTTCACCACAACACGATGGATGCTTGCCTTTCTCTTGCTGTATCCTACTAGTAGGAAAAAAAGAAACCTACCAAAGAGACAAAATAAACTAAAGAACCCTAATGGAAAAATGCAACGAAAGACACTGTGTATGGCTGCAATTACATCAGAGAAGCTGCACAATTTCTAAAAAGTAACCACTAACATTATCAACCAAAAAAAAAAAAAAAAAAAGATAAAATTGCCAATTACAACTGTAGCACATGTCTTAGTCTACTCTTGCGCCATTAGCTACAAGTGAAATAAATAAAACATGTACCTCCTCTAGGAACACAAAATATGCTACACTTCCAAAGGGCCTTGCTCACCAACAGGTGGAAACACCTCATTACCCGGAGTCTGTGAAAAAACAAAAAAAAAAAAACATATCACCCTGCCTTCTCCCCAACTCCAAAGCTACCCCCACAGATATTGCACCTTCACAACTAAGCAGCTTCTCTTTGTTTTTCTTATTATACTTTTTGGCCCAAAAAGAAGCACTCAACTACTGCTTTTGTATACTGCTGTCTGACACAAGTAAGTACTTATCAATTCACCTCATCTCAAGCCGCATCAATGCTTCCACTGAAATATTTCGAGCCCAATGCCAACAACTCTCGGCACAGCTGTAGTCCACATTAACATCTACGTCTCGACTAGGCATAACATCTCTTGGATCCAAGTCTGTAAAGAAATGGCTCCCTGTTGCAGTTACCCCCCACTTTTTGCCTGATACTGATGCTGACTTGACTGAGAAGAGTGCTGGGACCCTGCTAACCAGGCCCCAGCACCAGTGTTCCTTCACCTAAAATGTACCATTGTATCCACAATTGGCACACCCTGGCATTCAGATAAGTCCCTTGTAACTGGTACTTCTAGTACCAAGGGCCCTGATGCCAAGGAAGGTCTGTAAGGGCTGCAGCATGTCTTATGCCACCCTAGAGACCCCTCACTCAGCACAGACACACTGCTTACAAGCCTGTGTGTGCTAGTGAGAACAAAATGAGTAAGTCGACATGGCACTCCCCTCAGGGTGCCATGCCAGCCTCTCACTGCCTATGCAGTATAGGTAAGACACCCCTCTAGCAGGCCTTACAGCCCTAAGGCAGGGTGCACTATACCATAGGTGAGGGTACCAGTGCATGAGCATGGTACCCCTACAGTGTCTAAACAAAACCTTAGACATTGTAAGTGCAGGGTAGCCATAAGAGTATATGGTCTGGGAGTCTGTCAAACACGAACTCCACAACACCATAATGGCTACACTGAAAACTGGGAAGTTTGGTATCAAACTTCTCAGCACAATAAATGCACACTGATGCCAGTGTACATTTTATTGTAAAATACACCACAGAGGGCACCTTAGAGGTGCCCCCTGAAACTTAACCGACTATCTGTGTAGGCTGACTAGTTTTAGCAGCCTGCCACAAACCGAGACATGTTGCTGGCCCCATGGGGAGAGTGCCTTTGTCACTCTGAGGCCAGTAACAAAGCCTGCACTGGGTGGAGATGCTAACACCTCCCCCAGGCAGGAATTGTCACACCTGGCGGTGAGCCTCAAAGGCTCACCTCCTTTGTGCCAACCCAGCAGGACACTCCAGCTAGTGGAGTTGCCCGCCCCCTCCGGCCAGGCCCCACTTTTGGCGGCAAGGCCGGAGAAAATAATGAGAAAAACAAGGAGGAGTCACTGGCCAGTCAGGACAGCCCCTAAGGTGTCCTGAGCTGAGGTGACTCTAACTTTTAGAAATCCTCCATCTTGCAGATGGAGGATTCCCCCAATAGGGTTAGGATTGTGACCCCCTCCCCTTGGGAGGAGGCACAAAGAGGGTGTACCCACCCTCAGGGCTAGTAGCCATTGGCTACTAACCCCCCAGACCTAAACACGCCCTTAAATTTAGTATTTAAGGGCTACCCTGAACCCTAGAAGAGGAGATTCCTGCAACAAGAAGAAGGACTGCCCAGCTGAAAACCCCTGCAGCGGAAGACCAGAAGACGACAACTGCCTTGGCTCCAGAAACTCACCGGCCTGTCTCCTGCCTTCCAAAGATCCTGCTCCAGCGACGCCTTCCGAAGGGACCAGCGACCTCGACATCCTCTGAGGACTGCCCCTGCTTCGAAAAGACAAGAAACTCCCGAGGACAGCGGACCTGCTCCAAGAAAAGCTGCAACTTTGTTTCCAGCAGCTTTAAAGAACCCTGCAAGCTCCCCGCAAGAAGCGTGAGACTTGCAACACTGCACCCGGCGACCCCGACTCGGCTGGTGGCGATCCAACACCTCAGGAGGGACCCCAGGACTACTCTGATACCGTGAGTACCAAAACCTGTCCCCCCTGAGCCCCCACAGCGCCGCCTGCAGAGGGAATCCCGAGGCTTCCCCTGACCGCGACTCTTTGAATCTAAAGTCCCGACGCCTGGGAGAGACCCTGCACCCGCAGCCCCCAGGACCTGAAGGACCGGACTTTCACTGGAGAAGCGACCCCCAGGAGTCCCTCTCCCTTGCCCAAGTGGAGGTTTCCCCGAGGAACCCCCCCCTTGCCTGCCTGCAGCGCTGAAGAGATCCCGAGATCTCTCATAGACTAACATTGCGAACCCGACGCTTGTTTCTACACTGCACCCGGCCGCCCCCGCGCCGCTGAGGGTGAAATTCCTGTGTGGACTTGTGTCCCCCCCGGTGCCCTACAAAACCCCCCTGGTCTGCCCTCCGAAGACGCGGGTACTTACCTGCAAGCAGACCGGAACCGGGGCACCCCCTTCTCTCCATTCTAGCCTATGTGTTTTTGGGCACCACTTTGAACTCTGCACCTGACCGGCCCTGAGCTGCTGGTGTGGTGACTTTGGGGTTGCTCTGAACCCCCAACGGTGGGCTACCTTGGACCAAGAACTGAACCCTGTAAGTGTCTTACTTACCTGGTAAAACTAACAAATACTTACCTCCCCTAGGAACTGTGAAAATTGCACTAAGTGTCCACTTTTAAAACAGCTATTTGTGAATAACTTGAAAAGTATCCATGCAATTTTGATGATTTAAAGTTCCTAAAGTACTTACCTGCAATACCTTTCGAATGAGATATTACATGTAGAATTTGAACCTGTGGTTCTTAAAATAAACTAAGAAAAGATATTTTTCTATATAAAAACCTATTGGCTGGATTTGTCTCTGAGTGTGTGTACCTCATTTATTGTCTATGTGTATGTACAACAAATGCTTAACACTACTCCTTGGATAAGCCTACTGCTCGACCACACTACCACAAAATAGAGCATTAGTATTATCTATTTTTACCACTATTTTACCTCTAAGGGGAACCCTTGGACTCTGTGTATGCTATTCCTTACTTTGAAATAGCACATACAGAGCCAACTTCCTACATTGGTGGATCAGCGGTGGGGTACAAGACTTTGCATTTGCTGGACTACTCAGCCAATACCTGATCACACGACAAATTCCAAAATTGTCATTAGAAATTGATTTTTGCAATTTGAAAAGTTTTCTAAATTCTTAAAAGACCTGCTAGGGCCTTGTGTTAGATCCTGTTTAGCATTTCTTTTAGAGTTTAAAAGTTTGTAAAAGTTTGAATTAGATTCTAGAACCAGTTGTAGATTCTTAAAAAGTATTCCAACTTTTAGAAGCAAAATGTCTAGCACAGATGTGACTGTGGTGGAACTCGACACCACACCTTACCTCCATCTTAAGATGAGGGAGCTAAGGTCACTCTGTAAAATAAAGAAAATAACAATGGGCCCCAAACCTACCAAAATACAGCTCCAGGAGCTTTTGGCAGAGTTTGAAAAGGCCAACCCCTCTGAGGGTGGCAACTCAGAGGAAGAGGATAGTGACCAGGAGGAAAATTCCCCCCTACCAGTCCTATCTAGGGAGAACAGGGTCCCTCAAACCCTGACTCCAAAAATAATAGTCAGAGATGCTGGTTCCCTCACAGGAGAGACCAACACCTCTGAAATCACTGAGGATAACTCCAGTGAAGATGACCCCCTGTTAGCCAGGATGGTCAAAAGATTGGCTTTGGAAAAGCAGCTCCTAGCCATAGAAAGGGAAAGAAAAGAGATGGGCCTAGGTCCCATCGATGGTGGCAGCAACTTAAATAGGGTCAGAGATTCTCCTGACATCCTAAAAATCCCCAAAGGGATTGTAACAAAATATGAAGATGGTGATGACATCACCAAATGGTTCACAGCTTTTGAGAGGGCTTGTGTAACCAGAAAAGTAAACAGATCTCACTGGGGTGCTCTCCTTTGGGAAATGTTCACTGGAAAGTGTAGGGATAGACTCCTCACACTCTCTGGAAAAGATGCAGAATCTTATGACCTCATGAAGGGTACCCTGATTGAGGGCTTTGGATTCTCCACTGAGGAGTATAGAATTAGATTCAGGGGGGCTCAAAAATCCTCGAGCCAGACCTGGGTTGATTTTGTAGACTACTCAGTAAAAACACTAGATGGTTGGTTAACTGGAAATGAAGTGTGTGACTATGTTGGGCTTTATAATTTGTTTATGAAAGAACACATTTTAAGTAACTGCTTCAATGAAAAGTTGCATCAGTATCTGGTAGACCTAGGTCCAATTTCTCCCCAAGAATTGGGAAAGAAGGCAGACCACTGGGTCAAGACTAGGGTAACCAAAACTTCCACTGGGGGTGACCAAAAGAAAGGGGTTACAAAAACTCCCCAGGAGAAAGTGGGTGACACTAGAAACAAAGAAAAAGAGTCCTCTGTAGGCCCCCAAAAACCAGAACAGGTGGGTGGGCCCCAAGACACAACCCAAAACAAAGGTGGGTACCAGGGTAAGAACTGGGATGCCACTAAGGCATGGTGCCACAACTGTAAACAGTCTGGGCACCACACCAAGGACACTTCTTGTCCCAAAAACAAACCCCAGAACAAAATTCCAGGGGTAACCAGTGTAGCCATGGGAGATGACTCCTCAGATGAGGAGGTCTTCATAGCCTTCAACTGGAAACAGGGCCCAACAGGTGAGTTGGAGATTCCAGAGGGAAGTAGACACTTCCACCACCTACTGGTGAATGGAATCCCCACCACTGCCCTGAGAGACACTTGTGCCAGTCACACTATTGTGCATGACAGGCTGGTGCTCTCAAACCAGTACATCCCAGGTGAGACTGCCAGGGTAAGAGTTAGCCTAGACCGGGTCACTAAGAGGCCTGTGGCTTTAGTACCCATAGAAGTGGGTGGCACTCTTAGCTGGAGAAGGGTAGTAGTCAGTACAGACCTCCCCCTTGATTGTCTCCTTGGAAATGACTACCCAGAGGTTAGTCAGAGCCCAAGAGAGGAACTGGTCCAGTGCCAGTCCTCTCCCAAGGATTCTGGAAGTCCTGCCTCTGCAGTAAATGCAAGCAGGCCCCAGAAGAAGAAGAAAAGAAAACAGAGTAGGAAGGGTGGACAACCTTTAGCCAAGGTTACAGCAAGCCAAGGAGATTCTGCTCCAGTAGGGGAGAACTCCAAAAATGGCCCTGATAAAGTCCAACCTGACCCACAAGAAGTCCTGGCTAGTCAGGCAACTGTTAAACCTGAGTGGGTGGCTCCTCAGCTAACAGAAGAAAGAGTGGAGGAAGGGTGTTTACTACAAGATGTGGTAACCCCCCACTCTAATACAGCAGACAGGCAACCTGAACCCAAAGAGGCCTGTAACTTAGCCCCTTCCCTTTTAGGTGAAGAGCTAAAGGTGTGGTTCTGGGCACTGACAGCTGTCAGTGGCCTCTGCTGGGTGTTAGCCTTTATGGCTGCACTATCCTTAGCATGGTGGTCTGACCCCATGCCAAATAGCAAGTTAGGCCCCCTGACCCTATTGGTCATGGTGGGGTTACTCCAGCTCTGGGTAACCTCTCTGGGTAAGCTAGGGGTAACCCTGGCCAAGATAAGGTTAGCAGAGGTGGATACCTCTAAGACCAAAATAGAAAGAATGGGTGGAGACATTGAAGAGGCAGACAAGAGGCAATTCAGACTAGGTCCTATCACTGTGGAAGTAGGTCAGTTCCCCAAAGGGAATGACCTGAACAGAAGGATGTAAGGCAGAGTAGGCCCTGCAACTAACCAGCCTATTTCTCCTACTCTTCCTCGCCTGACAGACTAGGAAGACTCTCCCAGCTTGGGCTGAGTCTCCTGGCCTGTGGGCTGGGGGGGGCTTGTGTAAAGAAATGGCTCCCTGTTGCAGTTACCCCCCACTTTTTGCCTGATACTGATGCTGACTTGACTGAGAAGAGTGCTGGGACCCTGCTAACCAGGCCCCAGCACCAGTGTTCCTTCACCTAAAATGTACCATTGTATCCACAATTGGCACACCCTGGCATTCAGATAAGTCCCTTGTAACTGGTACTTCTAGTACCAAGGGCCCTGATGCCAAGGAAGGTCTGTAAGGGCTGCAGCATGTCTTATGCCACCCTAGAGACCCCTCACTCAGCACAGACACACTGCTTACAAGCCTGTGTGTGCTAGTGAGAACAAAATGAGTAAGTCGACATGGCACTCCCCTCAGGGTGCCATGCCAGCCTCTCACTGCCTATGCAGTATAGGTAAGACACCCCTCTAGCAGGCCTTACAGCCCTAAGGCAGGGTGCACTATACCATAGGTGAGGGTACCAGTGCATGAGCATGGTACCCCTACAGTGTCTAAACAAAACCTTAGACATTGTAAGTGCAGGGTAGCCATAAGAGTATATGGTCTGGGAGTCTGTCAAACACGAACTCCACAACACCATAATGGCTACACTGAAAACTGGGAAGTTTGGTATCAAACTTCTCAGCACAATAAATGCACACTGATGCCAGTGTACATTTTATTGTAAAATACACCACAGAGGGCACCTTAGAGGTGCCCCCTGAAACTTAACCGACTATCTGTGTAGGCTGACTAGTTTTAGCAGCCTGCCACAAACCGAGACATGTTGCTGGCCCCATGGGGAGAGTGCCTTTGTCACTCTGAGGCCAGTAACAAAGCCTGCACTGGGTGGAGATGCTAACACCTCCCCCAGGCAGGAATTGTCACACCTGGCGGTGAGCCTCAAAGGCTCACCTCCTTTGTGCCAACCCAGCAGGACACTCCAGCTAGTGGAGTTGCCCGCCCCCTCCGGCCAGGCCCCACTTTTGGCGGCAAGGCCGGAGAAAATAATGAGAAAAACAAGGAGGAGTCACTGGCCAGTCAGGACAGCCCCTAAGGTGTCCTGAGCTGAGGTGACTCTAACTTTTAGAAATCCTCCATCTTGCAGATGGAGGATTCCCCCAATAGGGTTAGGATTGTGACCCCCTCCCCTTGGGAGGAGGCACAAAGAGGGTGTACCCACCCTCAGGGCTAGTAGCCATTGGCTACTAACCCCCCAGACCTAAACACGCCCTTAAATTTAGTATTTAAGGGCTACCCTGAACCCTAGAAGAGGAGATTCCTGCAACAAGAAGAAGGACTGCCCAGCTGAAAACCCCTGCAGCGGAAGACCAGAAGACGACAACTGCCTTGGCTCCAGAAACTCACCGGCCTGTCTCCTGCCTTCCAAAGATCCTGCTCCAGCGACGCCTTCCGAAGGGACCAGCGACCTCGACATCCTCTGAGGACTGCCCCTGCTTCGAAAAGACAAGAAACTCCCGAGGACAGCGGACCTGCTCCAAGAAAAGCTGCAACTTTGTTTCCAGCAGCTTTAAAGAACCCTGCAAGCTCCCCGCAAGAAGCGTGAGACTTGCAACACTGCACCCGGCGACCCCGACTCGGCTGGTGGCGATCCAACACCTCAGGAGGGACCCCAGGACTACTCTGATACCGTGAGTACCAAAACCTGTCCCCCCTGAGCCCCCACAGCGCCGCCTGCAGAGGGAATCCCGAGGCTTCCCCTGACCGCGACTCTTTGAATCTAAAGTCCCGACGCCTGGGAGAGACCCTGCACCCGCAGCCCCCAGGACCTGAAGGACCGGACTTTCACTGGAGAAGCGACCCCCAGGAGTCCCTCTCCCTTGCCCAAGTGGAGGTTTCCCCGAGGAACCCCCCCCTTGCCTGCCTGCAGCGCTGAAGAGATCCCGAGATCTCTCATAGACTAACATTGCGAACCCGACGCTTGTTTCTACACTGCACCCGGCCGCCCCCGCGCCGCTGAGGGTGAAATTCCTGTGTGGACTTGTGTCCCCCCCGGTGCCCTACAAAACCCCCCTGGTCTGCCCTCCGAAGACGCGGGTACTTACCTGCAAGCAGACCGGAACCGGGGCACCCCCTTCTCTCCATTCTAGCCTATGTGTTTTTGGGCACCACTTTGAACTCTGCACCTGACCGGCCCTGAGCTGCTGGTGTGGTGACTTTGGGGTTGCTCTGAACCCCCAACGGTGGGCTACCTTGGACCAAGAACTGAACCCTGTAAGTGTCTTACTTACCTGGTAAAACTAACAAATACTTACCTCCCCTAGGAACTGTGAAAATTGCACTAAGTGTCCACTTTTAAAACAGCTATTTGTGAATAACTTGAAAAGTATCCATGCAATTTTGATGATTTAAAGTTCCTAAAGTACTTACCTGCAATACCTTTCGAATGAGATATTACATGTAGAATTTGAACCTGTGGTTCTTAAAATAAACTAAGAAAAGATATTTTTCTATATAAAAACCTATTGGCTGGATTTGTCTCTGAGTGTGTGTACCTCATTTATTGTCTATGTGTATGTACAACAAATGCTTAACACTACTCCTTGGATAAGCCTACTGCTCGACCACACTACCACAAAATAGAGCATTAGTATTATCTATTTTTACCACTATTTTACCTCTAAGGGGAACCCTTGGACTCTGTGTATGCTATTCCTTACTTTGAAATAGCACATACAGAGCCAACTTCCTACAAAGTCATACTGCTACTGGAGGAATTCTTACAGCCTGGCACTTTGAGACCCAGCACAACGTAGTGGAAATATAATCGGCCTTGACGTTCCCTGCTGGAAATAGAAAAAGCATGCCCAACACAAACAATGCAATAAAGCATCTAACTAGCCTTTTTCAGACTGTTTCGTACATAACTAAATTCCAAGAGGTTAGAAAACAAGCAACTCTAACCTACCACTGATATCAAAACCCTCTCTACTCTTTATTATAATGATTAATAATCAGTACCTTGTAATAACAGTACCTCATCTTACATAGCACCATATTTCATGTTTCAAAGCTGTAAGCATTCGCTGTGCTTCATAGTAGGAAAAAAACAATCTTCTCTGAAGGAAAGAGTTGCGCACACTGCCTACTTTCTTCCACTCACGCTAGTGAGTTGTTCACTGTTCAATTCAGCAATATATCGAGAAGCATTTTCAATACAACGCTTAACGTACACACTATTTTTCATGCAGTTGTTACTTATCTTGTATCATTCCAGATTCTCATTCTGATGAGCACACCCCCATCTCTTTAGAGCAAGAGATCAGCCATTCAGCATCTAGAGTCCCGCCACAGCTTCCGGCAAATTCGTACCACGGCTAGTATCTGAATGTTGTTTGCAATTACGTGTGCTGACGTTTGTTGTGGATGTCATTCGCATCTTGAATGGCACTTTCTTTTTACTACTCACAAAACTTTGCTGCAGAATATGTGATTAGCCTCTCCATGTGCATCTTTGTTGGCAGTTGTGTGGTAGAAGTCATCTCTGTAAAATGTCACAAAGAATGTTGTTGCAACACCCCCAACCCACTCTACAGTATGCGTTCAAAGAGTTGTATCCCATTTATTCATCACGGCTATTCAAAGCATTTGTGGAGAGTGTCAAGAAGCTTTGTACCTGTACAGGCTAAAATCAAGATCCCCTAAAACTGAGGAGGCAATCGTAGCTTTCATGCACCGTCGGAGGTAAAGTTTCATTGTCAGCCATGTCAGTAACGGCAATTCGTTAAAGAGAAGAGCCATACTCAAATCTCGTTGTCCATCACAACACAAATTGATGCTTTCCTTTGCTCATTTCTACTGAGTGAAAAAAAAAGAGAAACCGACAAAAAGAAAAAAAAAAAAGAAAAGAGAGAAAAAACAATGCACATATCTGGAATATATTCAGAGAAGCTGCAAATTTATGAGAAAGCCAAACTAAAAGTTTTCAGACACACCCAACACTGAAAATTGCATCAGTCGAGCCAAAAGAGGTGTTGGGACACTAAATTAACAAAAAAAAAAATATCTACTTCAATCACCAAAAGTTATGCTCTCCTATGCAGACAACATAAAAGAAACACTGCAATTCCCACACGTTTGTTTTGAATAAATGACCTGACCAATTAATTCTTGCAAGTTCCATTAAATGGTTTTAGGAAATATAATTAAATGATCAGCAATTTCACAAACACGCATTTGGGTAAAAACAAAACGCTATTACATGCAAATTTATCATTGGTGACAATGCTCAAATTCAGCAGTAATGATGAATTTTAATTACCTTTCAATGGTGTTACCTATTCTGTCACGGCGTGGTATCTTTAATGTTTAAGCGATGTGAACATGCAGATGGCTTCAAGTAGCATAGCGGAAATATACTCCTCCTGTATGAAGCAGAGTTGCACACGCTGTCTATACTCACTGATCCATTCATGGTAGTAACTCTCATCCACTTTTCAAATTCATCATTTCATGGTGAAGCATTCTCAAATACAACACTTGGTGTCAACTTTAATCCATGCAAGTACTCCATTCTTTGGATTATTCCAAATTCTGCCAGTGATCAACCATTCGCATGTCTTTAGAGATCGTCATATCTCAAATCAACATCTAGTCGTTTCACTGCTCTCAGCAAACTCAACCGCTGCAAGTATCTGAACGATAGCCCCACTTGTGTTAGCATTCAGAATTCCATTATCATCTTGAGTATTAACTGGTTGTACGCATCACCACACCTGATATGAGCTCCTTCATGTGCATTTTACTGGTTGATGTTGTGGTAGAATTAACCTCTGAAAAAAGTCACAAAGAAAGTTGTCGCCATACCCCAACCCATTCCACACTATGCAGTAAGACTAAAATCGTATTTCACGCCTGAATACAGCTCAAAGCAACAGCACGTGTAGAACATTCCAAGACTAACCCAAAAATATCTCACTTTCAAATTAAGCCTTAATCCCCCATGAAAGCAGTAGGCAAGTGTAGCACTTAGCTTATGGTTCATGTACTTGCGATGACTTTCAGGGTTGGAGTACATTGCACACAGCGAGTAAATGCCACCTCCGCCTGAGTTGGAAAACATTCAACTGCCAGCTAAACCAATAACTTCCTTTTGTTAGAGGCATCTGCCTTTTTCAGCTCTTATTGTTCACCACAACACGATGGATGCTTGCCTTTCTCTTGCTGTATCCTACTAGTAGGAAAAAAAGAAACCTACCAAAGAGACAAAATAAACTAAAGAACCCTAATGGAAAAATGCAACGAAAGACACTGTGTATGGCTGCAATTACATCAGAGAAGCTGCACAATTTCTAAAAAGTAACCACTAACATTATCAACCAAAAAAAAAAAAAAAAAAAGATAAAATTGCCAATTACAACTGTAGAACATGTCTTAGTCTACTCTTGCGCCATTAGCTACAAGTGAAATAAATAAAACATGTACCTCCTCTAGGAACACAAAATATGCTACACTTCCAAAGGGCCTTGCTCACCAACAGGTGGAAACACCTCATTACCCGGAGTCTGTGAAAAAACAAAACAAAAAACATATCACCCTGCCTTCTCCCCAACTCCAAAGCTACCCCCACAGATATTGCACCTTCACAACTAAGCAGCTTCTCTTTGTTTTTCTTATTATACTTTTTGGCCCAAAAAGAAGCACTCAACTACTGCTTTTGTATACTGCTGTCTGACACAAGTAAGTACTTATCAATTCACCTCATCTCAAGCCGCATCAATGCTTCCACTGAAATATTTCGAGCCCAATGCCAACAACTCTCGGCACAGCTGTAGTCCACATTAACATCTACGTCTCGACTAGGCATAACATCTCTTGGATCCAAGTCATACTGCTACTGGAGGAATTCTTACAGCCTGGCACTTTGAGACCCAGCACAACGTAGTGGAAAAATAATCGGCCTTGACGTTCCCTGCTGGAAATAGAAAAAGCATGCCTAACACAAACAATGCAATAAAGCATCTAACTAGCCTTTTTCAGACTGTTTCGTACATAACTAAATTCCAAGAGGTTAGAAAACAAGCAACTCTAACCTACCACTGATATCAAAACCCTCTCTACTCTTTATTATAATGATTAATAATCAGTACCTTGTAATAACAGTACCTCATCTTACATAGCACCATATTTCATGTTTCAAAGCTGTAAGCATTCGCTGTGCTTCATAGTAGGA
Organism: Pleurodeles waltl; assembly: GCF_031143425.1. Classification (NCBI taxonomy): domain Eukaryota; kingdom Metazoa; phylum Chordata; class Amphibia; order Caudata; family Salamandridae; genus Pleurodeles; species Pleurodeles waltl. The sequence continues at coordinate 1,047,735,952 of NC_090443.1, forward strand.
AAAAAACTATCTTCTCTGAAGGAAAGAGTTGCGCACACTGCCTACTTTCTTCCACTCACGCTAGTGAGTTGTTCACTGTTCAATTCAGCAATATATCGAGAAGCATTTTCAATACAACGCTTAACGTACACACTATTTTTCATGCAGTTGTTACTTATCTTGTATCATTCCAGATTCTCATTCTGATGAGCACACCCCCATCTCTTTAGAGCAAGAGATCAGCCATTCAGCATCTAGAGTCCTGCCACAGCTTCCGGCAAATTCGTACCACGGCTAGTATCTGAATGTTGTTTGCAATTACGTGTGCTGACGTTTGTTGTGGATGTCATTCGCATCTTGAATGGCACTTTCTTTTTACTACTCACAAAACTTTGCTGCAGAATATGCGATTAGCCTCTCCATGTGCATCTTTGTTGGCAGTTGTGTGGTAGAAGTCATCTCTGTAAAATGTCACAAAGAAAGTTGTTGCAAAACCCCAACCCACTCTACAGTATGCGTTCAAAGAGTTGTATCCCATTTATTCATCATGGCTATTCAAAGCATTTGTGGAGAGTGTCAAGAAGCTTTGTACCTGCACAGGCTAAAATCAAGATCCCCTAAAACTGAGGAGGCAATCGTAGCTTTCATGCACCGTCGGAGGTAAAGTTTCATTGTCAGCCATGTCAGTAACGGCAATTTGTTAAAGAGAAGAGCCATACTCAAATCTCGTTGTCCATCACAACACAAATTGATGCTTTCCTTTCCTCATTGCTACCGAGTGAAAAAAAAAGAGAAACCGACAAAAAGAAAAAAAAAAAAGAAAAGAGAGAAAAAACAATGCACATATCTGGAATATATTCAGAGAAGCTGCAAATTTATGAGAAAGCCAAACTAAAAGTTTTCAGACACACCCAACACTGAAAATTGCATCAGTCGAGCCAAAAGAGGTGTTGGGACACTAAATTAACAAAAAAAAAAATATATCTACTTCAATCACCAAAAGTTATGCTCTCCTATGCAGACAACATAAAAGAAACACTGCAATTCCCACACCTTTGTTTTGAATAAATGACCTGACCAATTAATTCTTGCAAGTTCCATTAAATGGTTTTAGGAAATATAATTAAATGATCAGCAATTTCACAAACACGCATTTGGGTAAAAACAAAACGCTATTACATGCAAATTTATCATTGGTGACAATGCTCAAATTCAGCAGTAATGATGAATTTTAATTACCTTTCAATGGTGTTACCTATTCTGTCACGGCGTGGTATCTTTAATGTTTAAGCGATATGAACATGCAGATGGCTTCAAGTAGCATAGCGGAAATATACTCCTCCTGTATGAAGCAGAGTTGCACACGCTGTCTATACTCACTGATCCATTCATGGTAGTAACTCTCATCCACTTTTCAAATTCATCATTTCATGGTGAAGCATTCTCAAATACAACACTTGGTGTCAACTTTAATCCATGCAAGTACTCCATTCTTTGGATTATTCCAAATTCTGCCAGTGATCAACCATTCGCATGTCTTTAGAGATCGTCATATCTCAAATCAACATCTAGTCGTTTCACTGCTCTCAGCAAACTCAACCGCTGCAAGTATCTGAACGATAGCCCCACTTGTGTTAGCATTCAGAATTCCATTATCATCTTGAGTAATAACTGGTTGTACGCATCACCACACCTGATATGAGCTCCTTCATGTGCATTTTACTGGTTGATGTTGTGGTAGAATAAGCATCTGAAAAAAGTCACAAAAAGTTGTCGCCATACCCCAATCCATTCCACACTATGCAGTAAGACTAAAATCGTATTTCACGCCTGAATACAGCTCAAAGCAACAGCACGTGTAGAGCATTCCAAGACTAACCCCAAAATATCTCACTTTCAAATTAAGCCTTAATCCCCCATGAAAGCAGTAGGCAATTGTAGCACTTAGCTTATGGTTCATGTACTTGCGATGACTTTCAGGGTTGGAGTACATTGCACACAGCGAGTAAATGCCACCTCCGCCTGAGTTGGAAAACATTCAACTGCCAGCTAAACCAATTACTTCCTTTTGTTAGAGGCATCTGCCTTTTTCAGCTCTTATTGTTCACCACAACACGATGGATGCTTGCCTTTCTCTTGCTGTATCCTACTAGTAGGAAAAAAAGAAACCTACCAAATAGACAAAATAAACTAAAGAACCCTAATGGAAAAATGCAACGAAAGACACTGTGTATGGCTGCAATTACATCAGAGAAGCTGCACAATTTCTAAAAAGTAACCACTAACATTATCAACCAAAAAAAAAAAAAAAAAAAAACATAAAATTGCCAATTACAACTGCAGAACATGTCTTAGTCTACTCTTGCGCCATTAGCTACAAGTGAAATAAATAAAACATGTACCTCCTCTAGGAACACAAAATATGCTACACTTCCAAAGGGCCTTGCTCACCAACAGGTGGAAACACCTCATTAGCCGGAGTCTGTGAAAAAACAAAACAAAAAACATATCACCCTGCCTTCTCCCCAACTCCAAAGCTACCCCCACAGATATTGCACCTTCACAACTAAGCAGCTTCTCTTTGTTTTTCTTATTATACTTTTTGGCCCAAAAAGAAGCACTCAACTACTGCTTTTGTATACTGCTGTCTGACACAATTAAGTACTTATCAATTCACCTCATCTCAAGCCGCATCAATGCTTCCACTGAAATATTTCGAGCCCAATGCCAACAACTCTCGGCACAGCTGTAGTCCACATTAACATGTACGTCTCGACTAGGCATAACATCTCTTGGATCCAAGTCATACTGCTACTGGAGGAATTCTTACAGCCTGGCACTTTGAGACCCAGCACAACGTAGTGGAAAAATAATCGGCCTTGACGTTCCCTGCTGGAAATAGAAAAAGCATGCCTAACACAAACAATGCAATAAAGCATCTAACTAGCCTTTTTCAGACTGTTTCGTACATAACTAAATTCCAAGAGGTTAGAAAACAAGCAACTCTAACCTACCACTGATATCAAAACCCTCTCTACTCTTTATTATAATGATTAATAATCAGTACCTTGTAATAACAGTACCTCATCTTACATAGCACCATATTTCAAAGCTGTAAGCATTCGCTGTGCTTCATAGTAGGAAAAAAACAATCTTCTCCGAAGGAAAGAGTTGCGCACACTGCCTACTTTCTTCCACTCACGCTAGTGAGTTGTTCACTGTTCAATTCAGCAATATATCGAGAAGCATTTTCAATACAACGCTTAACGTACACACTATTTTTCATGCAGTTGTTACTTATCTTGTATCATTCCAGATTCTCATTCTGATGAGCACACCCCCATCTCTTTAGAGCAAGAGATCAGCCATTCAGCATCTAGAGTCCCGCCACAGCTTCCGGCAAATTCGTACCACGGCTAGTATCTGAATGTTGTTTGCAATTACGTGTGCTGACGTTTGTTGTGGATGTCATTCGCATCTTGAATGGCACTTTCTTTTTACTACTCACAAAACTTTGCTGCAGAATATGTGATTAGCCTCTCCATGTGCATCTTTGTTGGCAGTTGTGTGGTAGAAGTCATCTCTGTAAAATGTCACAAAGAATGTTGTTGCAACACCCCAACCCACTCTACAGTATGCGTTCAAAGAGTTGTATCCCATTTATTCATCACGGCTATTCAAAGCATTTGTGGAGAGTTTCAAGAAGCTTTGTACCTGTACAGGCTAAAATCAAGATCCCCTAAAACTGAGGAGGCAATCGTAGCTTTCATGCACCGTCGGAGGTAAAGTTTCATTGTCAGCCATGTCAGTAACGGCAATTCGTTAAAGAGAAGAGCCATACTCAAATCTCGTTGTCCATCACAACACAAATTGATGCTTTCCTTTGCTCATTTCTACTGAGTGAAAAAAAAAGAGAAACCGACAAAAAGAAAAAAAAAAAAGAAAAGAGAGAAAAAACAATGCACATATCTGGAATATATTCAGAGAAGCTGCAAATTTATGAGAAAGCCAAACTAAAAGTTTTCAGACACACCCAACACTGAAAATTGCATCAGTCGAGCCAAAAGAGGTGTTGGGACACTAAATTAACAAAAAAAAAAAATATCTACTTCAATCACCAAAAGTTATGCTCTCCTATGCAGACAACATAAAAGAAACACTGCAATTCCCACACGTTTGTTTTGAATAAATGACCTGACCAATTAATTCTTGCAAGTTCCATTAAATGGTTTTAGGAAATATAATTAAATGATCAGCAATTTCACAAACACGCATTTGGGTAAAAACAAAACGCTATTACATGCAAATTTATCATTGGTGACAATGCTCAAATTCAGCAGTAATGATGAATTTTAATTACCTTTCAATGGTGTTACCTATTCTGTCACGGCGTGGTATCTTTAATGTTTAAGCGATGTGAACATGCAGATGGCTTCAAGTAGCATAGCGGAAATATACTCCTCCTGTATGAAGCAGAGTTGCACACGCTGTCTATACTCACTGATCCATTCATGGTAGTAACTCTCATCCACTTTTCAAATTCATCATTTCATGGTGAAGCATTCTCAAATACAACACTTGGTGTCAACTTTAATCCATGCAAGTACTCCATTCTTTGGATTATTCCAAATTCTGCCAGTGATCAACCATTCGCATGTCTTTAGAGATCGTCATATCTCAAATCAACATCTAGTCGTTTCACTGCTCTCAGCAAACTCAACCGCTGCAAGTATCTGAACGATAGCCCCACTTGTGTTAGCATTCAGAATTCCATTATCATCTTGAGTAATAACTGGTTGTACGCATCACCACACCTGATATGAGCTCCTTCATGTGCATTTTACTGGTTGATGTTGTGGTAGAATTATCATCTGAAAAAAGTCACAAAGAAAGTTGTCGCCATACCCCAACCCATTCCACACTATGCAGTAAGACTAAAATCGTATTTCACGCCTGAATACAGCTCAAAGCAACAGCACGTGTAGAGCATTCCAAGACTAACCCCAAAATATCTCACTTTCAAATTAAGCCTTAATCCCCCATGAAAGCAGTAGGCAATTGTAGCACTTAGCTTATGGTTCATGTACTTGCGATGACTTTCAGGGTTGGAGTACATTGCACACAGCGAGTAAATGCCACCTCCGCCTGAGTTGGAAAACATTCAACTGCCAGCTAAACCAATAACTTCCTTTTGTTAGAGGCATCTGCCTTTTTCAGCTCTTATTGTTCACCACAACACGATGGATGCTTGCCTTTCTCTTGCTGTATCCTACTAGTAGGAAAAAAAGAAACCTACCAAATAGACAAAATAAACTAAAGAACCCTAATGGAAAAATGCAACGAAAGACACTGTGTATGGCTGCAATTACATCAGAGAAGCTGCACAATTTCTAAAAAGTAACCACTAACATTATCAACCAAAAAAAAAACATAAAATTGCCAATTACAACTGCAGAACATGTCTTAGTCTACTCTTGCGCCATTAGCTACAAGTGAAATAAATAAAACATGTACCTCCTCTAGGAACACAAAATATGCTACACTTCCAAAGGGCCTTGCTCACCAACAGGTGGAAACACCTCATTAGCCGGAGTCTGTGAAAAAACAAAACAAAAAACATATCACCCTGCCTTCTCCCCAACTCCAAAGCTACCCCCACAGATATTGCACCTTCACAACTAAGCAGCTTCTCTTTGTTTTTCTTATTATACTTTTTGGCCCAAAAAGAAGCACTCAACTACTGCTTTTGTATACTGCTGTCTGACACAATTAAGTACTTATCAATTCACCTCATCTCAAGCCGCATCAATGCTTCCACTGAAATATTTCGAGCCCAATGCCAACAACTCTCGGCACAGCTGTAGTCCACATTAACATGTACGTCTCGACTAGGCATAACATCTCTTGGATCCAAGTCATACTGCTACTGGAGGAATTCTTACAGCCTGGCACTTTGAGACCCAGCACAACGTAGTGGAAAAATAATCGGCCTTGACGTTCCCTGCTGGAAATAGAAAAAGCATGCCTAACACAAACAATGCAATAAAGCATCTAACTAGCCTTTTTCAGACTGTTTCGTACATAACTAAATTCCAAGAGGTTAGAAAACAAGCAACTCTAACCTACCACTGATATCAAAACCCTCTCTACTCTTTATTATAATGATTAATAATCAGTACCTTGTAATAACAGTACCTCATCTTACATAGCACCATATTTCAAAGCTGTAAGCATTCGCTGTGCTTCATAGTAGGAAAAAAACAATCTTCTCCGAAGGAAAGAGTTGCGCACACTGCCTACTTTCTTCCACTCACGCTAGTGAGTTGTTCACTGTTCAATTCAGCAATATATCGAGAAGCATTTTCAATACAACGCTTAACGTACACACTATTTTTCATGCAGTTGTTACTTATCTTGTATCATTCCAGATTCTCATTCTGATGAGCACACCCCCATCTCTTTAGAGCAAGAGATCAGCCATTCAGCATCTAGAGTCCCGCCACAGCTTCCGGCAAATTCGTACCACGGCTAGTATCTGAATGTTGTTTGCAAATTGGTGTGCTGACGTTTGTTGTGGATGTCATTCGCATCTTGAATGGCACTTTCTTTTTACTACTCACAAAACTTTGCTGCAGAATATGTGATTAGCCTCTCCATGTGCATCTTTGTTGGCAGTTGTGTGGTAGAAGTCATCTCTGTAAAATGTCACAAAGAATGTTGTTGCAACACCCCAACCCACTCTACAGTATGCGTTCAAAGAGTTGTATCCCATTTATTCATCACGGCTATTCAAAGCATTTGTGGAGAGTGTCAAGAAGCTTTGTACCTGTACAGGCTAAAATCAAGATCCCCTAAAACTGAGGAGGCAATCGTAGCTTTCATGCACCGTCGGAGGTAAAGTTTCATTGTCAGCCATGTCAGTAACGGCAATTCGTTAAAGAGAAGAGCCATACTCAAATCTCGTTGTCCATCACAACACAAATTGATGCTTTCCTTTGCTCATTTCTACTGAGTGAAAAAAAAAGAGAAACCGACAAAAAGAAAAAAAAAAAAGAAAAGAGAGAAAAAACAATGCACATATCTGGAATATATTCAGAGAAGCTGCAAATTTATGAGAAAGCCAAACTAAAAGTTTTCAGACACACCCAACACTGAAAATTGCATCAGTCGAGCCAAAAGAGGTGTTGGGACACTAAATTAACAAAAAAAATAAATATCTACTTCAATCACCAAAAGTTATGCTCTCCTATGCAGACAACATAAAAGAAACACTGCAATTCCCACACGTTTGTTTTGAATAAATGACCTGACCAATTAATTCTTGCAAGTTCCATTAAATGGTTTTAGGAAATATAATTAAATGATCAGCAATTTCACAAACACGCATTTGGGTAAAAACAAAACGCTATTACATGCAAATTTATCATTGGTGACAATGCTCAAATTCAGCAGTAATGATGAATTTTAATTACCTTTCAATGGTGTTACCTATTCTGTCACGGCGTGGTATCTTTAATGTTTAAGCGATGTGAACATGCAGATGGCTTCAAGTAGCATAGCGGAAATATACTCCTCCTGTATGAAGCAGAGTTGCACACGCTGTCTATACTCACTGATCCATTCATGGTAGTAACTCTCATCCACTTTTCAAATTCATCATTTCATGGTGAAGCATTCTCAAATACAACACTTGGTGTCAACTTTAATCCATGCAAGTACTCCATTCTTTGGATTATTCCAAATTCTGCCAGTGATCAACCATTCGCATGTCTTTAGAGATCGTCATATCTCAAATCAACATCTAGTCGTTTCACTGCTCTCAGCAAACTCAACCGCTGCAAGTATCTGAACGATAGCCCCACTTGTGTTAGCATTCAGAATTCCATTATCATCTTGAGTATTAACTGGTTGTACGCATCACCACACCTGATATGAGCTCCTTCATGTGCATTTTACTGGTTGATGTTGTGGTAGAATTAACCTCTGAAAAAAGTCACAAAGAAAGTTGTCGCCATACCCCAACCCATTCCACACTATGCAGTAAGACTAAAATCGTATTTCACGCCTGAATACAGCTCAAAGCAACAGCACGTGTAGAACATTCCAAGACTAACCCAAAAATATCTCACTTTCAAATTAAGCCTTAATCCCCCATGAAAGCAGTAGGCAAGTGTAGCACTTAGCTTATGGTTCATGTACTTGCGATGACTTTCAGGGTTGGAGTACATTGCACACAGCGAGTAAATGCCACCTCCGCCTGAGTTGGAAAACATTCAACTGCCAGCTAAACCAATAACTTCCTTTTGTTAGAGGCATCTGCCTTTTTCAGCTCTTATTGTTCACCACAACACGATGGATGCTTGCCTTTCTCTTGCTGTATCCTACTAGTAGGAAAAAAAGAAACCTACCAAAGAGACAAAATAAACTAAAGAACCCTAATGGAAAAATGCAACGAAAGACACTGTGTATGGCTGCAATTACATCAGAGAAGCTGCACAATTTCTAAAAAGTAACCACTAACATTATCAACCAAAAAAAAAAAAAAAAAAAGATAAAATTGCCAATTACAACTGTAGCACATGTCTTAGTCTACTCTTGCGCCATTAGCTACAAGTGAAATAAATAAAACATGTACCTCCTCTAGGAACACAAAATATGCTACACTTCCAAAGGGCCTTGCTCACCAACAGGTGGAAACACCTCATTACCCGGAGTCTGTGAAAAAACAAAAAAAAAAAAACATATCACCCTGCCTTCTCCCCAACTCCAAAGCTACCCCCACAGATATTGCACCTTCACAACTAAGCAGCTTCTCTTTGTTTTTCTTATTATACTTTTTGGCCCAAAAAGAAGCACTCAACTACTGCTTTTGTATACTGCTGTCTGACACAAGTAAGTACTTATCAATTCACCTCATCTCAAGCCGCATCAATGCTTCCACTGAAATATTTCGAGCCCAATGCCAACAACTCTCGGCACAGCTGTAGTCCACATTAACATCTACGTCTCGACTAGGCATAACATCTCTTGGATCCAAGTCATACTGCTACTGGAGGAATTATTACAGCCTGGCACTTTGAGACCCAGCACAACGTAGTGGAAATATAATCGGCCTTGACGTTCCCTGCTGGAAATAGAAAAAGCATGCCCAACACAAACAATGCAATAAAGCATCTAACTAGCCTTTTTCAGACTGTTTCGTACATAACTAAATTCCAAGAGGTTAGAAAACAAGCAACTCTAACCTACCACTGATATCAAAACCCTCTCTACTCTTTATTATAATGATTAATAATCAGTACCTTGTAATAACAGTACCTCATCTTACATAGCACCATATTTCATGTTTCAAAGCTGTAAGCATTCGCTGTGCTTCATAGTAGGAAAAAAACAATCTTCTCTGAAGGAAAGAGTTGCGCACACTGCCTACTTTCTTCCACTCACGCTAGTGAGTTGTTCACTGTTCAATTCAGCAATATATCGAGAAGCATTTTCAATACAACGCTTAACGTACACACTATTTTTCATGCAGTTGTTACTTATCTTGTATCATTCCAGATTCTCATTCTGATGAGCACACCCCCATCTCTTTAGAGCAAGAGATCAGCCATTCAGCATCTAGAGTCCCGCCACAGCTTCCGGCAAATTCGTACCACGGCTAGTATCTGAATGTTGTTTGCAATTACGTGTGCTGACGTTTGTTGTGGATGTCATTCGCATCTTGAATGGCACTTTCTTTTTACTACTCACAAAACTTTGCTGCAGAATATGCGATTAGCCTCTCCATGTGCATCTTTGTTGGCAGTTGTGTGGTAGAAGTCATCTCTGTAAAATGTCACAAAGAAAGTTGTTGCAAAACCCCAACCCACTCTACAGTATGCGTTCAAAGAGTTGTATCCCATTTATTCATCATGGCTATTCAAAGCATTTGTGGAGAGTGTCAAGAAGCTTTGTACCTGCACAGGCTAAAATCAAGATCCCCTAAAACTGAGGAGGCAATCGTAGCTTTCATGCACCGTCGGAGGTAAAGTTTCATTGTCAGCCATGTCAGTAACGGCAATTTGTTAAAGAGAAGAGCCATACTCAAATCTCGTTGTCCATCACAACACAAATTGATGCTTTCCTTTCCTCATTGCTACCGAGTGAAAAAAAAAGAGAAACCGACAAAAAGAAAAAAAAAAAAGAAAAGAGAGAAAAAACAATGCACATATCTGGAATATATTCAGAGAAGCTGCAAATTTATGAGAAAGCCAAACTAAAAGTTTTCAGACACACCCAACACTGAAAATTGCATCAGTCGAGCCAAAAGAGGTGTTGGGACACTAAATTAACAAAAAAAAAATATATATCTACTTCAATCACCAAAAGTTATGCTCTCCTATGCAGACAACATAAAAGAAACACTGCAATTCCCACACGTTTGTTTTGAATAAATGACCTGACCAATTAATTCTTGCAAGTTCCATTAAATGGTTTTAGGAAATATAATTAAATGATCAGCAATTTCACAAACACGCATTTGGGTAAAAACAAAACGCTATTACATGCAAATTTATCATTGGTGACAATGCTCAAATTCAGCAGTAATGATGAATTTTAATTACCTTTCAATGGTGTTACCTATTCTGTCACGGCGTGGTATCTTTAATGTTTAAGCGATATGAACATGCAGATGGCTTCAAGTAGCATAGCGGAAATATACTCCTCCTGTATGAAGCAGAGTTGCACACGCTGTCTATACTCACTGATCCATTCATGGTAGTAACTCTCATCCACTTTTCAAATTCATCATTTCATGGTGAAGCATTCTCAAATACAACACTTGGTGTCAACTTTAATCCATGCAAGTACTCCATTCTTTGGATTATTCCAAATTCTGCCAGTGATCAACCATTCGCATGTCTTTAGAGATCGTCATATCTCAAATCAACATCTAGTCGTTTCACTGCTCTCAGCAAACTCAACCGCTGCAAGTATCTGAACGATAGCCCCACTTGTGTTAGCATTCAGAATTCCATTATCATCTTGAGTAATAACTGGTTGTACGCATCACCACACCTGATATGAGCTCCTTCATGTGCATTTTACTGGTTGATGTTGTGGTAGAATTAGCATCTGAAAAAAGTCACAAAGAAAGTTGTCGCCATACCCCAATCCATTCCACACTATGCAGTAAGACTAAAATCGTATTTCACGCCTGAATACAGCTCAAAGCAACAGCACGTGTAGAGCATTCCAAGACTAACCCCAAAATATCTCACTTTCAAATTAAGCCTTAATCCCCCATGAAAGCAGTAGGCAATTGTAGCACTTAGCTTATGGTTCATGTACTTGCGATGACTTTCAGGGTTGGAGTACATTGCACACAGCGAGTAAATGCCACCTCCGCCTGAGTTGGAAAACATTCAACTGCCAGCTAAACCAATTACTTCCTTTTGTTAGAGGCATCTGCCTTTTTCAGCTCTTATTGTTCACCACAACACGATGGATGCTTGCCTTTCTCTTGCTGTATCCTACTAGTAGGAAAAAAAGAAACCTACCAAATAGACAAAATAAACTAAAGAACCCTAATGGAAAAATGCAACGAAAGACACTGTGTATGGCTGCAATTACATCAGAGAAGCTGCACAATTTCTAAAAAGTAACCACTAACATTATCAACCAAAAAAAACAAAAAAAAAAAACATAAAATTGCCAATTACAACTGCAGAACATGTCTTAGTCTACTCTTGCGCCATTAGCTACAAGTGAAATAAATAAAACATGTACCTCCTCTAGGAACACAAAATATGCTACACTTCCAAAGGGCCTTGCTCACCAACAGGTGGAAACACCTCATTAGCCGGAGTCTGTGAAAAAACAAAACAAAAAACATATCACCCTGCCTTCTCCCCAACTCCAAAGCTACCCCCACAGATATTGCACCTTCACAACTAAGCAGCTTCTCTTTGTTTTTCTTATTATACTTTTTGGCCCAAAAAGAAGCACTCAACTACTGCTTTTGTATACTGCTGTCTGACACAATTAAGTACTTATCAATTCACCTCATCTCAAGCCGCATCAATGCTTCCACTGAAATATTTCGAGCCCAATGCCAACAACTCTCGGCACAGCTGTAGTCCACATTAACATGTACGTCTCGACTAGGCATAACATCTCTTGGATCCAAGTCATACTGCTACTGGAGGAATTCTTACAGCCTGGCACTTTGAGACCCAGCACAACGTAGTGGAAAAATAATCGGCCTTGACGTTCCCTGCTGGAAATAGAAAAAGCATGCCTAACACAAACAATGCAATAAAGCATCTAACTAGCCTTTTTCAGACTGTTTCGTACATAACTAAATTCCAAGAGGTTAGAAAACAAGCAACTCTAACCTACCACTGATATCAAAACCCTCTCTACTCTTTATTATAATGATTAATAATCAGTACCTTGTAATAACAGTACCTCATCTTACATAGCACCATATTTCAAAGCTGTAAGCATTCGCTGTGCTTCATAGTAGGAAAAAAACAATCTTCTCTGAAGGAAAGAGTTGCGCACACTGCCTACTTTCTTCCACTCACGCTAGTGAGTTGTTCACTGTTCAATTCAGCAATATATCGAGAAGCATTTTCAATACAACGCTTAACGTACACACTATTTTTCATGCAGTTGTTACTTATCTTGTATCATTCCAGATTCTCATTCTGATGAGCACACCCCCATCTCTTTAGAGCAAGAGATCAGCCATTCAGCATCTAGAGTCCCGCCACAGCTTCCGGCAAATTCGTACCACGGCTAGTATCTGAATGTTGTTTGCAATTACGTGTGCTGACGTTTGTTGTGGATGTCATTCGCATCTTGAATGGCACTTTCTTTTTACTACTCACAAAACTTTGCTGCAGAATATGTGATTAGCCTCTCCATGTGCATCTTTGTTGGCAGTTGTGTGGTAGAAGTCATCTCTGTAAAATGTCACAAAGAATGTTGTTGCAACACCCCAACCCACTCTACAGTATGCGTTCAAAGAGTTGTATCCTGTAAGGAAATGCCTCCTTGGCATGGTTGCCCCCTGACTTTTTGCCTTTGCTGATGCTATGTTTACAATTGAAAGTGTGCTGAGGCCTGCTAACCAAGCCCCAGCACCAGTGTTCTTTCCCTAACCTGTACTTTTGTATCCACAATTGGCAGACCCTGGCATCCAGATAAGTCCCTTGTAACTGGTACTTCTAGTACCAAGGGCCCTGATGCCAAGGAAGGTCTCTAAGGGCTGCAGCATGTCTTATGCCACCCTGGAGACCCCTCACTCAGCACAGACACACTGCTTGCCAGCTTGTGTGTGCTAGGGAAGACAAAACGAGTAAGTCGACATGGCACTCCCCTCAGGGTGCCATGCCAGCCTCTCACTGCCTATGCAGTATAGGTAAGCCACCCCTCTAGCAGGCCTTACAGCCCTAAGGCAGGGTGCACTATACCATAGGTGAGGGTACCAGTGCATGAGCATGGTACCCCTACAGTGTCTAAACAAAATCTTAGACATTGTAAGTGCAGGGTAGCCATAAGAGTATATGGTCTGGGAGTCTGTCAAACACGAACTCCACAGCACCATAATGGCTACACTGAAAACTGGGAAGTTTGGTATCAAACTTCTCAGCACAATAAATGCACACTGATGCCAGTGTGCATTTTATTGTAAAATACACCACAGAGGGCACCTTAGAGGTGCCCCCTGAAACTTAACCGACTGTCTGTGTAGGCTGACTAGTTCCAGCAGCCTGCCACACCAGAGACATGTTGCTGGCCCCATGGGGAGAGTGCCTTTGTCACTCTGAGGCCAGTAACAAAGCCTGCACTGGGTGGAGATGCTAACACCTCCCCCAGGCAGGAACTGTGACACCTGGCGGTGAGCCTCAAAGGCTCCCCCCTTTGTCACAGCCCAGCAGGGCACTCCAGCTTAGTGGAGTTGCCCGCCCCCTCCGGCCACGGCCCCCACTTTTGGCGGCAAGGCTGGAGGGAACAAAGAAAGCAACAAGGAGGAGTCACTGGCCAGTCAGGACAGCCCCTAAGGTGTCCTGAGCTGAAGTGACTCTAACTTTTAGAAATCCTCCATCTTGCAGATGGAGGATTCCCCCAATAGGGTTAGGATTGTGACCCCCTCCCCTTGGGAGGAGGCACAAAGAGGGTGTACCCACCCTCAGGGCTAGTAGCCATTGGCTACTAACCCCCCAGACCTAAACACGCCCTTAAATTTAGTATTTAAGGGCTACCCTGAACCCTAGAAAATTAGATTCCTGCAACTACAAGAAGAAGGACTGCCTAGCTGAAAAACCCCTGCAGAGGAAGACCAGAAGACGACAACTGCCTTGGCTCCAGAAACTCACCGGCCTGTCTCCTGCCTTCCAAAGATCCTGCTCCAGCGACGCCTTCCAAAGGGACCAGCGACCTCGACATCCTCTGAGGACTGCCCCTGCTTCGAAAAGACAAGAAACTCCCGAGGACAGCGGACCTGCTCCAAGAAAAGCTGCAACTTTGTTTCCAGCAGCTTTAAAGAACCCTGCAAGCTCCCCGCAAGAAGCGTGAGACTTGCAACACTGCACCCGGCGACCCCGACTCGGCTGGTGGAGATCCGACGCCTCAGGAGGGACCCCAGGACTACTCTGATACTGTGAGTACCAAAACCTGTCCCCCCTGAGCCCCCACAGCGCCGCCTGCAGAGGGAATCCCGAGGCTTCCCCTGACCGCGACTCTTTGAATCCAAAGTCCCGACACCTGGGAGAGACCCTGCACCCGCAGCCCCCAGGACCTGAAGGACCGGACTTTCATTGGAGGAGTGACCCCCAGGAGTCCCTCTCCCTTGCCCAAGTGGAGGTTTCCCCGAGGAACCCCCCCCTTGCCTGCCTGCAGCACTGAAGAGATCCCTAGATCTCCCATTGACTTCCATTACAAACCCGACGCTTGTTTCGACACTGCACCCGGCCGCCCCCGCGCTGCTGAGGGTGAAATTTCTGTGTGGACTTGTGTCCCCCCCCGGTGCCCTACAAAACCCCCCTGGTCTGCCCTCCGAAGACGCGGGTACTTACCTGCAAGCAGACCGGAACCGGGGCACCCCCTTCTCTCCATTCTAGCCTATGTGTTTTGGGCACCACTTGGAACTCTGCACCTGACCGGCCCTGAGCTGCTGGTGTGGTGACTTTAGGGTTGCTCTGAACCCCCAACGGTGGGCTACCTTGGACCAAGAACTGAACCCTGTAAGTGTCCTACTTACCTGGTAAAACTAACAAAAACTTACCTCCCCCAGGAACTGTGAAAATTGCACTAAGTGTCCACTTTTAAAACAGCTATTTGTCAATAACTTGAAAAGTATACATGCAATTTTGATGATTTGAAGTTCCTAAAGTACTTACCTGCAATACCTTTCGAATGAGCTATTACATGTAGAATTTGAACCTGTGGTTCTTAAAATAAACTAAGAAAAGATATTTTTCTATATAAAAACCTATTGGCTGGATTTGTCTCTGAGTGTGTGTACCTCATTTATTGTCTATGTGTATGTACAACAAATGCTTAACACTACTCCTTGGATAAGCCTACTGCTCGACCACACTACCACAAAATAGAGCATTAGTATTATCTATTTTTACCACTATTTTACCTCTAAGGGGAACCCTTGGACTCTGTGCATGCTATTCCTTACTTTGAAATAGCACATACAGAGCCAACTTCCTACATTGATGGATCAGCGGTGGGATACAAGACTTTGCATTTGCTGGACTACTCAGCCAATACCTGATCACACGACAAATTCCAAAATTGTCATTAGAAATTGATTTTTGCAATTTGAAAAGTTTTCTAAATTCTTAAAAGTCCTGCTAGGGCCTTGTGTGTTAAGTCCCTGTTTAGCATTGTCTTTTAAAGTTTAAAAGTTTGTTAAAAGTTTGAATTAGATTCTAGAACCAGTTGTAGATTCTTAAAAAGTATTCCAACTTTTAGAAGCAAAATGTCTAGCACAGATGTGACTGTGGTGGAACTCGACACCACACCTTACCTCCATCTTAAGATGAGGGAGCTAAGGTCACTCTGTAAAATAAAGAAAATAACAATGGGCCCCAAACCTACCAAAATACAGCTCCAGGAGCTTTTGGCAGAGTTTGAAAAGGCCAACCCCTCTGAGGGTGGCAACTCAGAGGAAGAGGATAGTGACTTGGAGGACAATTCCCCCCTACCAGTCCTATCTAGGGAGAACAGGGTCCCTCAAACCCTGACTCCTAAAATAATAGTCAGAGATGCTGGTTCCCTCACAGGAGAGACCAACACCTCTGAAATCACTGAGGATAGCCCCAGTGAAGAGGACATCCAGTTAGCCAGGATGGCCAAAAGATTGGCTTTGGAAAGACAGATCCTAGCCATAGAGAGGGAAAGACAAGAGATGGGCCTAGGACCCATCAATGGTGGCAGCAACATAAATAGGGTCAGAGATTCTCCTGACATGTTGAAAATCCCTAAAGGGATTGTAACTAAATATGAAGATGGTGATGACATCACCAAATGGTTCACAGCTTTTGAGAGGGCTTGTGTAACCAGAAAAGTGAACAGATCTCACTGGGGTGCTCTCCTTTGGGAAATGTTCACAGGAAAGTGTAGGGATAGACTCCTCACACTCTCTGGACAAGATGCAGAATCTTATGACCTCATGAAGGGTACCCTGATTGAGGGCTTTGGATTCTCCACTGAGGAGTACAGGATTAGGTTCAGGGGGGCTCAAAAATCCTCGAGCCAGACCTGGGTTGACTTTGTTGACTACTCAGTGAAAACACTAGATGGTTGGATTCAAGGCAGTGGTGTAAGTAATTATGATGGGCTGTACAATTTATTTGTGAAAGAACACCTGTTAAGTAATTGTTTCAATGATAAACTGCATCAGCATCTGGTAGACCTAGGACCAATTTCTCCCCAAGAATTGGGAAAGAAGGCGGACCATTGGGTCAAGACTAGGGTGTCCAAGACTTCAACAGGGGGTGACCAAAAGAAAGGGGTCACAAAGACTCCCCAGCAGAAGGGTGATGAGACAACCAAACCTAAAAATAGTAAAGAGTCTTCTACAGGCCCCCAAAAACCTGCACAGGAGGGTGGGCCCAGAGCCTCTTCACAAAACAATGGGTACAAGGGTAAAAACTTTGATCCCAAAAAGGCCTGGTGTCATAGCTGTAAACAGCATGGACACCAAACTGGAGACAAGGCCTGTCCCAAGAAAGGTTCCACTCCAAACTCCCATCCAGGTAACACTGGTATGGCTAGTCTCCAAGTGGGATCAACAGTGTGCCCAGAGCAAATCAGGGTCCACACTGAAGCTACTCTAGTTTCTGAGGGTGGGGTGGATTTAGCCACACTAGCTGTCTGGCCGCCTAACATGCAAAAATACAGACAGCAACTCTTAATTAATGGGACTAGAATAGAGGGCCTGAGGGATACAGGTGCCAGTGTCACCATGGTGACAGAGAAACTGGTTTCCCCTGGCCAATACCTGACTGGAAAAACTTACACAGTCACCAACGCTGACAATCAGAGAAAAGTACATCCCATGGCAATGGTTACTTTAGAATGGGGAGGGGTCAATGGCCTGAAACAGGTGGTGGTCTCCTCAAATATCCCAGTGGACTGTCTGCTTGGAAATGACCTGGAGTCCTCAGCATGGGCTGAGGTAGAGCTAAAAACCCATGCAGCAATGCTGGGTATCCCTGAACTGGTGTGTGTGAAAACAAGAGCACAATGCAAGGCACAGGGTGAAAAAGTAGAGCTGGAGTCTGGAAAAATGGCCCAGCCTACCAAGAGAACAGGAAAGTCAGTTGGGAAACCAACTGCAACACAGCAAAAGAAAGGGAACCTCTCTTCTCAGGAAGAAGTTCTGCCCTCTGAGGGAACTGAGCCTTTGGAGCTTGAACCTTATCAGGTTGAGCTCTTAGGCCCAGGGGGACCCTCAAGGGAAGAGCTGTGTAAGGGACAAGAAACCTGTCCCTCTCTTGAAGGCCTTAGGCAGCAAGCTGCTGAAGAGTCCAAAGGCAAGAAAAATGGAACACATAGGGTCTATTGGGAAGATGGGCTCCTGTACACTGAGGCCAGAGACCCCAAACCTGGTGCCACTAGGAGAGTGGTAGTGCCTCAGCTGTTCAGAGAGTTCATCCTAACATTGGCCCATGACATTCCCCTTGCTGGACATTTGGGACAAACCAAGACGTGGGAGAGGTTAGTCAACCACTTCTACTGGCCCAATATGTCCAGCATGGTTAAGGAGTTTTGCCTCTCCTGCCCCACCTGTCAAGCCAGTGGTAAGACAGGTGGGCATCCAAAGGCCCCCCTCATTCCACTTCCAGTGGTGGGGGTGCCCTTTGAAAGAGTGGGTGTGGACATAGTTGGTCCACTGGAACCTCCCACAGCCTCAGGAAATATGTATATCCTGGTAGTAGTGGATCATGCTACCAGGTATCCTGAAGCTATTCCCCTTAGGTCGACTACTGCCCCTGCAGTAGCCAAGGCCCTCATTGGTATCTTTACCAGAGTGGGTTTCCCTAAGGAGGTGGTGTCTGACAGAGGTACCAACTTCATGTCAGCATACCTAAAGCACATGTGGAATGAGTGTGGAGTGACTTATAAATTCACTACACCTTACCATCCACAAACTAATGGCTTAGTTGAGAGATTCAACAAGACATTAAAGGGCATGATCATGGGGCTCCCAGAAAAACTCAAAAGGAGATGGGATGTCCTCCTGCCATGTCTGCTTTTCGCTTACAGGGAGGTACCACAGAAGGGAGTAGGGTTCTCACCCTTTGAACTTCTGTTTGGTCATCCTGTAAGGGGACCACTTGCCCTTGTTAAAGAAGGCTGGGAGAGACCTCTCCATGAGCCTAAACAGGACATAGTGGACTATGTACTTGGCCTTCGCTCTAGAATGGCAGAGTACATGGAAAAGGCAACCAAAAACCTTGAGGCCAGCCAACAACTCCAGAAGTTTTGGTATGACCAAAAGGCTGCACTGGTTGAGTTCCAACCAGGGCAGAAAGTCTGGGTTCTGGAGCCTGTGGCTCCCAGGGCACTCCAGGACAAATGGAGTGGCCCTTACCCAGTACTAGAGAGGAAGAGTCAGGTCACCTACCTGGTGGACCTGGGCACAAGCAGGAGCCCCAAGAGGGTGATCCATGTGAACCGCCTTAAGCTCTTCCATGACAGGGCTGATGTGAATCTGTTAATGGTAACAGATGAGGATCAGGAGGCCGAGAGTGAACCTCTCCCTGATCTTCTGTCATCAGACCCAAAAGATGGCACAGTGGATGGAGTGATCTACTCAGACACCCTCTCTGGCCAACAGCAGGCTGATTGTAGGAGAGTCCTACAACAGTTTCCTGAGCTTTTCTCCCTAACCCCTGGTCAGACCCACCTGTGTACCCATGATGTGGACACAGGAGACAGCATGCCTGTCAAGAACAAAATCTTCAGACAGTCTGACCATGTTAAGGAAAGCATCAAGGTGGAAGTCCACAAGATGCTGGAATTGGGAGTAATTGAGCGCTCTGACAGCCCCTGGGCTAGCCCAGTGGTCTTAGTCCCCAAACCTCACACCAAAGATGGAAAGAAAGAGATGAGGTTTTGCGTGGACTACAGAGGGCTCAATTCTGTCACCAAGACAGATGCCCATCCAATTCCAAGAGCTGATGAGCTCATTGATAAATTAGGTGCTGCCAAATTTCTAAGTACCTTTGACTTGACAGCAGGGTACTGGCAAATAAAAATGGCACCTGGAGCAAAAGAAAAGACAGCATTCTCCACACCTGATGGGCATTATCAGTTTACTGTTATGCCCTTTGGTTTAAAGAATGCCCCTGCCACCTTCCAAAGGTTGGTGAATCAAGTCCTTGCTGGCTTGGAGTCCTTTAGCACAGCTTATCTTGATGATATTGCTGTCTTTAGCTCCACCTGGCAGGATCACCTGGTCCACCTGAGGAAGGTTTTGAAGGCTCTGCAATCTGCAGGCCTCTCTATCAAGGCATCCAAATGCCAGATAGGGCAGGGAACTGTGGTTTACTTGGGACACCTTGTAGGTGGAGGCCAAGTTCAGCCACTCCAACCCAAGATCCAGACTATTCTGGACTGGGTAGCTCCAAAAACCCAGACTCAAGTCAGGGCATTCCTTGGCTTGACTGGGTATTACAGGAGGTTTGTGAAGGGATATGGATCCATTGTGACAGCCCTCACTGAACTCACCTCCAAGAAAATGCCCAAGAAAGTAAACTGGACTGTGGAATGCCAACAGGCCTTTGACACCCTGAAACAGGCAATGTGCTCAGCACCAGTTCTCAAAGCTCCAGATTATTCTAAGCAGTTCATTGTGCAGACTGATGCCTCTGAACATGGGATAGGGGCAGTTTTGTCCCAAACAAATGATGATGGCCTTGACCAGCCTGTTGCTTTCATTAGCAGGAGGTTACTCCCCAGGGAGCAGCGTTGGAGTGCCATTGAGAGGGAGGCCTTTGCTGTGGTTTGGTCCCTGAAGAAGCTGAGACCATACCTCTTTGGGACTCACTTCCTAGTTCAAACTGACCACAGACCTCTCAAATGGCTGATGCAAATGAAAGGTGAAAATCCTAAACTGTTGAGGTGGTCCATCTCCCTACAGGGAATGGACTTTATAGTGGAACACAGACCTGGGACTGCCCATGCCAATGCAGATGGCCTTTCCAGGTTCTTCCACTTAGAAAATGAAGACTCTCTTGGGAAAGGTTAGTCTCATCCTCTTTCGTTTGGGGGGGGGTTGTGTAAGGAAATGCCTCCTTGGCATGGTTGCCCCCTGACTTTTTGCCTTTGCTGATGCTATGTTTACAATTGAAAGTGTGCTGAGGCCTGCTAACCAAGCCCCAGCACCAGTGTTCTTTCCCTAACCTGTACTTTTGTATCCACAATTGGCAGACCCTGGCATCCAGATAAGTCCCTTGTAACTGGTACTTCTAGTACCAAGGGCCCTGATGCCAAGGAAGGTCTCTAAGGGCTGCAGCATGTCTTATGCCACCCTGGAGACCCCTCACTCAGCACAGACACACTGCTTGCCAGCTTGTGTGTGCTAGGGAAGACAAAACGAGTAAGTCGACATGGCACTCCCCTCAGGGTGCCATGCCAGCCTCTCACTGCCTATGCAGTATAGGTAAGCCACCCCTCTAGCAGGCCTTACAGCCCTAAGGCAGGGTGCACTATACCATAGGTGAGGGTACCAGTGCATGAGCATGGTACCCCTACAGTGTCTAAACAAAATCTTAGACATTGTAAGTGCAGGGTAGCCATAAGAGTATATGGTCTGGGAGTCTGTCAAACACGAACTCCACAGCACCATAATGGCTACACTGAAAACTGGGAAGTTTGGTATCAAACTTCTCAGCACAATAAATGCACACTGATGCCAGTGTGCATTTTATTGTAAAATACACCACAGAGGGCACCTTAGAGGTGCCCCCTGAAACTTAACCGACTGTCTGTGTAGGCTGACTAGTTCCAGCAGCCTGCCACACCAGAGACATGTTGCTGGCCCCATGGGGAGAGTGCCTTTGTCACTCTGAGGCCAGTAACAAAGCCTGCACTGGGTGGAGATGCTAACACCTCCCCCAGGCAGGAACTGTGACACCTGGCGGTGAGCCTCAAAGGCTCCCCCCTTTGTCACAGCCCAGCAGGGCACTCCAGCTTAGTGGAGTTGCCCGCCCCCTCCGGCCACGGCCCCCACTTTTGGCGGCAAGGCTGGAGGGAACAAAGAAAGCAACAAGGAGGAGTCACTGGCCAGTCAGGACAGCCCCTAAGGTGTCCTGAGCTGAAGTGACTCTAACTTTTAGAAATCCTCCATCTTGCAGATGGAGGATTCCCCCAATAGGGTTAGGATTGTGACCCCCTCCCCTTGGGAGGAGGCACAAAGAGGGTGTACCCACCCTCAGGGCTAGTAGCCATTGGCTACTAACCCCCCAGACCTAAACACGCCCTTAAATTTAGTATTTAAGGGCTACCCTGAACCCTAGAAAATTAGATTCCTGCAACTACAAGAAGAAGGACTGCCTAGCTGAAAAACCCCTGCAGAGGAAGACCAGAAGACGACAACTGCCTTGGCTCCAGAAACTCACCGGCCTGTCTCCTGCCTTCCAAAGATCCTGCTCCAGCGACGCCTTCCAAAGGGACCAGCGACCTCGACATCCTCTGAGGACTGCCCCTGCTTCGAAAAGACAAGAAACTCCCGAGGACAGCGGACCTGCTCCAAGAAAAGCTGCAACTTTGTTTCCAGCAGCTTTAAAGAACCCTGCAAGCTCCCCGCAAGAAGCGTGAGACTTGCAACACTGCACCCGGCGACCCCGACTCGGCTGGTGGAGATCCGACGCCTCAGGAGGGACCCCAGGACTACTCTGATACTGTGAGTACCAAAACCTGTCCCCCCTGAGCCCCCACAGCGCCGCCTGCAGAGGGAATCCCGAGGCTTCCCCTGACCGCGACTCTTTGAATCCAAAGTCCCGACACCTGGGAGAGACCCTGCACCCGCAGCCCCCAGGACCTGAAGGACCGGACTTTCATTGGAGGAGTGACCCCCAGGAGTCCCTCTCCCTTGCCCAAGTGGAGGTTTCCCCGAGGAACCCCCCCCTTGCCTGCCTGCAGCACTGAAGAGATCCCTAGATCTCCCATTGACTTCCATTACAAACCCGACGCTTGTTTCGACACTGCACCCGGCCGCCCCCGCGCTGCTGAGGGTGAAATTTCTGTGTGGACTTGTGTCCCCCCCCGGTGCCCTACAAAACCCCCCTGGTCTGCCCTCCGAAGACGCGGGTACTTACCTGCAAGCAGACCGGAACCGGGGCACCCCCTTCTCTCCATTCTAGCCTATGTGTTTTGGGCACCACTTGGAACTCTGCACCTGACCGGCCCTGAGCTGCTGGTGTGGTGACTTTAGGGTTGCTCTGAACCCCCAACGGTGGGCTACCTTGGACCAAGAACTGAACCCTGTAAGTGTCCTACTTACCTGGTAAAACTAACAAAAACTTACCTCCCCCAGGAACTGTGAAAATTGCACTAAGTGTCCACTTTTAAAACAGCTATTTGTCAATAACTTGAAAAGTATACATGCAATTTTGATGATTTGAAGTTCCTAAAGTACTTACCTGCAATACCTTTCGAATGAGCTATTACATGTAGAATTTGAACCTGTGGTTCTTAAAATAAACTAAGAAAAGATATTTTTCTATATAAAAACCTATTGGCTGGATTTGTCTCTGAGTGTGTGTACCTCATTTATTGTCTATGTGTATGTACAACAAATGCTTAACACTACTCCTTGGATAAGCCTACTGCTCGACCACACTACCACAAAATAGAGCATTAGTATTATCTATTTTTACCACTATTTTACCTCTAAGGGGAACCCTTGGACTCTGTGCATGCTATTCCTTACTTTGAAATAGCACATACAGAGCCAACTTCCTACATATCCCATTTATTCATCACGGCTATTCAAAGCATTTGTGGAGAGTGTCAAGAAGCTTTGTACCTGTACAGGCTAAAATCAAGATCCCCTAAAACTGAGGAGGCAATCGTAGCTTTCATGCACCGTCGGAGGTAAAGTTTCATTGTCAGCCATGTCAGTAACGGCAATTCGTTAAAGAGAAGAGCCATACTCAAATCTCGTTGTCCATCACAACACAAATTGATGCTTTCCTTTGCTCATTTCTACTGAGTGAAAAAAAAAGAGAAACCGACAAAAAGAAAAAAAAAAAAGAAAAGAGAGAAAAAACAATGCACATATCTGGAATATATTCAGAGAAGCTGCAAATTTATGAGAAAGCCAAACTAAAAGTTTTCAGACACACCCAACACTGAAAATTGCATCAGTCGAGCCAAAAGAGGTGTTGGGACACTAAATTAACAACAAAAACAAAAAAAAGATATCTACTTCAATCACCAAAAGTTATGCTCTCCTATGCAGACAACATAAAAGAAACACTGCAATTCCCACACGTTTGTTTTGAATAAATGACCTGACCAATTAATTCTTGCAAGTTCCATTAAATGGTTTTAGGAAATATAATTAAATGATCAGCAATTTCACAAACACGCATTTGGGTAAAAACAAAACGCTATTACATGCAAATTTATCATTGGTGACAATGCTCAAATTCAGCAGTAATGATGAATGAAAATGTCACTTACCCAGTGTACATCTGTTCGTGGCATTAGTCGCTGCAGATTCACATGTTTGGCACAGTCCGCTGCCTGGTGTTGGGCTCGGAGTATTACAAGTTGTTTTTCTTCGAAGAAGTCTTTTTGGTCACGGGACCGAAGGACTCCTCCCTCTTTGGCTCCATTGCGCATGGGCGTCGACTCCATCTTAGATTGTTTTCCCCGCAGAGGGTGAGGATGGAGTTGTTTGGTATAAATAGTGCCCATGCAATGGAGTGAATATGTATGTATGATAAGAGTTTCTAAAAATTATTTACAAATGTTCAGATGTTTAAGGTTTATGATCTACTTCTAAACGGCTACAGGCTTCCCGGGGAGGTGGGAGGGTACATGTGAATCTGCAGCGACTAATGCCACGAACAGATGTACACTGGGTAAGTGACATTTTCAGTTCGATGGCATATGTTGCTGCAGATACACATGTTTGGCATAGACTATAAAGCAGTTACCTCCCCTAAAAGCGGTGGTTTAGCCTGTAGGAGTTGAAGTAGTTTGGAATAATGTTCTTAGTACAGCTTGGCCCACTGTAGCTTGTTGTGCATTTAGTACGTCTACACAGTAGTGTTTAGTAAACGTATGAGGCGTAGACCAGGTTGCAGCCTTACATATTTCGCTCATAGGAATGTTTCCTAGAAAGGCCATTGTAGCACCTTTCTTTCTGGTTGAGTGTGCCTTTGGTGTAATAGGCAATTCTCTTTTGGCTTTAAGATAGCATGTTTGAATGCACCTGACTATCCATCTAGCAATGCCTTGTTTAGAGATTGGATTTCCTATGTGTGGTTTTTGAAAAGCTATGAACAGTTGTTTTGTTTTCCTGATTAGCTTTGTTCTGTCAATGTAATACATTAGTGCTCTTTTGATGTCCAATGTATGTAGTGCCCTTTCAGCCACAGAATTTGGTTGTGGGAAGAACACTGGCAATTCTACTGTTTGATTTAAATGGAATGGTGAGATTACTTTTGGCAGAAATTTAGGATTTGTTCTTAGAACTATTTTATTGTTGTGTATTTGAATAAATGGTTCTTGTATGGTAAATGCCTGTATTTCACTTACTCTTCTGAGGGATGTGATTGCAATGAGAAATGCGACCTTCCAGGTTAGATATTGCATTTCACAGGAATGCATGGGTTCGAAAGGGGGACCCATGAGTCTTGTTAAGACGATGTTAAGGTTCCATGAAGGAACTGGTGGTGTTCTTGGTGGTATAATTCTTTTTAGCCCTTCCATGAATGCTTTAATAACTGGTATTCTAAATAGAGACGATGAATGAGTAGTTTGTAGGTAAGCAGATATAGCTGCGAGGTGTATTTTTATAGATGAAAAAGCGAGATTCGCTTTTTGCAAATGTAGTAAGTATCCTACTATGTCTTTAGTAGAGGCATGTACTGGTTGTATTTGATTGGCATGGCAGTAGTAAACAAATCTTTTCCACTTAGATGCATAGCAGTGTCTAGTGGAAGGTTTTCTAGCTTGTTTTATGACCTCCATGCATTCTTGTGTGAGGTCCAAGTGTCCAAATTCTAGGATTTCAGGAGCCAAATTGCCAGATTCAATGATGCTGGGTTTGGATGTCTGATCTGTTGTTTGTGTTGTGTTAACAGATCTGGCCTGTTGGGTAGTTTGACATGCGGTACTAGTGAAAGGTCTAGTAGAGTTGTATACCAAGGTTGTCTTGCCCATGTGGGTGCTATCAGTATGAGTTTGAGTTGGTTTTGACTCAACTTGTTTACTAGATATGGAAGGAGAGGGAGAGGGGGAAAAGCGTACGCAAATATCCCTGACCAATTCATCCATAGAGCATTGCCTTGTGATTCGCGGTGTGGGTACCTGGATGCGAAGTTTTGGCATTTTGAGTTTTCTCTTGTTGCGAACAAATCTATCTGGGGTGTTCCCCAAATTTGAAAGTACTTGTTCAGAACTTGGGGGTGAATTTCCCATTCGTGGACTTGTTGGTGGTCTCGCGAAAGGTTGTCTGCTAGTTGGTTTTGTATTCCTGGAATAAATTGTGCTATTAGGCGAATGTTGTTGTGAATCGCCCACTGCCAAATTTTTTGTGTTAGGAGGCACAATTGTGTTGAGTGTGTTCCTCCTTGTTTGTTTAGATAATACATTGTTGTCATGTTGTCTGTTTTGACAAGAATGTATTTGTGTGTTATTATGGGTTGGAAGGCTTTTAACGCTAGAAATACTGCCAACAGTTCTAGGTAATTGATATGAAGTTTTGTTTCGTGTATATCCCATTGTCCTTGAATGCTGTGGTGATTGAGGTGTGCTCCCCACCCTGTCATGGAAGCATCTGTTGTTATAACGTATTGAGGCACTGGGTCCTGAAATGTCCGCCCTTTGTTTAAATTTTTGCTGTTCCACCATAGAAGCGAGAGGTATGTTTGGCGGTCTACCAACACCAGATTTTGAAGTTGACCCTGTGCCTGTGACCATTGTGATGCTAGACACTGTTGTAAGGGTCGCATGTGTAGTCTTGCGTTTGGGACAATGGCTATGCATGATGACATCATGCCTAGAAGTTTTAGCACAAGTTCTGCTTGTATCTTTTGGTTTGGAAACATAGCACTTATTAGCTTGTGGAATGCTTGCACTCTTTGTGGACTTGGAGTGGCAATTCCTTTTGATGTGTTGATGGTTGCTCCTAGATATTGTTGTGTTTGACACGGTTCTAGGTGTGATTTTGTGTAGTTGATGGAAAACCCCAGTTTGTGAAGGGTTTGTATGACAAAGGTGGTGTCGTTTGCGCATTTTTTTACTGTGTTGGTTTTGATTAGCCAGTCGTCTAGGTAAGGGAACACATGTATGTGTTGTCTCCTGATGTGTGCTGCTACTACTGCTAGACATTTTGTGAACACTCTTGGTGCAGTTGTTATTCCGAATGGCAACACCTTGAATTGGTAATGTATTCCTTTGAATACGAACCGTAGGTACTTTCTGTGAGAAGGGTGTATTGGTATATGAAAGTACGCATCCTTTAGGTCTAATGTGGTCATGTAATCTTGCTGTTTGAGCAGTGGAATGATGTCTTGTAGTGTGACCATGTGAAAATGGTCCGATATGATGTAGGTATTTAGTGTCCTGAGATCTAATATTGGTCTTAATGTTTCGTCTCTTTTTGGAATTAGAAAGTACAGGGAGTAAACTCCTGTGTTTTTTTGTTGTACTGGTACTAATTCTATTGCATCCTTTTGCAGTAGTGCTTGAACTTCTAGTCCTAAAAGTTCTAAATGATGTTGTGACATTTTGCGTGTTTTGGGGGGGATGTTTGGTGGGAAGTTGTGGAATTCTATGCAATAGCCATGTTGGATTATTGCTAATACCCAATTGTCTGTTGTAATCTGTTGCCAAGCTTGATAGAATTGGCTTAGTCTTCCCCCCACTGGTGTTGAGTGAAGGGGTTGCGTGACTTGAAAGTCACTGTTTAGGTGGAGGTGTTTTTGGAGTCTGGAATCTTCCCCTACTCCTTGGGAATTGACCCCCCCGATATCCCCTGAAACCACCCCTTTGGAAGGAACCCTGATATGGTGTGGTTCTTGATTGTTGGCTGGTGGTGTCTGTGGGTTGGCCACGAAACCCCCCTCTAAATGGAGTTTTTCTGAAAGAGCCTCTGCTCTGCGGGGAGTAGAGTGCGCCCATGGCTTTGGCCGTGTCTGTGTCCTTTTTAAGTTTTTCAATGGCTGTATCCACTTCCGAGCCAAACAGTTGTTTCTCGTTGAAGGGCATATTAAGGACAGCCTGCTGGATTTCAGGTTTGAAGCCTGAAGTGCGTAGCCAAGCGTGTCTCCTTATGGTGACAGCAGTGTTGACTGTTCTTGCTGCAGTATCGGCTGCGTCTAGTGAAGAGCGGATTTGATTGTTTGAGATCGTTTGTCCCTCTTCCACTATTTGCTGCGCCCTTTTTTGGTATTCCTGGGGAAGATGGTCTACGAGAAGTTGCATCTCGTCCCAGTGTGCGCGGTCATATCTGGCCAGCAGCGCTTGTGAATTTGCGATGCGCCACTGGTTGGCTGCCTGTGACGCCACTCTTTTCCCTGCCGCGTCAAATTTTCTGCTTTCTTTGTCCGGAGGTGGGGCGTCGCCAGATGTATGTGAATTTGCTCTTTTGCGAGCTGCCCCTACTACCACAGAGTCGGGTGGTAACTGTGAAGTAATAAACACTGGGTCTGTGGGTGGTGGTTTGTATTTCTTATCCACCCTTGGGGTGATGGCTCTTGATTTTACGGGCTCCTCAAAAATTTGTTTTGCGTGCCGTAACATCCCTGGTAGCATTGGGAGACATTGATATTGTGTAGGAAGTTGGCTCTGTATGTGCTATTTCAAAGTAAGGAATAGCATGCACAGAGTCCAAGGGTTCCCCTTAGAGGTAAAATAGTGGTAAAAATAGATAATACTAATGCTCTATTTTGTGGTAGTGTGGTCGAGCAGTAGGCTTATCCAAGGAGTAGTGTTAAGCATTTGTTGTACATACACATAGACAATAAATGAGGTACACACACTCAGAGACAAATCCAGCCAATAGGTTTTTATATAGAAAAATATCTTTTCTTAGTTTATTTTAAGAACCACAGGTTCAAGTTCTACATGTAATAGCTCATTCGAAAGGTATTGCAGGTAAGTACTTTAGGAACTTCAAATCATCAAAATTGCATGTATACTTTTCAAGTTATTGACAAATAGCTGTTTTAAAAGTGGACACTTAGTGCAATTTTCACAGTTCCTAGGGGAGGTAAGTATTTGTTAGTTTTACCAGGTAAGTAAGACACTTACAGGGTTTAGTTCTTGGTCCAAGGTAGCCCACCGTTGGGGGTTCAGAGCAACCCCAAAGTCACCACACCAGCAGTTCAGGGCCGGTCAGGTGCAGAGTTCAAAGTGGAGCCCAAAACACATAGGCTAGAATGGAGAGAAGGGGGTGCCCCGGTTCCGGTCTGCTTGCAGGTAAGTACCCGCGTCTTCGGAGGGCAGACCAGGGGGGTTTTGTAGGGCACCGGGGGGGACACAAGTCCACACAGAAATTTCACCCTCAGCAGCGCGGGGGCGGCCGGGTGCAGCGTAGAAACAAGCGTCGGGTTTGTAATGTTAGTCTATGAGAGATCTCGGGATCTCTTCAGCGCTGCAGGCAGGCAAGGGGGGGATTCCTCGGGGAAACCTCCACTTGGGCAAGGGAGAGGGACTCCTGGGGGTCACTTCTCCAGTGAAAGTCCGGTCCTTCAGGTCCTGGGGGCTGCGGGTGCAGGGTCTCTCCCAGGCGTCGGGACTTTAGGTTCAAAGAGTCGCGGTCAGGGGAAGCCTCGGGATTCCCTCTGCAGGCGGCGCTGTGGGGGCTCAGGGGGGACAGGTTTTGGTACTCACAGTATCAGAGTAGTCCTGGGGTCCCTCCTGAGGTGTTGGATCGCCACCAGCCGAGTCGGGGTCGCCGGGTGCAGTGTTGCAAGTCTCACGCTTCTTGCGGGGAGCTTGCAGGGTTCTTTAAAGCTGCTGGAAACCAAGTTGCAGCTTTTCTTGGAGCAGGTCCGCTGTCCTCGGGAGTTTCTTGTCTTTTCGAAGCAGGGGCAGTCCTCAGAGGATGTCGAGGTCGCTGGTCCCTTCGGAAGGCGTCGCTGGAGCAGGATCTTTGGAAGGCAGGAGACAGGCCGGTGAGTTTCTGGAGCCAAGGCAGTTGTCGTCTTCTGGTCTTCCGCTGCAGGGGTTTTCAGCTGGGCAGTCCTTCTTCTTGTTGCAGGAATCTAATTTTCTAGGGTTCAGGGTAGCCCTTAAATACTAAATTTAAGGGCGTGTTTAGGTCTGGGGGGTTAGTAGCCAATGGCTACTAGCCCTGAGGGTGGGTACACCCTCTTTGTGCCTCCTCCCAAGGGGAGGGGGTCACAATCCTAACCCTATTGGGGGAATCCTCCATCTGCAAGATGGAGGATTTCTAAAAGTTAGAGTCACCTCAGCTCAGGACACCTTAGGGGCTGTCCTGACTGGCCAGTGACTCCTCCTTGTTATTCTCATTATTTTCTCCGGCCTTGCCGCCAAAAGTGGGGCCTGGCCGGAGGGGGCGGGCAACTCCACTAGCTGGAGTGTCCTGCTGGGTTGGCACAAAGGAGGTGAGCCTTTGAGGCTCACCGCCAGGTGTGACAATTCCTGCCTGGGGGAGGTGTTAGCATCTCCACCCAGTGCAGGCTTTGTTACTGGCCTCAGAGTGACAAAGGCACTCTCCCCATGGGGCCAGCAACATGTCTCGGTTTGTGGCAGGCTGCTAAAACTAGTCAGCCTACACAGATAGTCGGTTAAGTTTCAGGGGGCACCTCTAAGGTGCCCTCTGTGGTGTATTTTACAATAAAATGTACACTGGCATCAGTGTGCATTTATTGTGCTGAGAAGTTTGATACCAAACTTCCCAGTTTTCAGTGTAGCCATTATGGTGCTGTGGAGTTCGTGTTTGACAGACTCCCAGACCATATACTCTTATGGCTACCCTGCACTTACAATGCCTAAGGTTTTGTTTAGACACTGTAGGGGTACCATGCTCATGCACTGGTACCCTCACCTATGGTATAGTGCACCCTGCCTTAGGGCTGTAAGGCCTGCTAGAGGGGTGTCTTATCTATACTGCATAGGCAGTGAGAGGCTGGCATGGCACCCTGAGGGGAGTGCCATGTCGACTTACTCGTTTTGTCCTCACTAGCACACACAAGCTGGTAGGCAGTGTGTCTGTGCTGAGTGAGAGGTCTCCAGGGTGGCATAAGACATGCTGCAGCCCTTAGAGACCTTCCTGGGCATCAGGGCCCTTGGTACTAGAAGTACCAGTTACAAGGGACTTATCTGGGTGCCAGGGTCTGCCAATTGTGGATACAAAAGTACAGGTTAGGGAAAGAACACTGGTGCTGGGGCCTGGTTAGCAGGCCTCAGCACACTTTCAATTGTAAACATAGCATCAGCAAAGGCAAAAAGTCAGGGGGCAACCATGCCAAGGAGGCATTTCCTTACACAACCCCCCCCCAAACGAAAGAGGATGAGACTAACCTTTCCCAAGAGAGTCTTCATTTTCTAAGTGGAAGAACCTGGAAAGGCCATCTGCATTGGCATGGGCAGTCCCAGGTCTGTGTTCCACTATAAAGTCCATTCCCTGTAGGGAGATGGACCACCTCAACAGTTTAGGATTTTCACCTTTCATTTGCATCAGCCATTTGAGAGGTCTGTGGTCAGTTTGAACTAGGAAGTGAGTCCCAAAGAGGTATGGTCTCAGCTTCTTCAGGGACCAAACCACAGCAAAGGCCTCCCTCTCAATGGCACTCCAACGCTGCTCCCTGGGGAGTAACCTCCTGCTAATGAAAGCAACAGGCTGGTCAAGGCCATCATCATTTGTTTGGGACAAAACTGCCCCTATCCCATGTTCAGAGGCATCAGTCTGCACAATGAACTGCTTAGAATAATCTGGAGCTTTGAGAACTGGTGCTGAGCACATTGCCTGTTTCAGGGTGTCAAAGGCCTGTTGGCAGTCCACAGTCCAGTTCACTTTCTTGGGCATTTTCTTGGAGGTGAGCTCAGTGAGGGCTGTCACAATGGATCCATATCCCTTCACAAACCTCCTGTAGTACCCAGTCAAGCCAAGGAATGCCCTGACTTGAGTCTGGGTTTTTGGAGCTACCCAGTCCAGAATAGTCTGGATCTTGGGTTGGAGTGGCTGAACTTGGCCTCCACCTACAAGGTGTCCCAAGTAAACCACAGTTCCCTGCCCTATCTGGCATTTGGATGCCTTGATAGAGAGGCCTGCAGATTGCAGAGCCTTCAAAACCTTCCTCAGGTGGACCAGGTGATCCTGCCAGGTGGAGCTAAAGACAGCAATATCATCAAGATAAGCTGTGCTAAAGGACTCCAAGCCAGCAAGGACTTGATTCACCAACCTTTGGAAGGTGGCAGGGGCATTCTTTAAACCAAAGGGCATAACAGTAAACTGATAATGCCCATCAGGTGTGGAGAATGCTGTCTTTTCTTTTGCTCCAGGTGCCATTTTTATTTGCCAGTACCCTGCTGTCAAGTCAAAGGTACTTAGAAATTTGGCAGCACCTAATTTATCAATGAGCTCATCAGCTCTTGGAATTGGATGAGCATCTGTCTTGGTGACAGAATTGAGCCCTCTGTAGTCCACACAAAACCTCATCTCTTTCTTTCCATCTGTGGTGTGAGGTTTGGGGACTAAGACCACTGGGCTAGCCCAGGGGCTGTCAGAGCGCTCAATGACTCCCAATTCCAGCATCTTGTGGACTTCCACCTTGATGCTTTCCTTAACATGGTCAGACTGTCTAAAGATTTTGTTCTTGACAGGCATGCTGTCTCCTGTGTCCACATCATGGGTACACAGGTGTGTCTGACCAGGGGTTAAGGAGAAGAGTTCAGGAAACTGTTGTAGGACTCTCCTACAATCAGCTTGCTGTTGGCCAGAGAGGGTGTCTGAGTAGATCACTCCATCTACTGTACTATCTTTTGGGTCTGATGACAGAAGATCAGGGAGAGGTTCACTCTCTGCCTCCTGATCCTCATCTGTTACCATCAACAGATTGACATCAGCCCTGTCGTGGAAGAGCTTAAGGCGGTTTACATGGATCACCCTTTTGGGGCTCCTGCTTGTGCCCAGGTCCACCAAGTAGGTGACCTGACTCTTCCTCTCTAGTACTGGGTAAGGGCCACTCCATTTGTCCTGGAGTGCCCTGGGAGCCACAGGCTCCAGAACCCAGACTTTCTGCCCTGGTTGGAACTCAACCAGTGCAGCCTTTTGGTCATACCAAGACTTCTGGAGCTGTTGGCTGGCCTCAAGGTTTTTGGTTGCCTTTTCCATGTACTCTGCCATTCTAGAGCGAAGGCCAAGTACATAGTCCACTATGTCCTGTTTAGGCTCATGGAGAGGTCTCTCCCAGCCTTCTTTAACAAGGGCAAGTGGTCCCCTTACAGGATGACCAAACAGAAGTTCAAAGGGTGAGAACCCTACTCCCTTCTGTGGTACCTCCCTGTAAGCGAAAAGCAGACATGGCAGGAGGACATCCCATCTCCTTTTGAGTTTTTCTGGGAGCCCCATGATCATGCCTTTTAATGTCTTGTTGAATCTCTCAACTAAGCCATTAGTTTGTGGATGGTAAGGTGTAGTGAATTTATAAGTCACTCCACACTCATTCCACATGTGTTTTAGGTATGCTGACATGAAGTTGGTACCTCTGTCAGACACCACCTCCTTAGGGAAACCCACTCTGGTAAAGATACCAATGAGGGCCTTGGCTACTGCAGGGGCAGTAGTTGACCTAAGGGGAATAGCTTCAGGATACCTGGTAGCATGATCCACTACTACCAGGATATACATATTTCCTGAGGCTGTGGGAGGTTCCAGTGGACCAACTATGTCCACACCCACTCTTTCAAAGGGAACCCCCACCACTGGAAGTGGAATGAGGGGGGCCTTTGGATGCCCACCTGTCTTACCACTGGCTTGACAGGTGGGGCAGGAGAGGCAAAACTCCTTAACCATGCTGGACATATTGGGCCAGTAGAAGTGGTTGACTAACCTCTCCCACGTCTTGGTTTGTCCCAAATGTCCAGCAAGGGGAATGTCATGGGCCAATGTTAGGATGAACTCTCTGAACAGCTGAGGCACTACCACTCTCCTAGTGGCACCAGGTTTGGGGTCTCTGGCCTCAGTGTACAGGAGCCCATCTTCCCAATAGACCCTATGTGTTCCATTTTTCTTGCCTTTGGACTCTTCAGCAGCTTGCTGCCTAAGGCCTTCAAGAGAGGGACAGGTTTCTTGTCCCTTACACAGCTCATCCCTTGAGGGTCCCCCTGGGCCTAAGAGCTCAACCTGATAAGGTTCAAGCTCCAAAGGCTCAGTTCCCTCAGAGGGCAGAACTTCTTCCTGAGAAGAGAGGTTCCCTTTCTTTTGCTGTGTTGCAGTTGGTTTCCCAACTGACTTTCCTGTTCTCTTGGTAGGCTGGGCCATCGTTCCAGACTCCAGCTCTACTTTTTCACCCTGTGCCTTGCATTGTGCTCTTGTTTTCACACACACCAGTTCAGGGATACCCAGCATTGCTGCATGGGTTTTTAGCTCTACCTCAGCCCATGCTGAGGACTCCAGGTCATTTCCAAGCAGACAGTCCACTGGGATATTTGAGGAGACCACCACCTGTTTCAGGCCATTGACCCCTCCCCATTCTAAAGTAACCATTGCCATGGGATGTACTTTTCTCTGATTGTCAGCGTTGGTGACTGTGTAAGTTTTTCCAGTCAGGTATTGGCCAGGGGAAACCAGTTTCTCTGTCACCATGGTGACACTGGCACCTGTATCCCTCAGGCCCTCTATTCTAGTCCCATTAATTAAGAGTTGCTGTCTGTATTTTTGCATGTTAGGCGGCCAGACAGCTAGTGTGGCTAAATCCACCCCACCCTCAGAAACTAGAGTAGCTTCAGTGTGGACCCTGATTTGCTCTGGGCACACTGTTGATCCCACTTGGAGACTAGCCATACCAGTGTTACCTGGATGGGAGTTTGGAGTGGAACCTTTCTTGGGACAGGCCTTGTCTCCAGTTTGGTGTCCATGCTGTTTACAGCTATGACACCAGGCCTTTTTGGGATCAAAGTTTTTACCCTTGTACCCATTGTTTTGTGAAGAGGCTCTGGGCCCACCCTCCTGTGCAGGTTTTTGGGGGCCTGTAGAAGACTCTTTACTATTTTTAGTTTTGGTTGTCTCATCACCCTTCTGCTGGGGAGTCTTTGTGACCCCTTTCTTTTGGTCACCCCCTGTTGAAGTCTTGGACACCCTTGTCTTGACCCAATGGTCCGCCTTCTTTCCCAATTCTTGGGGAGAAATTGGTCCTAGGTCTACCAGATGCTGATGCAGTTTATCATTGAAACAATTACTTAACAGGTGTTCTTTCACAAATAAATTGTACAGCCCATCATAATTACTTACACCACTGCCTTGAATCCAACCATCTAGTGTTTTCACTGAGTAGTCAACAAAGTCAACCCAGGTCTGGCTCGAGGATTTTTGAGCCCCCCTGAACCTAATCCTGTACTCCTCAGTGGAGAATCCAAAGCCCTCAATCAGGGTACCCTTCATGAGGTCATAAGATTCTGCATCTTGTCCAGAGAGTGTGAGGAGTCTATCCCTACACTTTCCTGTGAACATTTCCCAAAGGAGAGCACCCCAGTGAGATCTGTTCACTTTTCTGGTTACACAAGCCCTCTCAAAAGCTGTGAACCATTTGGTGATGTCATCACCATCTTCATATTTAGTTACAATCCCTTTGGGGATTTTCAACATGTCAGGAGAATCTCTGACCCTATTTATGTTGCTGCCACCATTGATGGGTCCTAGGCCCATCTCTTGTCTTTCCCTTTCTATGGCTAGGATCTGTCTTTCCAAAGCCAACCTTTTGGCCATCCTGGCTAACTGGATGTCCTCTTCACTGGAGTTATCCTCAGTGATTTCAGAGTTGTTGGTCCCTCCTGTGAGGGAACCAGCATCCCTGACTATTATTTGTGGAGTCAGGGCTTGAGAAGCCCTGCTCTCCCTAAGTAGGACTGGAGGGGGGGAATTTCCCTCCAAGTCACTATCTTCATCCTCTGAGTTGCCATCCTCAGAGGGGTTGGCCTTTTCAAACTCTGCCAAAAGCTCCTGGAGCTGTACTTTGGTAGGTTTGGGGCCCATTGCTATTTTCTTTAGTTTACAGAGTGACCTTAGCTCTCTCATCTGTAGATGGAGGTAAGGTGTGGTGTCGAGTTCCACCACATTCACATCTGTGCTAGACATTATGCTTCTAAAAGTTGGAATACTTTTTAAGAAACTAAAACTGGTTCTAGAATCTAATTCAAACTTTTACAAACTTTTAAACTCTAAAAGAAATGCTAAACAGGATCTAACACAAGGCCCTAGCAGGTCTTTTAAGAATTTAGAAAACTTTTCAAATTGCAAAAATCAATTTCTAATGACAATTTTGGAATTTGTCGTGTGATCAGGTATTGGCTGAGTAGTCCAGCAAATGCAAAGTCTTGTACCCCACCGCTGATCCACCAATGTAGGAAGTTGGCTCTGTATGTGCTATTTCAAAGTAAGGAATAGCATGCACAGAGTCCAAGGGTTCCCCTTAGAGGTAAAATAGTGGTAAAAATAGATAATACTAATGCTCTATTTTGTGGTAGTGTGGTCGAGCAGTAGGCTTATCCAAGGAGTAGTGTTAAGCATTTGTTGTACATACACATAGACAATAAATGAGGTACACACACTCAGAGACAAATCCAGCCAATAGGTTTTTATATAGAAAAATATCTTTTCTTAGTTTATTTTAAGAACCACAGGTTCAAGTTCTACATGTAATAGCTCATTCGAAAGGTATTGCAGGTAAGTACTTTAGGAACTTCAAATCATCAAAATTGCATGTATACTTTTCAAGTTATTGACAAATAGCTGTTTTAAAAGTGGACACTTAGTGCAATTTTCACAGTTCCTAGGGGAGGTAAGTATTTGTTAGTTTTACCAGGTAAGTAAGACACTTACAGGGTTTAGTTCTTGGTCCAAGGTAGCCCACCGTTGGGGGTTCAGAGCAACCCCAAAGTCACCACACCAGCAGTTCAGGGCCGGTCAGGTGCAGAGTTCAAAGTGGAGCCCAAAACACATAGGCTAGAATGGAGAGAAGGGGGTGCCCCGGTTCCGGTCTGCTTGCAGGTAAGTACCCGCGTCTTCGGAGGGCAGACCAGGGGGGTTTTGTAGGGCACCGGGGGGGACACAAGTCCACACAGAAATTTCACCCTCAGCAGCGCGGGGGCGGCCGGGTGCAGCGTAGAAACAAGCGTCGGGTTTGTAATGTTAGTCTATGAGAGATCTCGGGATCTCTTCAGCGCTGCAGGCAGGCAAGGGGGGGATTCCTCGGGGAAACCTCCACTTGGGCAAGGGAGAGGGACTCCTGGGGGTCACTTCTCCAGTGAAAGTCCGGTCCTTCAGGTCCTGGGGGCTGCGGGTGCAGGGTCTCTCCCAGGCGTCGGGACTTTAGGTTCAAAGAGTCGCGGTCAGGGGAAGCCTCGGGATTCCCTCTGCAGGCGGCGCTGTGGGGGCTCAGGGGGGACAGGTTTTGGTACTCACAGTATCAGAGTAGTCCTGGGGTCCCTCCTGAGGTGTTGGATCGCCACCAGCCGAGTCGGGGTCGCCGGGTGCAGTGTTGCAAGTCTCACGCTTCTTGCGGGGAGCTTGCAGGGTTCTTTAAAGCTGCTGGAAACCAAGTTGCAGCTTTTCTTGGAGCAGGTCCGCTGTCCTCGGGAGTTTCTTGTCTTTTCGAAGCAGGGGCAGTCCTCAGAGGATGTCGAGGTCGCTGGTCCCTTCGGAAGGCGTCGCTGGAGCAGGATCTTTGGAAGGCAGGAGACAGGCCGGTGAGTTTCTGGAGCCAAGGCAGTTGTCGTCTTCTGGTCTTCCGCTGCAGGGGTTTTCAGCTGGGCAGTCCTTCTTCTTGTTGCAGGAATCTAATTTTCTAGGGTTCAGGGTAGCCCTTAAATACTAAATTTAAGGGCGTGTTTAGGTCTGGGGGGTTAGTAGCCAATGGCTACTAGCCCTGAGGGTGGG
Organism: Pleurodeles waltl; assembly: GCF_031143425.1. Taxonomy (NCBI): domain Eukaryota; kingdom Metazoa; phylum Chordata; class Amphibia; order Caudata; family Salamandridae; genus Pleurodeles; species Pleurodeles waltl. Next base: position 1,047,773,747 of record NC_090443.1, read on the forward strand.
TACACCCTCTTTGTGCCTCCTCCCAAGGGGAGGGGGTCACAATCCTAACCCTATTGGGGGAATCCTCCATCTGCAAGATGGAGGATTTCTAAAAGTTAGAGTCACCTCAGCTCAGGACACCTTAGGGGCTGTCCTGACTGGCCAGTGACTCCTCCTTGTTATTCTCATTATTTTCTCCGGCCTTGCCGCCAAAAGTGGGGCCTGGCCGGAGGGGGCGGGCAACTCCACTAGCTGGAGTGTCCTGCTGGGTTGGCACAAAGGAGGTGAGCCTTTGAGGCTCACCGCCAGGTGTGACAATTCCTGCCTGGGGGAGGTGTTAGCATCTCCACCCAGTGCAGGCTTTGTTACTGGCCTCAGAGTGACAAAGGCACTCTCCCCATGGGGCCAGCAACATGTCTCGGTTTGTGGCAGGCTGCTAAAACTAGTCAGCCTACACAGATAGTCGGTTAAGTTTCAGGGGGCACCTCTAAGGTGCCCTCTGTGGTGTATTTTACAATAAAATGTACACTGGCATCAGTGTGCATTTATTGTGCTGAGAAGTTTGATACCAAACTTCCCAGTTTTCAGTGTAGCCATTATGGTGCTGTGGAGTTCGTGTTTGACAGACTCCCAGACCATATACTCTTATGGCTACCCTGCACTTACAATGCCTAAGGTTTTGTTTAGACACTGTAGGGGTACCATGCTCATGCACTGGTACCCTCACCTATGGTATAGTGCACCCTGCCTTAGGGCTGTAAGGCCTGCTAGAGGGGTGTCTTATCTATACTGCATAGGCAGTGAGAGGCTGGCATGGCACCCTGAGGGGAGTGCCATGTCGACTTACTCGTTTTGTCCTCACTAGCACACACAAGCTGGTAGGCAGTGTGTCTGTGCTGAGTGAGAGGTCTCCAGGGTGGCATAAGACATGCTGCAGCCCTTAGAGACCTTCCTGGGCATCAGGGCCCTTGGTACTAGAAGTACCAGTTACAAGGGACTTATCTGGGTGCCAGGGTCTGCCAATTGTGGATACAAAAGTACAGGTTAGGGAAAGAACACTGGTGCTGGGGCCTGGTTAGCAGGCCTCAGCACACTTTCAATTGTAAACATAGCATCAGCAAAGGCAAAAAGTCAGGGGGCAACCATGCCAAGGAGGCATTTCCTTACATATTGGCTATGTGTAGCCGAGAGGGTGTTAAATAAAAAATCATCCTCTATAGGATCGGAATGCAGTTGGACATTGTGGAAGTCTGCAGCCCTAGCCACCAGTTGCGAGTATGAGGTACTGTCCTCTGGCGGTGACGGCTTTGTGGGGTATGACTCGGGATCATTGTCCGGCACTGGGGTGTCATACAGGTCCCAAGCGTCTTGATCCTGATCGTCATGACTTATGGTAGTTTGCGCTGGTGAGTGCATTTGTGGCGGTGTTTGTGCCGGCGATGCCTGTGGAGGAGAGGGCGGAGGCGTGACTTTTTTAACCACTTTGGCTTGTGGTTGTGTGTCATCCTTTGGAAGTCCGATCTTTCTTTTCCTCATGATTGGGGGAAGGGTTGATATCTTCCCTGTATCTTGCTGGATGCACAGTCTCTTTTGTGTGTAGTCCGATTCTACACTTTGGAGCTCTTGTCCAAATTTGTGCATTTGGCCACTTAGTCCTTGTTCCTCTGAGTAGGATGAAGGTGTGGTATTTTTCGGCGCCGAGAGAGAATGTTTTTTCGGTTTCGGCACCGACAGAATTTTTGTTCCTTTCGGCATGGATTCTCGGTGCCGATGTCTTTCGGTGCCGGTATCTTGTTTTTGTCTCTCGGAGCCGCTTTCTCGGCTCCGAGGTTGCTCCATGGCGGTCCCTCGACCGGAGTCGGGTGTCTTCGCTATGGGCGTGCCCTTTTTCGGCCCCTTCGACGGGTCGCCTGATTTATGGGTCGAGCCATGGCCTGTTGGCAGTGGCGTCCCCTGGGCTTTTGGTTTGTCGATGGATTTACTTTTCGACGTCTTACTCACAGTTTGTTGCTGTTGTTCGACGTCGGAGTCTCCGGATTCTGATTCCGGAACCGAGAATGTTTCCTCTTCGTCGTCGAAACGTTGTTTTGTCGACGTGGACGCCATTTGGTGACGCCTGGCTCTTCGGTCCCGGAGTGTTTTTCTGGACCGGAAGGCTCGACAGGCTTCACAGGTATCCTCCTTGTGCTCGGGGGACAAGCACAAGTTACAGACCAAGTGCTGATCTGTATAAGGATACTTACTGTGACATTTTGGGCAGAAACAAAACGGGGTCCGTTCCATCGGCTTCGATGTCGCACGCGGTCGGGCCGACCAGGCCCCGATGGGGGATCGAAACTGCCCCAAAGTCTTCCGATGATCGGTGTCGATGTACCTAACTATCCCGATACCGAACGGAACAATACCGACGCTTTCTTCCGAGATTCTGACTAACTTTCCGAACCGAAACACGGAGCGAAAAGGAATACGTCCGAACCCGACAGCGGAAAAAAACAATCTAAGATGGAGTCGACGCCCATGCGCAATGGAGCCAAAGAGGGAGGAGTCCTTCGGTCCCGTGACCAAAAAGACTTCTTCGAAGAAAAACAACTTGTAATACTCCGAGCCCAACACCAGGCAGCGGACTGTGCCAAACATGTGTATCTGCAGCAACATATGCCATCGAACTTTTAATTACCTTTCAATGGTGTTACCTATTCTGTCACGGCGTGGTATCTTTAATGTTTAAGCGATGTGAACATGCAGATGGCTTCAAGTAGCATAGCGGAAATATACTCCTCCTGTATGAAGCAGAGTTGCACACGCTGTCTATACTCACTGATCCATTCATGGTAGTAACTCTCATCCACTTTTCAAATTCATCATTTCATGGTGAAGCATTCTCAAATACAACACTTGGTGTCAACTTTAATCCATGCAAGTACTCCATTCTTTGGATTATTCCAAATTCTGCCAGTGATCAACCATTCGCATGTCTTTAGAGATCGTCATATCTCAAATCAACATCTAGTCGTTTCACTGCTCTCAGCAAACTCAACCGCTGCAAGTATCTGAACGATAGCCCCACTTGTGTTAGCATTCAGAATTCCATTATCATCTTGAGTAATAACTGGTTGTACGCATCACCACACCTGATATGAGCTCCTTCATGTGCATTTTACTGGTTGATGTTGTGGTAGAATTAGCATCTGAAAAAAGTCACAAAGAAAGTTGTCGCCATACCCCAACCCATTCCACACTATGCAGTAAGACTAAAATCGTATTTCACGCCTGAATACAGCTCAAAGCAACAGCACGTGTAGAGCATTCCAAGACTAACCCCAAAATATCTCACTTTCAAATTAAGCCTTAATCCCCCATGAAAGCAGTAGGCAATTGTAGCACTTAGCTTATGGTTCATGTACTTGCGATGACTTTCAGGGTTGGAGTACATTGCACACAGCGAGTAAATGCCACCTCCGCCTGAGTTGGAAAACATTCAACTGCCAGCTAAACCAATAACTTCCTTTTGTTAGAGGCATCTGCCTTTTTCAGCTCTTATTGTTCACCACAACACGATGGATGCTTGCCTTTCTCTTGCTGTATCCTACTAGTAGGAAAAAAAGAAACCTACCAAATAGACAAAATAAACTAAAGAACCCTAATGGAAAAATGCAACGAAAGACACTGTGTATGGCTGCAATTACATCAGAGAAGCTGCACAATTTCTAAAAAGTAACCACTAACATTATCAACCAAAAAAAAAACATAAAATTGCCAATTACAACTGCAGAACATGTCTTAGTCTACTCTTGCGCCATTAGCTACAAGTGAAATAAATAAAACATGTACCTCCTCTAGGAACACAAAATATGCTACACTTCCAAAGGGCCTTGCTCACCAACAGGTGGAAACACCTCATTAGCCGGAGTCTGTGAAAAAACAAAACAAAAAACATATCACCCTGCCTTCTCCCCAACTCCAAAGCTACCCCCACAGATATTGCACCTTCACAACTAAGCAGCTTCTCTTTGTTTTTCTTATTATACTTTTTGGCCCAAAAAGAAGCACTCAACTACTGCTTTTGTATACTGCTGTCTGACACAATTAAGTACTTATCAATTCACCTCATCTCAAGCCGCATCAATGCTTCCACTGAAATATTTCGAGCCCAATGCCAACAACTCTCGGCACAGCTGTAGTCCACATTAACATGTACGTCTCGACTAGGCATAACATCTCTTGGATCCAAGTCATACTGCTACTGGAGGAATTCTTACAGCCTGGCACTTTGAGACCCAGCACAACGTAGTGGAAAAATAATCGGCCTTGACGTTCCCTGCTGGAAATAGAAAAAGCATGCCTAACACAAACAATGCAATAAAGCATCTAACTAGCCTTTTTCAGACTGTTTCGTACATAACTAAATTCCAAGAGGTTAGAAAACAAGCAACTCTAACCTACCACTGATATCAAAACCCTCTCTACTCTTTATTATAATGATTAATAATCAGTACCTTGTAATAACAGTACCTCATCTTACATAGCACCATATTTCAAAGCTGTAAGCATTCGCTGTGCTTCATAGTAGGAAAAAAACAATCTTCTCCGAAGGAAAGAGTTGCGCACACTGCCTACTTTCTTCCACTCACGCTAGTGAGTTGTTCACTGTTCAATTCAGCAATATATCGAGAAGCATTTTCAATACAACGCTTAACGTACACACTATTTTTCATGCAGTTGTTACTTATCTTGTATCATTCCAGATTCTCATTCTGATGAGCACACCCCCATCTCTTTAGAGCAAGAGATCAGCCATTCAGCATCTAGAGTCCCGCCACAGCTTCCGGCAAATTCGTACCACGGCTAGTATCTGAATGTTGTTTGCAATTACGTGTGCTGACGTTTGTTGTGGATGTCATTCGCATCTTGAATGGCACTTTCTTTTTACTACTCACAAAACTTTGCTGCAGAATATGCGATTAGCCTCTCCATGTGCATCTTTGTTGGCAGTTGTGTGGTAGAAGTCATCTCTGTAAAATGTCACAAAGAAAGTTGTTGCAAAACCCCAACCCACTCTACAGTATGCGTTCAAAGAGTTGTATCCCATTTATTCATCATGGCTATTCAAAGCATTTGTGGAGAGTGTCAAGAAGCTTTGTACCTGCACAGGCTAAAATCAAGATCCCCTAAAACTGAGGAGGCAATCGTAGCTTTCATGCACCGTCGGAGGTAAAGTTTCATTGTCAGCCATGTCAGTAACGGCAATTTGTTAAAGAGAAGAGCCATACTCAAATCTCGTTGTCCATCACAACACAAATTGATGCTTTCCTTTCCTCATTGCTACCGAGTGAAAAAAAAAGAGAAACCGACAAAAAGAAAAAAAAAAAAGAAAAGAGAGAAAAAACAATGCACATATCTGGAATATATTCAGAGAAGCTGCAAATTTATGAGAAAGCCAAACTAAAAGTTTTCAGACACACCCAACACTGAAAATTGCATCAGTCGAGCCAAAAGAGGTGTTGGGACACTAAATTAACAAAAAAAAAATATATATCTACTTCAATCACCAAAAGTTATGCTCTCCTATGCAGACAACATAAAAGAAACACTGCAATTCCCACACGTTTGTTTTGAATAAATGACCTGACCAATTAATTCTTGCAAGTTCCATTAAATGGTTTTAGGAAATATAATTAAATGATCAGCAATTTCACAAACACGCATTTGGGTAAAAACAAAACGCTATTACATGCAAATTTATCATTGGTGACAATGCTCAAATTCAGCAGTAATGATGAATGAAAATGTCACTTACCCAGTGTACATCTGTTCGTGGCATCAGTCGCTGAGATTCACATGGTATGCATGAGCTCGCCATCTGGTGTTGGGTCGGAGTGTTACAAGTTGTTTTTCTTCGAAGAAGTGTTTTCGAGTCACGGGACCGAGTGACTCCACCTTCTGTGCTCATTGCGCATGGGCGTCGACTCCATCTTCGATTGTTTTCCCCGCAGAGGGTGAGGTAGGAGTTGTACTATAGTAATAGAGCCCGCGCAATGAAAAATGTAAGTATGTACCTATTAAAGGATTAAGTAATATATATACAAATGTACAAAATTGAAGGTAACTTCTGAACTGCTACAGGCTTCCGGGGAGGTGGGTGGGTCCATGTGAATCTCAGCGACTGATGCCACGAACAGATGTACACTGGGTAAGTGACATTTTCAGTTCGATGGCATCTGTCGCTGTAGATACACATGGTATGCATAGACTAGTAAGCAGTTAGTTCCCCATAAGCGGTGGTTTAGCCTGTAGGAGTAGAAGTTGTCTGAAATAGAGTTCTTAATACAGCTTGACCTACTGTAGCTTGTTGTGCGGATAGCACATCTATACAGTAGTGTTTGGTGAATGTGTGAGGCGTAGACCAAGTGGCTGCCTTACATATTTCTTGCATTGGGATGTTTCCTAAAAAGGCCATTGAAGCACCTTTTTTCCTTGTTGAATGCGCCCTGGGAGTAATGGGCAGTTGTCTTTTTGCTTTAAGGTAGCAGATTTGGATGCATTTAACTATCCATCTGGCTATACCTTGTTTTGATATTGGGTTACCTGCATGAGGTTTTTGGAATGCAATAAATAGCTGTTTAGTTTTTCTGATGTTCTTCGTTCTGTCAATGTAGTACATTAATGCTCTTTTGACATCTAATGTATGTAGTGCTCTTTCAGCCACAGAATCTGGCTGTGGGAAGAATACTGGTAGTTCTACCGTTTGATTTAGATGGAATGGAGAAATAACTTTTGGTAAAAATTTTGGATTAGGTCGTAGGACGACCTTATTTTTATGTATTTGTATAAAAGGCTCTTGTGTTGTGAACGCTTGAATTTCACTTACTCTTCTTAGAGATGTAATGGCGATGAGAAAGGCAACTTTCCAGGTGAGGAATTGTATTCCGCAAGAGTGCATGGGTTCGAAAGGTGGGCCCATGAGTCTTGTTAGAACCACGTTTAGGTTCCATGAAGGAACAGGTGGTGTTCTTGGTGGTATAATTCTTTTAAGCCCTTCTATGAATGCTTTGATAACTGGTATCCTATACAAGGAAGTTGAATATGTAGTTTGCAGGTATGCAGATATTGCTGCAAGATGTATTTTAATAGAAGAGAAGGCTAGCTTTGCTTTTTGTAAATGGAGCAAGTAATTGACTATATGTTTTGGAGTTGCCTCTAGTGGTTGTATCTGATTATGATGGCAGTACCAAACAAATCTTTTCCACTTACTTGCGTAGCAGTGTCTAGTGGATGGCCTTCTGGCCTGCTTTATGACTTCCATACACTCTTGGCTAAGTTGTAAGTGTCCGAATTCTAGGATTTCAGGAGCCAGATTGCTAGATTCAGCGATGCTGGGTCCGGGTGTCTGATCTGTTGGTTGTGTTGCGTTAACAGATCTGGTTTGTTGGGCAGTTTGATGTGTGGTACTACAGACAGATCTAGCAGTGTTGTGTACCAGGGTTGTCTTGCCCACGTTGGTGCTATTAAAATGAGTTTGAGTTTGTTTTGACTCAATTTGTTTACTAGGTAAGGAAGGAGAGGGAGAGGAGGAAAAGCGTAAGCAAATATTCCTGACCAGTTCATCCATAGGGCATTGCCTTGGGATTGCTTGTGTGGGTATCTGGACGCGAAGTTTTGGCATTTTGCGTTCTCTTTTGTTGCAAATAAGTCTATTTGTGGTGTTCCCCAGAGTGTGAAGTAGGTGTTCAGAATTTGTGGGTGGATTTCCCATTCGTGGACTTGCTGGTGATCTCGAGAGAGATTGTCTGCCAGCTGATTCTGGATCCCCGGAATAAACTGTGCTATTAGACCAATTTGATGGTGGATTGCCCACTTCCATATTTTTTGAGCTAACAAGCTTAACTGCGTTGAATGTGTTCCTCCTTGTTTGTTTAGATAATACATCGTTGTCATGTTGTCTGTTTTGACAAGGATGTATTTGTGGGTTATGATTGGTTGGAAAGCTTTTAGTGCTTGAAAAACTGCTAATAATTCTAGATGATTTATATGCAGTTTTGTTTGATGTATGTTCCATTGTCCTCTTATGTTGTGTTGATTGAGATGTGCTCCCCACCCTGTCATGGAAGCATCTGTTGTTATTACGTACTGTGGCACTGGGTCTTGGAAAGGCCGCCCTCTGTTTAAATTTATACTGTTCCACCATAGAAGCGATAGGTAAGTTTGGCGGTCTAGCAACACCAGATCTAGAAGGTGACCCTGTGCTTGAGACCACTGTGAGGCTAGGCACTGTTGTAAGGGCCTCATGTGCAGTCTTGCGTTTGGGACAATGGCTATGCATGAGGACATCATGCCTAGAAGCTGTAGTATTGTTCTTGCTTGTATTGTTTGGTTTGGAGACATGTGTTGAATGACCCTGTTGAAATTGTGGATCCTTTGTGGAGTTGGCGTTGCTACTCCTTTTGTCGTGTCTATTATGGCTCCTAGATATTGCTGTACTTTGCTTGGCAGAATGTTTGATTTTGCAAAGTTGACGGTGAACCCTAGATTGTAGAGGGTTTGTATGACTTGATTTGTGTGGTTTGAGCATTGTGTGAGCGAACTGGTTTTGATTAGCCAGTCGTCTAGATACGGGAACACATGTATTTGCTGCCTTCTGATGTGTGCAGCGACTACTGCTAGGCATTTTGTGAATACTCTTGGAGCGGTTGTTAAACCAAAAGGCAATACTTTGAATTGGTAATGTATTCCTTTGAATACAAACCTTAGATATTTCCTGTGTGATTGATGTATTGGTATATGGAAATATGCGTCCTTGAGGTCTAGGGTTGTCATGTAGTCGTGTTTTCTGAGCAATGGTAACACTTCTTGTAGTGTGACCATGTGAAAGTGGTCTGATTTGATGAATGTGTTTACTACCCTGAGGTCTAGAATTGGTCTCAGTGTTTCGTCCTTTTTTGGTATCAAGAAGTACAGTGAATAAACTCCTGTGTTTATTTGTGTGCTTGGTACTAATTCTATTGCATTTTTTTGCAGTAGTGCTTGAACTTCTATCTCTAGAAGCTGTGAATGGTATTTTGATAAATTTTGTGATTTTGGTGGTATGTCTGGAGGGAATTGCATGAATTCTATGCAATAACCATGTTGGATAATTGCTAGGACCCATGTGTCTGTAGTTATTTTGTCCCATGCTTCGTAATATTGATGTATCCTCCCCCCCACTGGTGTTGTGTGGGAGGGGTGAGTGACGTGTGAGTCACTGCTTGTTGGTAGTGGTTTTGGGGCTTTGAAATCTTCCTCTATTCCTAGGAAATTGCCCCCCTCTATACTGGCCCCGAAAACCTCCCCTGTACTGTCCCTGGTAGGTGGGCGGTGCGGACTGTGAGGTGCTAGCTTGTGTGGCCTGACCCCGAAACCCTCCTCTAAAAGGTGTTTTGCGGAAGGTGTTATAAGATCCTCTGCTCTGCGGGGAGTAGAGTGCGCCCATGGCCTTGGCAGTGTCAGTGTCCTTCTTGAGCTTTTCTATGGCTGTGTCGACCTCCGGACCGAACAGAAGTTTCTCGTTTACTGGCATGTTAAGCACTGCCTGCTGAATTTCTGGCTTGAATCCAGACGTTCTGAGCCATGCGTGCCTACGGATGGTAACCGACGTATTAATGGTTCTTGCGGCCGTGTCTGCTGCATCCATGGAGGAGCGTATTTGATTGTTGGAAATGTTTTGACCCTCCTCAACAACCTGTTTTGCTCTTTTTTGCAGATCTTTTGGGAGATGTTCAATGAGATGCTGCATCTCATCCCAGTGGGCTGTCGTATCGCGCTAGCAGCGCTTGTGAATTTGCGATGCGCCACTGGTTTGCTGCTTGGACAGCAACCCTCTTCCCGGCTGCATCGAACTTCCTACTTTCTTTATCTGGGGGAGGTGCATCCCCAGAAGTGTGTGAGTTTGCCCGTTTTCTGGCAGCCCCTACCACCACAGAGTCTGGTGGCAGCTGAGAGGTGATGAATACAGGGTCCGTAGGAGGCGCCTTATACTTTTTGTCCACCCTAGGCGTCACTGCCCTACTTTTAACTGGCTCCTTGAAAATGTCCTTTGCATGGCGTAGCATGCCTGGGAGCATCGGCAGGCTTTGGTAGGAGCTGTGGGTTGAGGAGAGGGTGTTAAATAAAAAATCATCCTCTACTTGTTCCGAGTGTAGTTCCACATTATGGAATAATGCTGCTCTAGCCACCACTTGTGAGTAGGCTGTGCTGTCTTCCGGTGGTGATGGCCTAGTTGGGTATGTGTCTGGGCTGTTATCAGACACTGGTGCGTCATACAAGTCCCACGCATCCTGATCTTGGTCATCGTGGCTCATGGCGGTGTGAGCTGGCGAATGTGACGGGGTGTAAGTTGGCGAAGCCGGAGTTACAGGTGGAGGCGAGGGAGGAGGTGTTACCTTTTGTGCTGTTTGTTGCTGAGGAGTAAACTGAAGCGTTCTCTTTCGTTTGACAGGTGGAAGGGTACTGATCTTCCCAGTCCCCTGCTGAATAAAGATACGCTTTTGCGTGTGATCCACGTCAGTGGATTGCAGTTCTTGTTCAAATCTATGTTTCTTCATTTGAGAAGACATAGAATGCTCTTCAGTGTAGGAGCCAGAAACAGGGTCTGATGTCGCTTTTTTCGGCTCCGAAAACCCTGTCGATTGTTTTTTCGGCTCCGAGGTAACCTTCCTCTTTTTCTGTGCCGAAAATTCTGGGCCTCTATGGTCTTCGGCGCCACTGTTTCGGCGTCGATCCGTGTCGACACCGAACTCTCGGTGTCGATGCTTCTGTTTAGCAGTCTCTCGGTCTCGAGGAGGCTGCGTGCCGGTGTCTCGACCGGAGTCGGACGATCTCGACACTGAATGGGCCTTTTTCGGTGCCGATTGTTGGTCACCGAGAATTTGGGTGGAGCCATGGCCGGTTGGCAGTGGCGTCCCCTGGGCCTTCTTTCCTTTTTTAAGGTTTGATCTCGACGTCTTACTCACAGTTCTTGTAGAGTGTAGCTCGTCGGAGTCTGAATCCTGGATGGAAAAGGATTCCTCCTGTTCCTCTTCTGTCTCGAACTGTCGACGCTCTTTTGGCGTGGACGCCATCTGCAGTCTTCTCGCTCGACGGTCGCGCAGAGTTTTTCGGGACCGGAACGCCCGACAGGCCTCACAGGATTCTTCGCTGTGCTCGGGTGACAGGCACAGATTACAGACCGAGTGTAGGTCCGTATAAGGATATTTGTTGTGGCATTCGGGGCAGAATCGAAACGGGGTCCGTTCCATCGGCGTTGTCCTCCACGCGGTCGGGCCGACTAGGCCCCGACGGGGTGCCGAAATCTACCCCGAAGGGCACCGAAGCGCTTCGATGTTCAACGCGTCGTCGTATGTGTCTATCTCTAACCGGATCGCAACGATACCGTCGAAAATCTTCCGTCTTCAGCTATCTTTCCGTTCCGAAACTCGGAGCGACAGGAACACGTCCGAACCCGATGGCGGAAAGAAAACAATCGAAGATGGAGTCGACGCCCATGCGCAATGAGCACAGAAGGTGGAGTCACTCGGTCCCGTGACTCGAAAACACTTCTTCGAAGAAAAACAACTTGTAACACTCCGACCCAACACCAGATGGCGAGCTCATGCATACCATGTGTATCTACAGCGACAGATGCCATCGAACTTTTAATTACCTTTCAATGGTGTTACCTATTCTGTCATGGCGTGGTATCTTTAATGTTTAAGCGATATGAACATGCAGATGGCTTCAAGTAGCATAGCGGAAATATACTCCTCCTGTATGAAGCAGAGTTGCACACGCTGTCTATACTCACTGATCCATTCATGGTAGTAACTCTCATCCACTTTTCAAATTCATCATTTCATGGTGAAGCATTCTCAAATACAACACTTGGTGTCAACTTTAATCCATGCAAGTACTCCATTCTTTGGATTATTCCAAATTCTGCCAGTGATCAACCATTCGCATGTCTTTAGAGATCGTCATATCTCAAATCAACATCTAGTCGTTTCACTGCTCTCAGCAAACTCAACCGCTGCAAGTATCTGAACGATAGCCCCACTTGTGTTAGCATTCAGAATTCCATTATCATCTTGAGTAATAACTGGTTGTACGCATCACCACACCTGATATGAGCTCCTTCATGTGCATTTTACTGGTTGATGTTGTGGTAGAATTAGCATCTGAAAAAAGTCACAAAGAAAGTTGTCGCCATACCCCAATCCATTCCACACTATGCAGTAAGACTAAAATCGTATTTCACGCCTGAATACAGCTCAAAGCAACAGCACGTGTAGAGCATTCCAAGACTAACCCCAAAATATCTCACTTTCAAATTAAGCCTTAATCCCCCATGAAAGCAGTAGGCAATTGTAGCACTTAGCTTATGGTTCATGTACTTGCGATGACTTTCAGGGTTGGAGTACATTGCACACAGCGAGTAAATGCCACCTCCGCCTGAGTTGGAAAACATTCAACTGCCAGCTAAACCAATTACTTCCTTTTGTTAGAGGCATCTGCCTTTTTCAGCTCTTATTGTTCACCACAACACGATGGATGCTTGCCTTTCTCTTGCTGTATCCTACTAGTAGGAAAAAAAGAAACCTACCAAATAGACAAAATAAACTAAAGAACCCTAATGGAAAAATGCAACGAAAGACACTGTGTATGGCTGCAATTACATCAGAGAAGCTGCACAATTTCTAAAAAGTAACCACTAACATTATCAACCAAAAAAAACAACAAAAAAAAACATAAAATTGCCAATTACAACTGCAGAACATGTCTTAGTCTACTCTTGCGCCATTAGCTACAAGTGAAATAAATAAAACATGTACCTCCTCTAGGAACACAAAATATGCTACACTTCCAAAGGGCCTTGCTCACCAACAGGTGGAAACACCTCATTAGCCGGAGTCTGTGAAAAAACAAAACAAAAAACATATCACCCTGCCTTCTCCCCAACTCCAAAGCTACCCCCACAGATATTGCACCTTCACAACTAAGCAGCTTCTCTTTGTTTTTCTTATTATACTTTTTGGCCCAAAAAGAAGCACTCAACTACTGCTTTTGTATACTGCTGTCTGACACAATTAAGTACTTATCAATTCACCTCATCTCAAGCCGCATCAATGCTTCCACTGAAATATTTCGAGCCCAATGCCAACAACTCTCGGCACAGCTGTAGTCCACATTAACATGTACGTCTCGACTAGGCATAACATCTCTTGGATCCAAGTCATACTGCTACTGGAGGAATTCTTACAGCCTGGCACTTTGAGACCCAGCACAACGTAGTGGAAAAATAATCGGCCTTGACGTTCCCTGCTGGAAATAGAAAAAGCATGCCTAACACAAACAATGCAATAAAGCATCTAACTAGCCTTTTTCAGACTGTTTCGTACATAACTAAATTCCAAGAGGTTAGAAAACAAGCAACTCTAACCTACCACTGATATCAAAACCCTCTCTACTCTTTATTATAATGATTAATAATCAGTACCTTGTAATAACAGTACCTCATCTTACATAGCACCATATTTCAAAGCTGTAAGCATTCGCTGTGCTTCATAGTAGGAAAAAAACAATCTTCTCCGAAGGAAAGAGTTGCGCACACTGCCTACTTTCTTCCACTCACGCTAGTGAGTTGTTCACTGTTCAATTCAGCAATATATCGAGAAGCATTTTCAATACAACGCTTAACGTACACACTATTTTTCATGCAGTTGTTACTTATCTTGTATCATTCCAGATTCTCATTCTGATGAGCACACCCCCATCTCTTTAGAGCAAGAGATCAGCCATTCAGCATCTAGAGTCCCGCCACAGCTTCCGGCAAATTCGTACCACGGCTAGTATCTGAATGTTGTTTGCAATTACGTGTGCTGACGTTTGTTGTGGATGTCATTCGCATCTTGAATGGCACTTTCTTTTTACTACTCACAAAACTTTGCTGCAGAATATGTGATTAGCCTCTCCATGTGCATCTTTGTTGGCAGTTGTGTGGTAGAAGTCATCTCTGTAAAATGTCACAAAGAATGTTGTTGCAACACCCCAACCCACTCTACAGTATGCGTTCAAAGAGTTGTATCCCATTTATTCATCACGGCTATTCAAAGCATTTGTGGAGAGTGTCAAGAAGCTTTGTACCTGTACAGGCTAAAATCAAGATCCCCTAAAACTGAGGAGGCAATCGTAGCTTTCATGCACCGTCGGAGGTAAAGTTTCATTGTCAGCCATGTCAGTAACGGCAATTCGTTAAAGAGAAGAGCCATACTCAAATCTCGTTGTCCATCACAACACAAATTGATGCTTTCCTTTGCTCATTTCTACTGAGTGAAAAAAAAAGAGAAACCGACAAAAAGAAAAAAAAAAAAGAAAAGAGAGAAAAAACAATGCACATATCTGGAATATATTCAGAGAAGCTGCAAATTTATGAGAAAGCCAAACTAAAAGTTTTCAGACACACCCAACACTGAAAATTGCATCAGTCGAGCCAAAAGAGGTGTTGGGACACTAAATTAACAACAAAAACAAAAAAAAGATATCTACTTCAATCACCAAAAGTTATGCTCTCCTATGCAGACAACATAAAAGAAACACTGCAATTCCCACACGTTTGTTTTGAATAAATGACCTGACCAATTAATTCTTGCAAGTTCCATTAAATGGTTTTAGGAAATATAATTAAATGATCAGCAATTTCACAAACACGCATTTGGGTAAAAACAAAACGCTATTACATGCAAATTTATCATTGGTGACAATGCTCAAATTCAGCAGTAATGATGAATTTTAATTACCTTTCAATGGTGTTACCTATTCTGTCACGGCGTGGTATCTTTAATGTTTAAGCGATGTGAACATGCAGATGGCTTCAAGTAGCATAGCGGAAATATACTCCTCCTGTATGAAGCAGAGTTGCACACGCTGTCTATACTCACTGATCCATTCATGGTAGTAACTCTCATCCACTTTTCAAATTCATCATTTCATGGTGAAGCATTCTCAAATACAACACTTGGTGTCAACTTTAATCCATGCAAGTACTCCATTCTTTGGATTATTCCAAATTCTGCCAGTGATCAACCATTCGCATGTCTTTAGAGATCGTCATATCTCAAATCAACATCTAGTCGTTTCACTGCTCTCAGCAAACTCAACCGCTGCAAGTATCTGAACGATAGCCCCACTTGTGTTAGCATTCAGAATTCCATTATCATCTTGAGTAATAACTGGTTGTACGCATCACCACACCTGATATGAGCTCCTTCATGTGCATTTTACTGGTTGATGTTGTGGTAGAATTAGCATCTGAAAAAAGTCACAAAGAAAGTTGTCGCCATACCCCAACCCATTCCACACTATGCAGTAAGACTAAAATCGTATTTCACGCCTGAATACAGCTCAAAGCAACAGCACGTGTAGAGCATTCCAAGACTAACCCCAAAATATCTCACTTTCAAATTAAGCCTTAATCCCCCATGAAAGCAGTAGGCAATTGTAGCACTTAGCTTATGGTTCATGTACTTGCGATGACTTTCAGGGTTGGAGTACATTGCACACAGCGAGTAAATGCCACCTCCGCCTGAGTTGGAAAACATTCAACTGCCAGCTAAACCAATAACTTCCTTTTGTTAGAGGCATCTGCCTTTTTCAGCTCTTATTGTTCACCACAACACGATGGATGCTTGCCTTTCTCTTGCTGTATCCTACTAGTAGGAAAAAAAGAAACCTACCAAATAGACAAAATAAACTAAAGAACCCTAATGGAAAAATGCAACGAAAGACACTGTGTATGGCTGCAATTACATCAGAGAAGCTGCACAATTTCTAAAAAGTAACCACTAACATTATCAACCAAAAAAAAAAAAAAAAAAACATAAAATTGCCAATTACAACTGCAGAACATGTCTTAGTCTACTCTTGCGCCATTAGCTACAAGTGAAATAAATAAAACATGTACCTCCTCTAGGAACACAAAATATGCTACACTTCCAAAGGGCCTTGCTCACCAACAGGTGGAAACACCTCATTAGCCGGAGTCTGTGAAAAAACAAAACAAAAAACATATCACCCTGCCTTCTCCCCAACTCCAAAGCTACCCCCACAGATATTGCACCTTCACAACTAAGCAGCTTCTCTTTGTTTTTCTTATTATACTTTTTGGCCCAAAAAGAAGCACTCAACTACTGCTTTTGTATACTGCTGTCTGACACAATTAAGTACTTATCAATTCACCTCATCTCAAGCCGCATCAATGCTTCCACTGAAATATTTCGAGCCCAATGCCAACAACTCTCGGCACAGCTGTAGTCCACATTAACATGTACGTCTCGACTAGGCATAACATCTCTTGGATCCAAGTCATACTGCTACTGGAGGAATTCTTACAGCCTGGCACTTTGAGACCCAGCACAACGTAGTGGAAAAATAATCGGCCTTGACGTTCCCTGCTGGAAATAGAAAAAGCATGCCTAACACAAACAATGCAATAAAGCATCTAACTAGCCTTTTTCAGACTGTTTCGTACATAACTAAATTCCAAGAGGTTAGAAAACAAGCAACTCTAACCTACCACTGATATCAAAACCCTCTCTACTCTTTATTATAATGATTAATAATCAGTACCTTGTAATAACAGTACCTCATCTTACATAGCACCATATTTCATGTTTCAAAGCTGTAAGCATTCGCTGTGCTTCATAGTAGGAAAAAAACAATCTTCTCCGAAGGAAAGAGTTGCGCACACTGCCTACTTTCTTCCACTCACGCTAGTGAGTTGTTCACTGTTCAATTCAGCAATATATCGAGAAGCATTTTCAATACAACGCTTAACGTACACACTATTTTTCATGCAGTTGTTACTTATCTTGTATCATTCCAGATTCTCATTCTGATGAGCACACCCCCATCTCTTTAGAGCAAGAGATCAGCCATTCAGCATCTAGAGTCCCGCCACAGCTTCCGGCAAATTCGTACCACGGCTAGTATCTGAATGTTGTTTGCAATTACGTGTGCTGACGTTTGTTGTGGATGTCATTCGCATCTTGAATGGCACTTTCTTTTTACTACTCACAAAACTTTGCTGCAGAATATGTGATTAGCCTCTCCATGTGCATCTTTGTTGGCAGTTGTGTGGTAGAAGTCATCTCTGTAAAATGTCACAAAGAATGTTGTTGCAACACCCCAACCCACTCTACAGTATGCGTTCAAAGAGTTGTATCCCATTTATTCATCACGGCTATTCAAAGCATTTGTGGAGAGTTTCAAGAAGCTTTGTACCTGTACAGGCTAAAATCAAGATCCCCTAAAACTGAGGAGGCAATCGTAGCTTTCATGCACCGTCGGAGGTAAAGTTTCATTGTCAGCCATGTCAGTAACGGCAATTCGTTAAAGAGAAGAGCCATACTCAAATCTCGTTGTCCATCACAACACAAATTGATGCTTTCCTTTGCTCATTTCTACTGAGTGAAAAAAAAAGAGAAACCGACAAAAAGAAAAAAAAAAAAAGAAAAGAGAGAAAAAACAATGCACATATCTGGAATATATTCAGAGAAGCTGCAAATTTATGAGAAAGCCAAACTAAAAGTTTTCAGACACACCCAACACTGAAAATTGCATCAGTCGAGCCAAAAGAGGTGTTGGGACACTAAATTAACAAAAAAAAATATATATCTACTTCAATCACCAAAAGTTATGCTCTCCTATGCAGACAACATAAAAGAAACACTGCAATTCCCACACGTTTGTTTTGAATAAATGACCTGACCAATTAATTCTTGCAAGTTCCATTAAATGGTTTTAGGAAATATAATTAAATGATCAGCAATTTCACAAACACGCATTTGGGTAAAAACAAAACGCTATTACATGCAAATTTATCATTGGTGACAATGCTCAAATTCAGCAGTAATGATGAATTTTAATTACCTTTCAATGGTGTTACCTATTCTGTCACGGCGTGGTATCTTTAATGTTTAAGCGATGTGAACATGCAGATGGCTTCAAGTAGCATAGCGGAAATATACTCCTCCTGTATGAAGCAGAGTTGCACACGCTGTCTATACTCACTGATCCATTCATGGTAGTAACTCTCATCCACTTTTCAAATTCATCATTTCATGGTGAAGCATTCTCAAATACAACACTTGGTGTCAACTTTAATCCATGCAAGTACTCCATTCTTTGGATTATTCCAAATTCTGCCAGTGATCAACCATTCGCATGTCTTTAGAGATCGTCATATCTCAAATCAACATCTAGTCGTTTCACTGCTCTCAGCAAACTCAACCGCTGCAAGTATCTGAACGATAGCCCCACTTGTGTTAGCATTCAGAATTCCATTATCATCTTGAGTAATAACTGGTTGTACGCATCACCACACCTGATATGAGCTCCTTCATGTGCATTTTACTGGTTGATGTTGTGGTAGAATTAGCATCTGAAAAAAGTCACAAAGAAAGTTGTCGCCATACCCCAACCCATTCCACACTATGCAGTAAGACTAAAATCGTATTTCACGCCTGAATACAGCTCAAAGCAACAGCACGTGTAGAGCATTCCAAGACTAACCCCAAAATATCTCACTTTCAAATTAAGCCTTAATCCCCCATGAAAGCAGTAGGCAATTGTAGCACTTAGCTTATGGTTCATGTACTTGCGATGACTTTCAGGGTTGGAGTACATTGCACACAGCGAGTAAATGCCACCTCCGCCTGAGTTGGAAAACATTCAACTGCCAGCTAAACCAATAACTTCCTTTTGTTAGAGGCATCTGCCTTTTTCAGCTCTTATTGTTCACCACAACACGATGGATGCTTGCCTTTCTCTTGCTGTATCCTACTAGTAGGAAAAAAAGAAACCTACCAAATAGACAAAATAAACTAAAGAACCCTAATGGAAAAATGCAACGAAAGACACTGTGTATGGCTGCAATTACATCAGAGAAGCTGCACAATTTCTAAAAAGTAACCACTAACATTATCAACCAAAAAAAAAAAAAAAAAAAAACATAAAATTGCCAATTACAACTGCAGAACATGTCTTAGTCTACTCTTGCGCCATTAGCTACAAGTGAAATAAATAAAACATGTACCTCCTCTAGGAACACAAAATATGCTACACTTCCAAAGGGCCTTGCTCACCAACAGGTGGAAACACCTCATTAGCCGGAGTCTGTGAAAAAACAAAACAAAAAACATATCACCCTGCCTTCTCCCCAACTCCAAAGCTACCCCCACAGATATTGCACCTTCACAACTAAGCAGCTTCTCTTTGTTTTTCTTATTATACTTTTTGGCCCAAAAAGAAGCACTCAACTACTGCTTTTGTATACTGCTGTCTGACACAATTAAGTACTTATCAATTCACCTCATCTCAAGCCGCATCAATGCTTCCACTGAAATATTTCGAGCCCAATGCCAACAACTCTCGGCACAGCTGTAGTCCACATTAACATGTACGTCTCGACTAGGCATAACATCTCTTGGATCCAAGTCATACTGCTACTGGAGGAATTCTTACAGCCTGGCACTTTGAGACCCAGCACAACGTAGTGGAAAAATAATCGGCCTTGACGTTCCCTGCTGGAAATAGAAAAAGCATGCCTAACACAAACAATGCAATAAAGCATCTAACTAGCCTTTTTCAGACTGTTTCGTACATAACTAAATTCCAAGAGGTTAGAAAACAAGCAACTCTAACCTACCACTGATATCAAAACCCTCTCTACTCTTTATTATAATGATTAATAATCAGTACCTTGTAATAACAGTACCTCATCTTACATAGCACCATATTTCATGTTTCAAAGCTGTAAGCATTCGCTGTGCTTCATAGTAGGAAAAAAACAATCTTCTCCGAAGGAAAGAGTTGCGCACACTGCCTACTTTCTTCCACTCACGCTAGTGAGTTGTTCACTGTTCAATTCAGCAATATATCGAGAAGCATTTTCAATACAACGCTTAACGTACACACTATTTTTCATGCAGTTGTTACTTATCTTGTATCATTCCAGATTCTCATTCTGATGAGCACACCCCCATCTCTTTAGAGCAAGAGATCAGCCATTCAGCATCTAGAGTCCCGCCACAGCTTCCGGCAAATTCGTACCACGGCTAGTATCTGAATGTTGTTTGCAATTACGTGTGCTGACGTTTGTTGTGGATGTCATTCGCATCTTGAATGGCACTTTCTTTTTACTACTCACAAAACTTTGCTGCAGAATATGTGATTAGCCTCTCCATGTGCATCTTTGTTGGCAGTTGTGTGGTAGAAGTCATCTCTGTAAAATGTCACAAAGAATGTTGTTGCAACACCCCAACCCACTCTACAGTATGCGTTCAAAGAGTTGTATCCCATTTATTCATCACGGCTATTCAAAGCATTTGTGGAGAGTGTCAAGAAGCTTTGTACCTGTACAGGCTAAAATCAAGATCCCCTAAAACTGAGGAGGCAATCGTAGCTTTCATGCACCGGAGGTAAAGTTTCATTGTCAGCCATGTCAGTAACGGCAATTCGTTAAAGAGAAGAGCCATACTCAAATCTCGTTGTCCATCACAACACAAATTGATGCTTTCCTTTGCTCATTTCTACTGAGTGAAAAAAAAAGAGAAACCGACAAAAAGAAAAAAAAAAAAGAAAAGAGAGAAAAAACAATGCACATATCTGGAATATATTCAGAGAAGCTGCAAATGTATGAGAAAGCCAAACTAAAAGTTTTCAGACACACCCAACACTGAAAATTGCATCAGTCGAGCCAAAAGAGGTGTTGGGACACTAAATTAACAACAACAAAAAAAAAAAGATATCTACTTCAATCACCAAAAGTTATGCTCTCCTATGCAGACAACATAAAAGAAACACTGCAATTCCCACACGTTTGTTTTGAATAAATGACCTGACCAATTAATTCTTGCAAGTTCCATTAAATGGTTTTAGGAAATATAATTAAATGATCAGCAATTTCACAAACACGCATTTGGGTAAAAACAAAACGCTATTACATGCAAATTTATCATTGGTGACAATGCTCAAATTCAGCAGTAATGATGAATTTTAATTACCTTTCAATGGTGTTACCTATTCTGTCACGGCGTGGTATCTTTAATGTTTAAGCGATGTGAACATGCAGATGGCTTCAAGTAGCATAGCGGAAATATACTCCTCCTGTATGAAGCAGAGTTGCACACGCTGTCTATACTCACTGATCCATTCATGGTAGTAACTCTCATCCACTTTTCAAATTCATCATTTCATGGTGAAGCATTCTCAAATACAACACTTGGTGTCAACTTTAATCCATGCAAGTACTCCATTCTTTGGATTATTCCAAATTCTGCCAGTGATCAACCATTCGCATGTCTTTAGAGATCGTCATATCTCAAATCAACATCTAGTCGTTTCACTGCTCTCAGCAAACTCAACCGCTGCAAGTATCTGAACGATAGCCCCACTTGTGTTAGCATTCAGAATTCCATTATCATCTTGAGTAATAACTGGTTGTACGCATCACCACACCTGATATGAGCTCCTTCATGTGCATTTTACTGGTTGATGTTGTGGTAGAATTAGCATCTGAAAAAAGTCACAAAGAAAGTTGTCGCCATACCCCAACCCATTCCACACTATGCAGTAAGACTAAAATCGTATTTCACGCCTGAATACAGCTCAAAGCAACAGCACGTGTAGAGCATTCCAAGACTAACCCCAAAATATCTCACTTTCAAATTAAGCCTTAATCCCCCATGAAAGCAGTAGGCAATTGTAGCACTTAGCTTATGGTTCATGTACTTGCGATGACTTTCAGGGTTGGAGTACATTGCACACAGCGAGTAAATGCCACCTCCGCCTGAGTTGGAAAACATTCAACTGCCAGCTAAACCAATAACTTCCTTTTGTTAGAGGCATCTGCCTTTTTCAGCTCTTATTGTTCACCACAACACGATGGATGCTTGCCTTTCTCTTGCTGTATCCTACTAGTAGGAAAAAAAGAAACCTACCAAATAGACAAAATAAACTAAAGAACCCTAATGGAAAAATGCAACGAAAGACACTGTGTATGGCTGCAATTACATCAGAGAAGCTGCACAATTTCTAAAAAGTAACCACTAACATTATCAACCAAAAAAAAAAAAAAAAAAACATAAAATTGCCAATTACAACTGCAGAACATGTCTTAGTCTACTCTTGCGCCATTAGCTACAAGTGAAATAAATAAAACATGTACCTCCTCTAGGAACACAAAATATGCTACACTTCCAAAGGGCCTTGCTCACCAACAGGTGGAAACACCTCATTAGCCGGAGTCTGTGAAAAAACAAAACAAAAAACATATCACCCTGCCTTCTCCCCAACTCCAAAGCTACCCCCACAGATATTGCACCTTCACAACTAAGCAGCTTCTCTTTGTTTTTCTTATTATACTTTTTGGCCCAAAAAGAAGCACTCAACTACTGCTTTTGTATACTGCTGTCTGACACAATTAAGTACTTATCAATTCACCTCATCTCAAGCCGCATCAATGCTTCCACTGAAATATTTCGAGCCCAATGCCAACAACTCTCGGCACAGCTGTAGTCCACATTAACATGTACGTCTCGACTAGGCATAACATCTCTTGGATCCAAGTCATACTGCTACTGGAGGAATTCTTACAGCCTGGCACTTTGAGACCCAGCACAACGTAGTGGAAAAATAATCGGCCTTGACGTTCCCTGCTGGAAATAGAAAAAGCATGCCTAACACAAACAATGCAATAAAGCATCTAACTAGCCTTTTTCAGACTGTTTCGTACATAACTAAATTCCAAGAGGTTAGAAAACCAGCAACTCTAACCTACCACTGATATCAAAACCCTCTCTACTCTTTATTATAATGATTAATAATCAGTACCTTGTAATAACAGTACCTCATCTTACATAGCACCATATTTCAAAGCTGTAAGCATTCGCTGTGCTTCATAGTAGGAAAAAAACAATCTTCTCCGAAGGAAAGAGTTGCGCACACTGCCTACTTTCTTCCACTCACGCTAGTGAGTTGTTCACTGTTCAATTCAGCAATATATCGAGAAGCATTTTCAATACAACGCTTAACGTACACACTATTTTTCATGCAGTTGTTACTTATCTTGTATCATTCCAGATTCTCATTCTGATGAGCACACCCCCATCTCTTTAGAGCAAGAGATCAGCCATTCAGCATCTAGAGTCCCGCCACAGCTTCCGGCAAATTCGTACCACGGCTAGTATCTGAATGTTGTTTGCAATTACGTGTGCTGACGTTTGTTGTGGATGTCATTCGCATCTTGAATGGCACTTTCTTTTTACTACTCACAAAACTTTGCTGCAGAATATGTGATTAGCCTCTCCATGTGCATCTTTGTTGGCAGTTGTGTGGTAGAAGTCATCTCTGTAAAATGTCACAAAGAATGTTGTTGCAACACCCCAACCCACTCTACAGTATGCGTTCAAAGAGTTGTATCCCATTTATTCATCACGGCTATTCAAAGCATTTGTGGAGAGTGTCAAGAAGCTTTGCACCTGTACAGGCTAAAATCAAGATCCCCTAAAACTGAGGAGGCAATCGTAGCTTTCATGCACCGTCGGAGGTAAAGTTTCATTGTCAGCCATGTCAGTAACGGCAATTCGTTAAAGAGAAGAGCCATACTCAAATCTCGTTGTCCATCACAACACAAATTGATGCTTTCCTTTGCTCATTTCTACTGAGTGAAAAAAAAAGAGAAACCGACAAAAAGAAAAAAAAAAAAGAAAAGAGAGAAAATACAATGCACATATCTGGAATATATTCAGAGAAGCTGCAAATTTATGAGAAAGCCAAACTAAAAGTTTTCAGACACACCCAACACTGAAAATTGCATCAGTCGAGCCAAGAGGTGTTGGGACACTAAATTAACAACAACAAAAAAAAAAAGATATCTACTTCAATCACCAAAAGTTATGCTCTCCTATGCAGACAACATAAAAGAAACACTGCAATTCCCACACGTTTGTTTTGAATAAATGACCTGACCAATTAATTCTTGCAAGTTCCATTAAATGGTTTTAGGAAATATAATTAAATGATCAGCAATTTCACAAACACGCATTTGGGTAAAAACAAAACGCTATTACATGCAAATTTATCATTGGTGACAATGCTCAAATTCAGCAGTAATGATGAATTTTAATTACCTTTCAATGGTGTTACCTATTCTGTCACGGCGTGGTATCTTTAATGTTTAAGCGATGTGAACATGCAGATGGCTTCAAGTAGCATAGCGGAAATATACTCCTCCTGTATGAAGCAGAGTTGCACACGCTGTCTATACTCACTGATCCATTCATGGTAGTAACTCTCATCCACTTTTCAAATTCATCATTTCATGGTGAAGCATTCTCAAATACAACACTTGGTGTCAACTTTAATCCATGCAAGTACTCCATTCTTTGGATTATTCCAAATTCTGCCAGTGATCAACCATTCGCATGTCTTTAGAGATCGTCATATCTCAAATCAACATCTAGTCGTTTCACTGCTCTCAGCAAACTCAACCGCTGCAAGTATCTGAACGATAGCCCCACTTGTGTTAGCATTCAGAATTCCATTATCATCTTGAGTAATAACTGGTTGTACGCATCACCACACCTGATATGAGCTCCTTCATGTGCATTTTACTGGTTGATGTTGTGGTAGAATTAGCATCTGAAAAAAGTCACAAAGAAAGTTGTCGCCATACCCCAACCCATTCCACACTATGCAGTAAGACTAAAATCGTATTTCACGCCTGAATACAGCTCAAAGCAACAGCACGTGTAGAGCATTCCAAGACTAACCCCAAAATATCTCACTTTCAAATTAAGCCTTAATCCCCCATGAAAGCAGTAGGCAATTGTAGCACTTAGCTTATGGTTCATGTACTTGCGATGACTTTCAGGGTTGGAGTACATTGCACACAGCGAGTAAATGCCACCTCCGCCTGAGTTGGAAAACATTCAACTGCCAGCTAAACCAATAACTTCCTTTTGTTAGAGGCATCTGCCTTTTTCAGCTCTTATTGTTCACCACAACACGATGGATGCTTGCCTTTCTCTTGCTGTATCCTACTAGTAGGAAAAAAAGAAACCTACCAAATAGACAAAATAAACTAAAGAACCCTAATGGAAAAATGCAACGAAAGACACTGTGTATGGCTGCAATTACATCAGAGAAGCTGCACAATTTCTAAAAAGTAACCACTAACATTATCAACCAAAAAAAAAAAAAAAAAAAAACATAAAATTGCCAATTACAACTGCAGAACATGTCTTAGTCTACTCTTGCGCCATTAGCTACAAGTGAAATAAATAAAACATGTACCTCCTCTAGGAACACAAAATATGCTACACTTCCAAAGGGCCTTGCTCACCAACAGGTGGAAACACCTCATTAGCCGGAGTCTGTGAAAAAACAAAACAAAAAACATATCACCCTGCCTTCTCCCCAACTCCAAAGCTACCCCCACAGATATTGCACCTTCACAACTAAGCAGCTTCTCTTTGTTTTTCTTATTATACTTTTTGGCCCAAAAAGAAGCACTCAACTACTGCTTTTGTATACTGCTGTCTGACACAATTAAGTACTTATCAATTCACCTCATCTCAAGCCGCATCAATGCTTCCACTGAAATATTTCGAGCCCAATGCCAACAACTCTCGGCACAGCTGTAGTCCACATTAACATGTACGTCTCGACTAGGCATAACATCTCTTGGATCCAAGTCATACTGCTACTGGAGGAATTCTTACAGCCTGGCACTTTGAGACCCAGCACAACGTAGTGGAAAAATAATCGGCCTTGACGTTCCCTGCTGGAAATAGAAAAAGCATGCCTAACACAAACAATGCAATAAAGCATCTAACTAGCCTTTTTCAGACTGTTTCGTACATAACTAAATTCCAAGAGGTTAGAAAACAAGCAACTCTAACCTACCACTGATATCAAAACCCTCTCTACTCTTTATTATAATGATTAATAATCAGTACCTTGTAATAACAGTACCTCATCTTACATAGCACCATATTTCATGTTTCAAAGCTGTAAGCATTCGCTGTGCTTCATAGTAGGAAAAAAACAATCTTCTCCGAAGGAAAGAGTTGCGCACACTGCCTACTTTCTTCCACTCACGCTAGTGAGTTGTTCACTGTTCAATTCAGCAATATATCGAGAAGCATTTTCAATACAACGCTTAACGTACACACTATTTTTCATGCAGTTGTTACTTATCTTGTATCATTCCAGATTCTCATTCTGATGAGCACACCCCCATCTCTTTAGAGCAAGAGATCAGCCATTCAGCATCTAGAGTCCCGCCACAGCTTCCGGCAAATTCGTACCACGGCTAGTATCTGAATGTTGTTTGCAATTACGTGTGCTGACGTTTGTTGTGGATGTCATTCGCATCTTGAATGGCACTTTCTTTTTACTACTCACAAAACTTTGCTGCAGAATATGTGATTAGCCTCTCCATGTGCATCTTTGTTGGCAGTTGTGTGGTAGAAGTCATCTCTGTAAAATGTCACAAAGAATGTTGTTGCAACACCCCAACCCACTCTACAGTATGCGTTCAAAGAGTTGTATCCCATTTATTCATCACGGCTATTCAAAGCATTTGTGGAGAGTGTCAAGAAGCTTTGTACCTGTACAGGCTAAAATCAAGATCCCCTAAAACTGAGGAGGCAATCGTAGCTTTCATGCACCGGAGGTAAAGTTTCATTGTCAGCCATGTCAGTAACGGCAATTCGTTAAAGAGAAGAGCCATACTCAAATCTCGTTGTCCATCACAACACAAATTGATGCTTTCCTTTGCTCATTTCTACTGAGTGAAAAAAAAAGAGAAACCGACAAAAAGAAAAAAAAAAAAGAAAAGAGAGAAAAAACAATGCACATATCTGGAATATATTCAGAGAAGCTGCAAATGTATGAGAAAGCCAAACTAAAAGTTTTCAGACACACCCAACACTGAAAATTGCATCAGTCGAGCCAAAAGAGGTGTTGGGACACTAAATTAACAACAACAAAAAAAAAAAGATATCTACTTCAATCACCAAAAGTTATGCTCTCCTATGCAGACAACATAAAAGAAACACTGCAATTCCCACACGTTTGTTTTGAATAAATGACCTGACCAATTAATTCTTGCAAGTTCCATTAAATGGTTTTAGGAAATATAATTAAATGATCAGCAATTTCACAAACACGCATTTGGGTAAAAACAAAACGCTATTACATGCAAATTTATCATTGGTGACAATGCTCAAATTCAGCAGTAATGATGAATTTTAATTACCTTTCAATGGTGTTACCTATTCTGTCACGGCGTGGTATCTTTAATGTTTAAGCGATGTGAACATGCAGATGGCTTCAAGTAGCATAGCGGAAATATACTCCTCCTGTATGAAGCAGAGTTGCACACGCTGTCTATACTCACTGATCCATTCATGGTAGTAACTCTCATCCACTTTTCAAATTCATCATTTCATGGTGAAGCATTCTCAAATACAACACTTGGTGTCAACTTTAATCCATGCAAGTACTCCATTCTTTGGATTATTCCAAATTCTGCCAGTGATCAACCATTCGCATGTCTTTAGAGATCGTCATATCTCAAATCAACATCTAGTCGTTTCACTGCTCTCAGCAAACTCAACCGCTGCAAGTATCTGAACGATAGCCCCACTTGTGTTAGCATTCAGAATTCCATTATCATCTTGAGTAATAACTGGTTGTACGCATCACCACACCTGATATGAGCTCCTTCATGTGCATTTTACTGGTTGATGTTGTGGTAGAATTAGCATCTGAAAAAAGTCACAAAGAAAGTTGTCGCCATACCCCAACCCATTCCACACTATGCAGTAAGACTAAAATCGTATTTCACGCCTGAATACAGCTCAAAGCAACAGCACGTGTAGAGCATTCCAAGACTAACCCCAAAATATCTCACTTTCAAATTAAGCCTTAATCCCCCATGAAAGCAGTAGGCAATTGTAGCACTTAGCTTATGGTTCATGTACTTGCGATGACTTTCAGGGTTGGAGTACATTGCACACAGCGAGTAAATGCCACCTCCGCCTGAGTTGGAAAACATTCAACTGCCAGCTAAACCAATAACTTCCTTTTGTTAGAGGCATCTGCCTTTTTCAGCTCTTATTGTTCACCACAACACGATGGATGCTTGCCTTTCTCTTGCTGTATCCTACTAGTAGGAAAAAAAGAAACCTACCAAATAGACAAAATAAACTAAAGAACCCTAATGGAAAAATGCAACGAAAGACACTGTGTATGGCTGCAATTACATCAGAGAAGCTGCACAATTTCTAAAAAGTAACCACTAACATTATCAACCAAAAAAAAAAAAAAAAAAACATAAAATTGCCAATTACAACTGCAGAACATGTCTTAGTCTACTCTTGCGCCATTAGCTACAAGTGAAATAAATAAAACATGTACCTCCTCTAGGAACACAAAATATGCTACACTTCCAAAGGGCCTTGCTCACCAACAGGTGGAAACACCTCATTAGCCGGAGTCTGTGAAAAAACAAAACAAAAAACATATCACCCTGCCTTCTCCCCAACTCCAAAGCTACCCCCACAGATATTGCACCTTCACAACTAAGCAGCTTCTCTTTGTTTTTCTTATTATACTTTTTGGCCCAAAAAGAAGCACTCAACTACTGCTTTTGTATACTGCTGTCTGACACAATTAAGTACTTATCAATTCACCTCATCTCAAGCCGCATCAATGCTTCCACTGAAATATTTCGAGCCCAATGCCAACAACTCTCGGCACAGCTGTAGTCCACATTAACATGTACGTCTCGACTAGGCATAACATCTCTTGGATCCAAGTCATACTGCTACTGGAGGAATTCTTACAGCCTGGCACTTTGAGACCCAGCACAACGTAGTGGAAAAATAATCGGCCTTGACGTTCCCTGCTGGAAATAGAAAAAGCATGCCTAACACAAACAATGCAATAAAGCATCTAACTAGCCTTTTTCAGACTGTTTCGTACATAACTAAATTCCAAGAGGTTAGAAAACCAGCAACTCTAACCTACCACTGATATCAAAACCCTCTCTACTCTTTATTATAATGATTAATAATCAGTACCTTGTAATAACAGTACCTCATCTTACATAGCACCATATTTCAAAGCTGTAAGCATTCGCTGTGCTTCATAGTAGGAAAAAAACAATCTTCTCCGAAGGAAAGAGTTGCGCACACTGCCTACTTTCTTCCACTCACGCTAGTGAGTTGTTCACTGTTCAATTCAGCAATATATCGAGAAGCATTTTCAATACAACGCTTAACGTACACACTATTTTTCATGCAGTTGTTACTTATCTTGTATCATTCCAGATTCTCATTCTGATGAGCACACCCCCATCTCTTTAGAGCAAGAGATCAGCCATTCAGCATCTAGAGTCCCGCCACAGCTTCCGGCAAATTCGTACCACGGCTAGTATCTGAATGTTGTTTGCAATTACGTGTGCTGACGTTTGTTGTGGATGTCATTCGCATCTTGAATGGCACTTTCTTTTTACTACTCACAAAACTTTGCTGCAGAATATGTGATTAGCCTCTCCATGTGCATCTTTGTTGGCAGTTGTGTGGTAGAAGTCATCTCTGTAAAATGTCACAAAGAATGTTGTTGCAACACCCCAACCCACTCTACAGTATGCGTTCAAAGAGTTGTATCCCATTTATTCATCACGGCTATTCAAAGCATTTGTGGAGAGTGTCAAGAAGCTTTGCACCTGTACAGGCTAAAATCAAGATCCCCTAAAACTGAGGAGGCAATCGTAGCTTTCATGCACCGTCGGAGGTAAAGTTTCATTGTCAGCCATGTCAGTAACGGCAATTCGTTAAAGAGAAGAGCCATACTCAAATCTCGTTGTCCATCACAACACAAATTGATGCTTTCCTTTGCTCATTTCTACTGAGTGAAAAAAAAAGAGAAACCGACAAAAAGAAAAAAAAAAAAGAAAAGAGAGAAAATACAATGCACATATCTGGAATATATTCAGAGAAGCTGCAAATTTATGAGAAAGCCAAACTAAAAGTTTTCAGACACACCCAACACTGAAAATTGCATCAGTCGAGCCAAGAGGTGTTGGGACACTAAATTAACAACAACAAAAAAAAAAAGATATCTACTTCAATCACCAAAAGTTATGCTCTCCTATGCAGACAACATAAAAGAAACACTGCAATTCCCACACGTTTGTTTTGAATAAATGACCTGACCAATTAATTCTTGCAAGTTCCATTAAATGGTTTTAGGAAATATAATTAAATGATCAGCAATTTCACAAACACGCATTTGGGTAAAAACAAAACGCTATTACATGCAAATTTATCATTGGTGACAATGCTCAAATTCAGCAGTAATGATGAATTTTAATTACCTTTCAATGGTGTTACCTATTCTGTCACGGCGTGGTATCTTTAATGTTTAAGCGATGTGAACATGCAGATGGCTTCAAGTAGCATAGCGGAAATATACTCCTCCTGTATGAAGCAGAGTTGCACACGCTGTCTATACTCACTGATCCATTCATGGTAGTAACTCTCATCCACTTTTCAAATTCATCATTTCATGGTGAAGCATTCTCAAATACAACACTTGGTGTCAACTTTAATCCATGCAAGTACTCCATTCTTTGGATTATTCCAAATTCTGCCAGTGATCAACCATTCGCATGTCTTTAGAGATCGTCATATCTCAAATCAACATCTAGTCGTTTCACTGCTCTCAGCAAACTCAACGCTGCAAGTATCTGAACGATAGCCCCACTTGTGTTAGCATTCAGAATTCCATTATCATCTTGAGTAATAACTGGTTGTACGCATCACCACACCTGATATGAGCTCCTTCATGTGCATTTTACTGGTTGATGTTGTGGTAGAATTAGCATCTGAAAAAAGTCACAAAGAAAGTTGTCGCCATACCCCAACCCATTCCACACTATGCAGTAAGACTAAAATCGTATTTCACGCCTGAATACAGCTCAAAGCAACAGCACGTGTAGAGCATTCCAAGACTAACCCAAAAATATCTCACTTTCAAATTAAGCCTTAATCCCCCATGAAAGCAGTAGGCAATTGTAGCACTTAGCTTATGGTTCATGTACTTGCGATGACTTTCAGGGTTGGAGTACATTGCACACAGCGAGTAAATGCCACCTCCGCCTGAGTTGGAAAACATTCAACTGCCAGCTAAACCAATAACTTCCTTTTGTTAGAGGCATCTGCCTTTTTCAGCTCTTATTGTTCACCACAACACGATGGATGCTTGCCTTTCTCTTGCTGTATCCTACTAGTAGGAAAAAAAGAAACCTACCAAAGAGACAAAATAAACTAAAGAACCCTAATGGAAAAATGCAACGAAAGACACTGTGTATGGCTGCAATTACATCAGAGAAGCTGCACAATTTCTAAAAAGTAACCACTAACATTATCACCCAAAAAAATAAAAAAAATAAAAAAATTGCCAATTACAACTGTAGAACATGTCTTAGTCTACTCTTGCGCCATTAGCTACAAGTGAAATAAATAAAACATGTACCTCCTCTAGGAACACAAAATATGCTACACTTCCAAAGGGCCTTGCTCACCAACAGGTGGAAACACCTCATTAGCCGGAGTCTGTGAAAAAACAAAACAAAAAACATATCACCCTGCCTTCTTCCCCAACTCCAAAGCTACCCCCACAGATATTGCACCTTCACAACTAAGCAGCTTCTCTTTGTTTTTCTTATTATACTTTTTGGCCCAAAAAGAAGCACTCAACTACTGCTTTTGTATACTGCTGTCTGACACAATTAAGTACTTATCAATTCACCTCATCTCAAGCCGCATCAATGCTTCCACTGAAATATTTCGAGCCCAATGCCAACAACTCTCGGCACAGCTGTAGTCCACATTAACATGTACGTCTCGACTAGGCATAACATCTCTTGGATCCAAGTCATACTGCTACTGGAGGAATTCTTACAGCCTGGCACTTTGAGACCCAGCACAACGTAGTGGAAATATAATCGGCCTTGACGTTCCCTGCTGGAAATAGAAAAAGCATGCCTAACACAAACAATGCAATAAAGCATCTAACTAGCCTTTTTCAGACTGTTTCGTACATAACTAAATTCCAAGAGGTTAGAAAACAAGCAACTCTAACCTACCACTGATATCAAAACCCTCTCTACTCTTTATTATAATGATTAATAATCAGTACCTTGTAATAACAGTACCTCATCTTACATAGCACCATATTTCATGTTTCAAAGCTGTAAGCATTCGCTGTGCTTCATAGTAGGAAAAAAACAATCTTCTCTGAAGGAAAGAGTTGCGCACACTGCCTACTTTCTTCCACTCACGCTAGTGAGTTGTTCACTGTTCAATTCAGCAATATATCGAGAAGCATTTTCAATACAACGCTTAACGTACACACTATTTTTCATGCAGTTGTTACTTATCTTGTATCATTCCAGATTCTCATTCTGATGAGCACACCCCCATCTCTTTAGAGCAAGAGATCAGCCATTCAGCATCTAGAGTCCCGCCACAGCTTCCGGCAAATTCGTACCACGGCTAGTATCTGAATGTTGTTTGCAATTACGTGTGCTGACGTTTGTTGTGGATGTCATTCGCATCTTGAATGGCACTTTCTTTTTACTACTCACAAAACTTTGCTGCAGAATATGTGATTAGCCTCTCCATGTGCATCTTTGTTGGCAGTTGTGTGGTAGAAGTCATCTCTGTAAAATGTCACAAAGAAAGTTGTTGCAACACCCCAACCCACTCTACAGTATGCGTTCAAAGAGTTGTATCCCATTTATTCATCACGGCTATTCAAAGCATTTGTGGAGAGTGTCAAGAAGCTTTGTACCTGTACAGGCTAAAATCAAGATCCCCTAAAACTGAGGAGGCAATCGTAGCTTTCATGCACCGTCGGAGGTAAAGTTTCATTGTCAGCCATGTTAGTAACGGCAATTTGTTAAAGAGAAGAGCCATACTCAAATCTCGTTGTCCATCACAACACAAATTGATGCTTTCCTTTGCTCATTTCTACTGAGTGAAAAAAAAAGAGAAACCGACAAAAAGAAAAAAAAAAAAGAAAAGAGAGAAAAAACAATGCACATATCTGGAATATATTCAGAGAAGCTGCAAATTTATGAGAAAGCCAAACTAAAAGTTTTCAGACACACCCAACACTGAAAATTGCATCAGTCGAGCCAAAAGAGGTGTTGGGACACTAAATTAACAACAAAAAAAAAAAAAAGATATCTACTTCAATCACCAAAAGTTATGCTCTCCTATGCAGACAACATAAAAGAAACACTGCAATTCCCACACGTTTGTTTTGAATAAATGACCTGACCAATTAATTCTTGCAAGTTCCATTAAATGGTTTTAGGAAATATAATTAAATGATCAGCAATTTCACAAACACGCATTTGGGTAAAAACAAAACGCTCTTACATGCAAATTTATCATTGGTGACAATGCTCAAATTCAGCAGTAATGATGAATTTTAATTACCTTTCAATGGTGTTACCTATTCTGTCACGGCGTGGTATCTTTAATGTTTAAGCGATGTGAACATGCAGATGGCTTCAAGTAGCATAGCGGAAATATACTCCTCCTGTATGAAGCAGAGTTGCACACGCTGTCTATACTCACTGATCCATTCATGGTAGTAACTCTCATCCACTTTTCAAATTCATCATTTCATGGTGAAGCATTCTCAAATACAACACTTGGTGTCAACTTTAATCCATGCAAGTACTCCATTCTTTGGATTATTCCAAATTCTGCCAGTGATCAACCATTCGCATGTCTTTAGAGATCGTCATATCTCAAATCAACATCTAGTCGTTTCACTGCTCTCAGCAAACTCAACCGCTGCAAGTATCTGAACGATAGCCCCACTTGTGTTAGCATTCAGAATTCCATTATCATCTTGAGTAATAACTGGTTGTACGCATCACCACACCTGATATGAGCTCCTTCATGTGCATTTTACTGGTTGATGTTGTGGTAGAATTAACCTCTGAAAAAAGTCACAAAGAAAGTTGTCGCCATACCCCAACCCATTCCACACTATGCAGTAAGACTAAAATCGTATTTCACGCCTGAATACAGCTCAAAGCAACAGCACGTGTAGAGCATTGCAAGACTAACCCAAAAATATCTCACTTTCAAATTAAGCCTTAATCCCCCATGAAAGCAGTAGGCAATTGTAGCACTTAGCTTATGGTTCATGTACTTGCGATGACTTTCAGGGTTGGAGTACATTGCACACAGCGAGTAAATGCCACCTCCGCCTGAGTTGGAAAACATTCAACTGCCAGCTAAACCAATTACTTCCTTTTGTTAGAGGCATCTGCCTTTTTCAGCTCTTATTGTTCACCACAACACAATGGATGCTTGCCTTTCTCTTGCTGTATCCTACTAGTAGGAAAAAAAGAAACCTACCAAAGAGACAAAATAAACTAAAGAACCCTAATGGAAAAATGCAACGAAAGACACTGTGTATGGCTCCAATTACATCAGAGAAGCTGCACAATTTCAAAAAAGTAACCACTAACATTATCACCCAAAAAAATAAAAAAAATAAAAAAATTGCCAATTACAACTGTAGAACATGTCTTAGTCTACTCTTGCGCCATTAGCTACAAGTGAAATAAATAAAACATGTACCTCCTCTAGGAACACAAAATATGCTACACTTCCAAAGAGCCTTGCTCACCAACAGATGGAAACACCTCATTAGCCGGAGTCTGTGAAAAAACAAAACAAAAAACATATCACCCTGCCTTCTCCCCAACTCCAAAGCTACCCCCACAGATATTGCACCTTCACAACTAAGCAGGTTCTCTTTGTTTTTATTATACTTTTTGGGCCAAAAAGAAGCACTCAACTACTGCTTTTGTATACTGCTGTCTGACACAATTAAGTACTTATCAATTCACCTCATCTCAAGCCGCATCAATGCTTCCACTGAAATATTTCGAGCCCAATGCCAACAACTCTCGGCACAGCTGTAGTCCACATTAACATGTACGTCTCGACTAGGCATAACATCTCTTGGATCCAAGTCATACTGCTACTGGAGGAATTCTTACAGCCTGGCACTTTGAGACCCAGCACAACGTAGTGGAAAAATAATCGGCCTTGACGTTCCCTGCTGGAAATAGAAAGAGCATGCCTAACACAAACAATGCAATAAAGCATCTAACTAGCCTTTTTCAGACTGCTTCGTACATAACTAAATTCCAAGAGGTTAGAAAACAAGCAACTCTAACCTACCACTGATATCAAAACCCTCTCTACTCTTTATTATAATGATTAATAATCAGTACCTTGTAATAACAGTACCTCATCTTACATAGCACCATATTTCATGTTTCAAAGCTGTAAGCATTCGCTGTGCTTCATAGTAGGAAAAAAACAATCTTCTCTGAAGGAAAGAGTTGCGCACACTGCCTACTTTCTTCCACTCACGCTAGTGAGTTGTTCACTGTTCAATTCAGCAATATATCGAGAAGCATTTTCAATACAACGCTTAACGTACACACTATTTTTCATGCAGTTGTTACTTATCTTGTATCATTCCAGATTCTCATTCTGATGAGCACACCCCCATCTCTTTAGAGCAAGAGATCAGCCATTCAGCATCTAGAGTCCCGCCACAGCTTCCGGCAAATTCGTACCACGGCTAGTATCTGAATGTTGTTTGCAATTACGTGTGCTGACATTTGTTGTGGATGTCATTCGCATCTTGAATGGCACTTTCTTTTTACTACTCACAAAACTTTGCTGCAGAATATGCGATTAGCCTCTCCATGTGCATCTTTGTTGGCAGTTGTGTGGTAGAAGTCATCCCTGTAAAATGTCACAAAGAAAGTTGTTGCAAAACCCCAACCCACTCTACAGTATGCGTTCAAAGAGTTGTAAGATCCCCTAAAACTGAGGAGGCAATCGTAGCTTTCATGCACCGTCGGAGGTAAAGTTTCATTGTCAGCCATGTCAGTAACGGCAATTTGTTAAAGAGAAGAGCCATACTCAAATCCCGTTGTCCATCACAACACAAATTGATGCTTTCCTTTCCTCATTGCTACCGAGTGAAAAAAAAGAGAAACCGACAAAAAGAAGAAAAAAAAAGGAGAAGAGAGAAAAAACAATGCACATATCTGGAATATATTCAGAGAAGCTGCAAATTTATGAGAAAGCCAAACTAAAAGTTTTCAGACACACCCAACACTGAAAATTGCATCAGTCGAGCCAAAAGAGGTGTTGGGACACTAAATTAACAACAAAAAAAAATATCTACTTCAATCACCAAAAGTTATGCTCTCCTATGCAGACAACATAAAAGAAACACTACAATTCCCACACGTTTGTTTTGAATAAATGACCTGACCAATTAATTCTTGCAAGTTCCATTAAATGGTTTTAGGAAATATAATTAAATGATCAGAAATTTCACAAACACGCATTTGGGTAAAAACAAAACGCTCTTACATGCAAATTTATCATTGGTGACAATGCTCAAATTCAGCAGTAATGATGAATTTTAATTACCTTTCAATGGTGTTACCTATTCTGTCGCGGCGTGGTATCTTTAATGTTTAAGCGATGTGAACATGCAGATGGCTTCAAGTAGCATAGCGGAAATATACTCCTCCTGTATGAAGCAGAGTTGCACACGCTGTCTATACTCACTGATCCATTCATGGTAGTAACTCTCATCCACTTTTCAAATTCATCATTTCATGGTGAAGCATTCTCAAATACAACACTTGGTGTCAACTTTAATCCATGCAAGTACTCCATTCTTTGGATTATTCCAAATTCTGCCAGTGATCAACCATTCGCATGTCTTTAGAGATCGTCATATCTCAAATCAACATCTAGTCGTTTCACTGCTCTCAGCAAACTCAACCGCTGCAAGTATCTGAACGATAGCCCCACTTGTGTTAGCATTCAGAATTCCATTATCATCTTGAGTAATAACTGGTTGTACGCATCACCACACCTGATATGAGCTCCTTCATGTGCATTTTACTGGTTGATGTTGTGGTAGAATTAACCTCTGAAAAAAGTCACAAAGAAAGTTGTCGCCATACCCCAACCCATTCCACACTATGCAGTAAGACTAAAATCGTATTTCACGCCTGAATACAGCTCAAAGCAACAGCACGTGTAGAGCATTCCAAGACTAACCCAAAAATATCTCACTTTCAAATTAAGCCTTAATCCCCCATGAAAGCAGTAGGCAAGTGTAGCACTTAGCTTATGGTTCATGTACTTGCGATGACTTTCAGGGTTGGAGTACATTGCACACAGCGAGTAAATGCCACCTCCGCCTGAGTTGGAAAACATTCAACTGCCAGCTAAACCAATAACTTCCTTTTGTTAGAGGCATCTGCCTTCTTCAGCTCTTATTGTTCACCACAACACGATGGATGCTTGCCTTTCTCTTGCTGTATCCTACTAGTAGGAAAAAAAGAAACCTACCAAAGAGACAAAATAAACTAAAGAACCCTAATGGAAAAATGCAACGAAAGACACTGTGTATGGCTGCAATTACATCAGAGAAGCTGCACAATTTCTAAAAAGTAACCACTAACATTATCAACCAAAAAAAAAAAAAAAAAAAGATAAAATTGCCAATTACAACTGTAGAACATGTCTTAGTCTACTCTTGCGCCATTAGCTACAAGTGAAATAAATAAAACATGTACCTCCTCTAGGAACACAAAATATGCTACACTTCCAAAGGGCCTTGCTCACCAACAGGTGGAAACACCTCATTACCCGGAGTCTGTGAAAAAACAAAACAAAAAACATATCACCCTGCCTTCTCCCCAACTCCAAAGCTACCCCCACAGATATTGCACCTTCACAACTAAGCAGCTTCTTTGTTTTTCTTATTATACTTTTTGGCCCAAAAAGAAGCACTCAACTACGGCTTTTGTATACTGCTGTCTGACACAAGTAAGTACTTATCAATTCACCTCATCTCAAGCCGCATCAATGCTTCCACTGAAATATTTCGAGCCCAATGCCAACAACTCTCGGCACAGCTGTAGTCCACATTAACATCTACGTCTCGACTAGGCATAATATCTCTTGGATCCAAGTCATACTGCTACTGGAGGAATTCTTACAGCCTGGCACTTTGAGACCCAGCACAACGTAGTGGAAAAATAATCGGCCTTGACGTTCCCTGCTAGAAATAGAAAAAGCATGCCTAACACAAACAATGCAATAAAGCATCTAACTAGCCTTTTTCAGACTGTTTCGTACATAACTAAATTCCAAGAGGTTAGAAAACAAGCAACTCTAACCTACCACTGATATCAAAACCCTCTCTACTCTTTATTATAATGATTAATAATCAGTACCTTGTAATAACAGTACCTCATCTTACATAGCACCATATTTCATGTTTCAAAGCTGTAAGCATTCGCTGTGCTTCATAGTAGGAAAAAAACAATCTTCTCTGAAGGAAAGAGTTGCGCACACTGCCTACTTTCTTCCACTCACGCTAGTGAGTTGTTCACTGTTCAATTCAGCAATATATCGAGAAGCATTTTCAATACAACGCTTAACGTACACACTATTTTTCATGCAGTTGTTACTTATCTTGTATCATTCCAGATTCTCATTCTGATGAGCACACCCCCATCTCTTTAGAGCAAGAGATCAGCCATTCAGCATCTAGAGTCCCGCCACAGCTTCCGGCAAATTCGTACCACGGCTAGTATCTGAATGTTGTTTGCAATTACGTGTGCTGACGTTTGTTGTGGATGTCATTCGCATCTTGAATGGCACTTTCTTTTTACTACTCACAAAACTTTGCTGCAGAATATGTGATTAGCCTCTCCATGTGCATCTTTGTTGGCAGTTGTGTGGTAGAAGTCATCTCTGTAAAATGTCACAAAGAAAGTTGTTGCAACACCCCAACCCACTCTACAGTATGCGTTCAAAGAGTTGTATCCCATTTATTCATCACGGCTATTCAAAGCATTTGTGGAGAGTGTCAAGAAGCTTTGTACCTGCACAGGCTAAAATCAAGATCCCCTAAAACTGAGGAGGCAATCGTAGCTTTCATGCACCGTCGGAGGTAAAGTTTCATTGTCAGCCATGTCAGTAACGGCAATTTGTTAAAGAGAAGA
Organism: Pleurodeles waltl; assembly: GCF_031143425.1. NCBI lineage: Eukaryota > Metazoa > Chordata > Amphibia > Caudata > Salamandridae > Pleurodeles > Pleurodeles waltl. The sequence continues at coordinate 1,047,812,958 of NC_090443.1, forward strand.
GCCATACTCAAATCTCGTTGTCCATCACAACACAAATTGATGCTTTCCTTTCCTCATTGCTACCGAGTGAAAAAAAAAGAGAAACCGACAAAAAGAAAAAAAAAAAAGAAAAGAGAGAAAAAACAATGCACATATCTGGAATATATTCAGAGAAGCTGCAAATTTATGAGAAAGCCAAACTAAAAGTTTTCAGACACACCCAACACTGAAAATTGCATCAGTCGAGCCAAAAGAGGTGTTGGGACACTAAATTAACAAAAAACAAAAATATATCTACTTCAATCACCAAAAGTTATGCTCTCCTATGCAGACAACATAAAAGAAACACTGCAATTCCCACACGTTTGTTTTGAATAAATGACCTGACCAATTAATTCTTGCAAGTTCCATTAAATGGTTTTAGGAAATATAATTAAATGATCAGCAATTTCACAAACACGCATTTGGGTAAAAACAAAACGCTATTACATGCAAATTTATCATTGGTGACAATGCTCAAATTCAGCAGTAATGATGAATTTTAATTACCTTTCAATGGTGTTACCTATTCTGTCACGGCGTGGTATCTTTAATGTTTAAGCGATGTGAACATGCAGATGGCTTCAAGTAGCATAGCGGAAATATACTCCTCCTGTATGAAGCAGAGTTGCACACGCTGTCTATACTCACTGATCCATTCATGGTAGTAACTCTCATCCACTTTTCAAATTCATCATTTCATGGTGAAGCATTCTCAAATACAACACTTGGTGTCAACTTTAATCCATGCAAGTACTCCATTCTTTGGATTATTCCAAATTCTGCCAGTGATCAACCATTCGCATGTCTTTAGAGATCGTCATATCTCAAATCAACATCTAGTCGTTTCACTGCTCTCAGCAAACTCAACCGCTGCAAGTATCTGAACGATAGCCCCACTTGTGTTAGCATTCAGAATTCCATTATCATCTTGAGTAATAACTGGTTGTACGCATCACCACACCTGATATGAGCTCCTTCATGTGCATTTTACTGGTTGATGTTGTGGTAGAATTAACCTCTGAAAAAAGTCACAAAGAAAGTTGTCGCCATACCCCAACCCATTCCACACTATGCAGTAAGACTAAAATCGTATTTCACGCCTGAATACAGCTCAAAGCAACAGCACGTGTAGAGCATTGCAAGACTAACCCAAAAATATCTCACTTTCAAATTAAGCCTTAATCCCCCATGAAAGCAGTAGGCAATTGTAGCACTTAGCTTATGGTTCATGTACTTGCGATGACTTTCAGGGTTGGAGTACATTGCACACAGCGAGTAAATGCCACCTCCGCCTGAGTTGGAAAACATTCAACTGCCAGCTAAACCAATTACTTCCTTTTGTTAGAGGCATCTGCCTTTTTCAGCTCTTATTGTTCACCACAACACGATGGATGCTTGCCTTTCTCTTGCTGTATCCTACTAGTAGGAAAAAAAGAAACCTACCAAAGAGACAAAATAAACTAAAGAACCCTAATGGAAAAATGCAACGAAAGACACTGTGTATGGCTCCAATTACATCAGAGAAGCTGCACAATTTCAAAAAAGTAACCACTAACATTATCACCCAAAAAAATAAAAAAAATAAAAAAATTGCCAATTACAACTGTAGAACATGTCTTAGTCTACTCTTGCGCCATTAGCTACAAGTGAAATAAATAAAACATGTACCTCCTCTAGGAACACAAAATATGCTACACTTCCAAAGAGCCTTGCTCACCAACAGATGGAAACACCTCATTAGCCGGAGTCTGTGAAAAAACAAAACAAAAAACATATCACCCTGCCTTCTCCCCAACTCCAAAGCTACCCCCACAGATATTGCACCTTCACAACTAAGCAGCTTCTCTTTGTTTTTCTTATTATACTTTTTGGCCCAAAAAGAAGCACTCAACTACTGCTTTTGTATACTGCTGTCTGACACAATTAAGTACTTATCAATTCACCTCATCTCAAGCCGCATCAATGCTTCCACTGAAATATTTCGAGCCCAATGCCAACAACTCTCGGCACAGCTGTAGTCCACATTAACATGTACGTCTCGACTAGGCATAACATCTCTTGGATCCAAGTCATACTGCTACTGGAGGAATTCTTACAGCCTGGCACTTTGAGACCCAGCACAACGTAGTGGAAAAATAATCGGCCTTGACGTTCCCTGCTGGAAATAGAAAAAGCATGCCTAACACAAACAATGCAATAAAGCATCTAACTAGCCTTTTTCAGACTGTTTCGTACATAACTAAATTCCAAGAGGTTAGAAAACCAGCAACTCTAACCTACCACTGATATCAAAACCCTCTCTACTCTTTATTATAATGATTAATAATCAGTACCTTGTAATAACAGTACCTCATCTTACATAGCACCATATTTCAAAGCTGTAAGCATTCGCTGTGCTTCATAGTAGGAAAAAAACAATCTTCTCCGAAGGAAAGAGTTGCGCACACTGCCTACTTTCTTCCACTCACGCTAGTGAGTTGTTCACTGTTCAATTCAGCAATATATCGAGAAGCATTTTCAATACAACGCTTAACGTACACACTATTTTTCATGCAGTTGTTACTTATCTTGTATCATTCCAGATTCTCATTCTGATGAGCACACCCCCATCTCTTTAGAGCAAGAGATCAGCCATTCAGCATCTAGAGTCCCGCCACAGCTTCCGGCAAATTCGTACCACGGCTAGTATCTGAATGTTGTTTGCAATTACGTGTGCTGACATTTGTTGTGGATGTCATTCGCATCTTGAATGGCACTTTCTTTTTACTACTCACAAAACTTTGCTGCAGAATATGCGATTAGCCTCTCCATGTGCATCTTTGTTGGCAGTTGTGTGGTAGAAGTCATCCCTGTAAAATGTCACAAAGAAAGTTGTTGCAAAACCCCAACCCACTCTACAGTATGCGTTCAAAGAGTTGTAAGATCCCCTAAAACTGAGGAGGCAATCGTAGCTTTCATGCACCGTCGGAGGTAAAGTTTCATTGTCAGCCATGTCAGTAACGGCAATTTGTTAAAGAGAAGAGCCATACTCAAATCCCGTTGTCCATCACAACACAAATTGATGCTTTCCTTTCCTCATTGCTACCGAGTGAAAAAAAAGAGAAACCGACAAAAAGAAGAAAAAAAAAGGAGAAGAGAGAAAAAACAATGCACATATCTGGAATATATTCAGAGAAGCTGCAAATTTATGAGAAAGCCAAACTAAAAGTTTTCAGACACACCCAACACTGAAAATTGCATCAGTCGAGCCAAAAGAGGTGTTGGGACACTAAATTAACAACAAAAAAAAATATCTACTTCAATCACCAAAAGTTATGCTCTCCTATGCAGACAACATAAAAGAAACACTACAATTCCCACACGTTTGTTTTGAATAAATGACCTGACCAATTAATTCTTGCAAGTTCCATTAAATGGTTTTAGGAAATATAATTAAATGATCAGAAATTTCACAAACACGCATTTGGGTAAAAACAAAACGCTCTTACATGCAAATTTATCATTGGTGACAATGCTCAAATTCAGCAGTAATGATGAATTTTAATTACCTTTCAATGGTGTTACCTATTCTGTCGCGGCGTGGTATCTTTAATGTTTAAGCGATGTGAACATGCAGATGGCTTCAAGTAGCATAGCGGAAATATACTCCTCCTGTATGAAGCAGAGTTGCACACGCTGTCTATACTCACTGATCCATTCATGGTAGTAACTCTCATCCACTTTTCAAATTCATCATTTCATGGTGAAGCATTCTCAAATACAACACTTGGTGTCAACTTTAATCCATGCAAGTACTCCATTCTTTGGATTATTCCAAATTCTGCCAGTGATCAACCATTCGCATGTCTTTAGAGATCGTCATATCTCAAATCAACATCTAGTCGTTTCACTGCTCTCAGCAAACTCAACCGCTGCAAGTATCTGAACGATAGCCCCACTTGTGTTAGCATTCAGAATTCCATTATCATCTTGAGTAATAACTGGTTGTACGCATCACCACACCTGATATGAGCTCCTTCATGTGCATTTTACTGGTTGATGTTGTGGTAGAATTAACCTCTGAAAAAAGTCACAAAGAAAGTTGTCGCCATACCCCAACCCATTCCACACTATGCAGTAAGACTAAAATCGTATTTCACGCCTGAATACAGCTCAAAGCAACAGCACGTGTAGAGCATTCCAAGACTAACCCAAAAATATCTCACTTTCAAATTAAGCCTTAATCCCCCATGAAAGCAGTAGGCAAGTGTAGCACTTAGCTTATGGTTCATGTACTTGCGATGACTTTCAGGGTTGGAGTACATTGCACACAGCGAGTAAATGCCACCTCCGCCTGAGTTGGAAAACATTCAACTGCCAGCTAAACCAATAACTTCCTTTTGTTAGAGGCATCTGCCTTCTTCAGCTCTTATTGTTCACCACAACACGATGGATGCTTGCCTTTCTCTTGCTGTATCCTACTAGTAGGAAAAAAAGAAACCTACCAAAGAGACAAAATAAACTAAAGAACCCTAATGGAAAAATGCAACGAAAGACACTGTGTATGGCTGCAATTACATCAGAGAAGCTGCACAATTTCTAAAAAGTAACCACTAACATTATCAACCAAAAAAAAAAAAAAAAAAAGATAAAATTGCCAATTACAACTGTAGAACATGTCTTAGTCTACTCTTGCGCCATTAGCTACAAGTGAAATAAATAAAACATGTACCTCCTCTAGGAACACAAAATATGCTACACTTCCAAAGGGCCTTGCTCACCAACAGGTGGAAACACCTCATTACCCGGAGTCTGTGAAAAAACAAAACAAAAAACATATCACCCTGCCTTCTCCCCAACTCCAAAGCTACCCCCACAGATATTGCACCTTCACAACTAAGCAGCTTCTTTGTTTTTCTTATTATACTTTTTGGCCCAAAAAGAAGCACTCAACTACGGCTTTTGTATACTGCTGTCTGACACAAGTAAGTACTTATCAATTCACCTCATCTCAAGCCGCATCAATGCTTCCACTGAAATATTTCGAGCCCAATGCCAACAACTCTCGGCACAGCTGTAGTCCACATTAACATCTACGTCTCGACTAGGCATAACATCTCTTGGATCCAAGTCATACTGCTACTGGAGGAATTCTTACAGCCTGGCACTTTGAGACCCAGCACAACGTAGTGGAAAAATAATCGGCCTTGACGTTCCCTGCTGGAAATAGAAAAAGCATGCCTAACACAAACAATGCAATAAAGCATCTAACTAGCCTTTTTCAGACTGTTTCGTACATAACTAAATTCCAAGAGGTTAGAAAACAAGCAACTCTAACCTACCACTGATATCAAAACCCTCTCTACTCTTTATTATAATGATTAATAATCAGTACCTTGTAATAACAGTACCTCATCTTACATAGCACCATATTTCATGTTTCAAAGCTGTAAGCATTCGCTGTGCTTCATAGTAGGAAAAAAACAATCTTCTCTGAAGGAAAGAGTTGCGCACACTGCCTACTTTCTTCCACTCACGCTAGTGAGTTGTTCACTGTTCAATTCAGCAATATATCGAGAAGCATTTTCAATACAACGCTTAACGTACACACTATTTTTCATGCAGTTGTTACTTATCTTGTATCATTCCAGATTCTCATTCTGATGAGCACACCCCCATCTCTTTAGAGCAAGAGATCAGCCATTCAGCATCTAGAGTCCTGCCACAGCTTCCGGCAAATTCGTACCACGGCTAGTATCTGAATGTTGTTTGCAATTACGTGTGCTGACGTTTGTTGTGGATGTCATTCGCATCTTGAATGGCACTTTCTTTTTACTACTCACAAAACTTTGCTGCAGAATATGCGATTAGCCTCTCCATGTGCATCTTTGTTGGCAGTTGTGTGGTAGAAGTCATCTCTGTAAAATGTCACAAAGAAAGTTGTTGCAAAACCCCAACCCACTCTACAGTATGCGTTCAAAGAGTTGTATCCCATTTATTCATCATGGCTATTCAAAGCATTTGTGGAGAGTGTCAAGAAGCTTTGTACCTGCACAGGCTAAAATCAAGATCCCCTAAAACTGAGGAGGCAATCGTAGCTTTCATGCACCGTCGGAGGTAAAGTTTCATTGTCAGCCATGTCAGTAACGGCAATTTGTTAAAGAGAAGAGCCATACTCAAATCTCGTTGTCCATCACAACACAAATTGATGCTTTCCTTTCCTCATTGCTACCGAGTGAAAAAAAAAGAGAAACCGACAAAAAGAAAAAAAAAAAAGAAAAGAGAGAAAAAACAATGCACATATCTGGAATATATTCAGAGAAGCTGCAAATTTATGAGAAAGCCAAACTAAAAGTTTTCAGACACACCCAACACTGAAAATTGCATCAGTCGAGCCAAAAGAGGTGTTGGGACACTAAATTAACAAAAAAAAAATATATATCTACTTCAATCACCAAAAGTTATGCTCTCCTATGCAGACAACATAAAAGAAACACTGCAATTCCCACACGTTTGTTTTGAATAAATGACCTGACCAATTAATTCTTGCAAGTTCCATTAAATGGTTTTAGGAAATATAATTAAATGATCAGCAATTTCACAAACACGCATTTGGGTAAAAACAAAACGCTATTACATGCAAATTTATCATTGGTGACAATGCTCAAATTCAGCAGTAATGATGAATTTTAATTACCTTTCAATGGTGTTACCTATTCTGTCACGGCGTGGTATCTTTAATGTTTAAGCGATGTGAACATGCAGATGGCTTCAAGTAGCATAGCGGAAATATACTCCTCCTGTATGAAGCAGAGTTGCACACGCTGTCTATACTCACTGATCCATTCATGGTAGTAACTCTCATCCACTTTTCAAATTCATCATTTCATGGTGAAGCATTCTCAAATACAACACTTGGTGTCAACTTTAATCCATGCAAGTACTCCATTCTTTGGATTATTCCAAATTCTGCCAGTGATCAACCATTCGCATGTCTTTAGAGATCGTCATATCTCAAATCAACATCTAGTCGTTTCACTGCTCTCAGCAAACTCAACCGCTGCAAGTATCTGAACGATAGCCCCACTTGTGTTAGCATTCAGAATTCCATTATCATCTTGAGTAATAACTGGTTGTACGCATCACCACACCTGATATGAGCTCCTTCATGTGCATTTTACTGGTTGATGTTGTGGTAGAATTAGCATCTGAAAAAAGTCACAAAGAAAGTTGTCGCCATACCCCAACCCATTCCACACTATGCAGTAAGACTAAAATCGTATTTCACGCCTGAATACAGCTCAAAGCAACAGCACGTGTAGAGCATTCCAAGACTAACCCCAAAATATCTCACTTTCAAATTAAGCCTTAATCCCCCATGAAAGCAGTAGGCAATTGTAGCACTTAGCTTATGGTTCATGTACTTGCGATGACTTTCAGGGTTGGAGTACATTGCACACAGCGAGTAAATGCCACCTCCGCCTGAGTTGGAAAACATTCAACTGCCAGCTAAACCAATAACTTCCTTTTGTTAGAGGCATCTGCCTTTTTCAGCTCTTATTGTTCACCACAACACGATGGATGCTTGCCTTTCTCTTGCTGTATCCTACTAGTAGGAAAAAAAGAAACCTACCAAATAGACAAAATAAACTAAAGAACCCTAATGGAAAAATGCAACGAAAGACACTGTGTATGGCTGCAATTACATCAGAGAAGCTGCACAATTTCTAAAAAGTAACCACTAACATTATCAACCAAAAAAAAAAAAAAAAAAACATAAAATTGCCAATTACAACTGCAGAACATGTCTTAGTCTACTCTTGCGCCATTAGCTACAAGTGAAATAAATAAAACATGTACCTCCTCTAGGAACACAAAATATGCTACACTTCCAAAGGGCCTTGCTCACCAACAGGTGGAAACACCTCATTAGCCGGAGTCTGTGAAAAAACAAAACAAAAAACATATCACCCTGCCTTCTCCCCAACTCCAAAGCTACCCCCACAGATATTGCACCTTCACAACTAAGCAGCTTCTCTTTGTTTTTCTTATTATACTTTTTGGCCCAAAAAGAAGCACTCAACTACTGCTTTTGTATACTGCTGTCTGACACAATTAAGTACTTATCAATTCACCTCATCTCAAGCCGCATCAATGCTTCCACTGAAATATTTCGAGCCCAATGCCAACAACTCTCGGCACAGCTGTAGTCCACATTAACATGTACGTCTCGACTAGGCATAACATCTCTTGGATCCAAGTCATACTGCTACTGGAGGAATTCTTACAGCCTGGCACTTTGAGACCCAGCACAACGTAGTGGAAAAATAATCGGCCTTGACGTTCCCTGCTGGAAATAGAAAAAGCATGCCTAACACAAACAATGCAATAAAGCATCTAACTAGCCTTTTTCAGACTGCTTCGTACATAACTAAATTCCAAGAGGTTAGAAAACAAGCAACTCTAACCTACCACTGATATCAAAACCCTCTCTACTCTTTATTATAATGATTAATAATCAGTACCTTGTAATAACAGTACCTCATCTTACATAGCACCATATTTCAAAGCTGTAAGCATTCGCTGTGCTTCATAGTAGGAAAAAAACAATCTTCTCTGAAGGAAAGAGTTGCGCACACTGCCTACTTTCTTCCACTCACGCTAGTGAGTTGTTCACTGTTCAATTCAGCAATATATCGAGAAGCATTTTCAATACAACGCTTAACGTACACACTATTTTTCATGCAGTTGTTACTTATCTTGTATCATTCCAGATTCTCATTCTGATGAGCACACCCCCATCTCTTTAGAGCAAGAGATCAGCCATTCAGCATCTAGAGTCCCGCCACAGCTTCCGGCAAATTCGTACCACGGCTAGTATCTGAATGTTGTTTGCAATTACGTGTGCTGACGTTTGTTGTGGATGTCATTCGCATCTTGAATGGCACTTTCTTTTTACTACTCACAAAACTTTGCTGCAGAATATGTGATTAGCCTCTCCATGTGCATCTTTGTTGGCAGTTGTGTGGTAGAAGTCATCTCTGTAAAATGTCACAAAGAATGTTGTTGCAACACCCCAACCCACTCTACAGTATGCGTTCAAAGAGTTGTATCCCATTTATTCATCACGGCTATTCAAAGCATTTGTGGAGAGTGTCAAGAAGCTTTGTACCTGTACAGGCTAAAATCAAGATCCCCTAAAACTGAGGAGGCAATCGTAGCTTTCATGCACCGTCGGAGGTAAAGTTTCATTGTCAGCCATGTCAGTAACGGCAATTCGTTAAAGAGAAGAGCCATACTCAAATCTCGTTGTCCATCACAACACAAATTGATGCTTTCCTTTGCTCATTTCTACTGAGTGAAAAAAAAAGAGAAACCGACAAAAAGAAAAAAAAAAAAGAAAAGAGAGAAAAAACAATGCACATATCTGGAATATATTCAGAGAAGCTGCAAATTTATGAGAAAGCCAAACTAAAAGTTTTCAGACACACCCAACACTGAAAATTGCATCAGTCGAGCCAAAAGAGGTGTTGGGACACTAAATTAACAACAAAAAAAAAAAAAAGATATCTACTTCAATCACCAAAAGTTATGCTCTCCTATGCAGACAACATAAAAGAAACACTGCAATTCCCACACGTTTGTTTTGAATAAATGACCTGACCAATTAATTCTTGCAAGTTCCATTAAATGGTTTTAGGAAATATAATTAAATGATCAGCAATTTCACAAACACGCATTTGGGTAAAAACAAAACGCTATTACATGCAAATTTATCATTGGTGACAATGCTCAAATTCAGCAGTAATGATGAATTTTAATTACCTTTCAATGGTGTTACCTATTCTGTCACGGCGTGGTATCTTTAATGTTTAAGCGATGTGAACATGCAGATGGCTTCAAGTAGCATAGCGGAAATATACTCCTCCTGTATGAAGCAGAGTTGCACACGCTGTCTATACTCACTGATCCATTCATGGTAGTAACTCTCATCCACTTTTCAAATTCATCATTTCATGGTGAAGCATTCTCAAATACAACACTTGGTGTCAACTTTAATCCATGCAAGTACTCCATTCTTTGGATTATTCCAAATTCTGCCAGTGATCAACCATTCGCATGTCTTTAGAGATCGTCATATCTCAAATCAACATCTAGTCGTTTCACTGCTCTCAGCAAACTCAACCGCTGCAAGTATCTGAACGATAGCCCCACTTGTGTTAGCATTCAGAATTCCATTATCATCTTGAGTAATAACTGGTTGTACGCATCACCACACCTGATATGAGCTCCTTCATGTGCATTTTACTGGTTGATGTTGTGGTAGAATTAACCTCTGAAAAAAGTCACAAAGAAAGTTGTCGCCATACCCCAACCCATTCCACACTATGCAGTAAGACTACAATCGTATTTCACGCCTGAATACAGCTCAAAGCAACAGCACGTGTAGAGCATTGCAAGACTAACCCAAAAATATCTCACTTTCAAATTAAGCCTTAATCCCCCATGAAAGCAGTAGGCAATTGTAGCACTTAGCTTATGGTTCATGTACTTGCGATGACTTTCAGGGTTGGAGTACATTGCACACAGCGAGTAAATGCCACCTCCGCCTGAGTTGGAAAACATTCAACTGCCAGCTAAACCAATTACTTCCTTTTGTTAGAGGCATCTGCCTTTTTCAGCTCTTATTGTTCACCACAACACGATGGATGCTTGCCTTTCTCTTGCTGTATCCTACTAGTAGGAAAAAAAGAAACCTACCAAATAGACAAAATAAACTAAAGAACCCTAATGGAAAAATGCAACGAAAGACACTGTGTATGGCTGCAATTACATCAGAGAAGCTGCACAATTTCTAAAAAGTAACCACTAACATTATCAACCAAAAAAAAAAAAAAAAAAACATAAAATTGCCAATTACAACTGCAGAACATGTCTTAGTCTACTCTTGCGCCATTAGCTACAAGTGAAATAAATAAAACATGTACCTCCTCTAGGAACACAAAATATGCTACACTTCCAAAGGGCCTTGCTCACCAACAGGTGGAAACACCTCATTAGCCGGAGTCTGTGAAAAAACAAAACAAAAAACATATCACCCTGCCTTCTCCCCAACTCCAAAGCTACCCCCACAGATATTGCACCTTCACAACTAAGCAGCTTCTCTTTGTTTTTCTTATTATACTTTTTGGCCCAAAAAGAAGCACTCAACTACTGCTTTTGTATACTGCTGTCTGACACAATTAAGTACTTATCAATTCACCTCATCTCAAGCCGCATCAATGCTTCCACTGAAATATTTCGAGCCCAATGCCAACAACTCTCGGCACAGCTGTAGTCCACATTAACATGTACGTCTCGACTAGGCATAACATCTCTTGGATCCAAGTCATACTGCTACTGGAGGAATTCTTACAGCCTGGCACTTTGAGACCCAGCACAACGTAGTGGAAAAATAATCAGCCTTGACGTTCCCTGCTGGAAATAGAAAAAGCATGCCTAACACAAACAATGCAATAAAGCATCTAACTAGCCTTTTTCAGACTGTTTCGTACATAACTAAATTCCAAGAGGTTAGAAAACAAGCAACTCTAACCTACCACTGATATCAAAACCCTCTCTACTCTTTATTATAATGATTAATAATCAGTACCTTGTAATAACAGTACCTCATCTTACATAGCACCATATTTCATGTTTCAAAGCTGTAAGCATTCGCTGTGCTTCATAGTAGGAAAAAAACAATCTTCTCCGAAGGAAAGAGTTGCGCACACTGCCTACTTTCTTCCACTCACGCTAGTGAGTTGTTCACTGTTCAATTCAGCAATATATCGAGAAGCATTTTCAATACAACGCTTAACCTACACACTATTTTTCATGCAGTTGTTACTTATCTTGTATCATTCCAGATTCTCATTCTGATGAGCACACCCCCATCTCTTTAGAGCAAGAGATCAGCCATTCAGCATCTAGAGTCCCGCCACAGCTTCCGGCAAATTCGTACCACGGCTAGTATCTGAATGTTGTTTGCAATTACGTGTGCTGACATTTGTTGTGGATGTCATTCGCATCTTGAATGGCACTTTCTTTTTACTACTCACAAAACTTTGCTGCAGAATATGCGATTAGCCTCTCCATGTGCATCTTTGTTGGCAGTTGTGTGGTAGAAGTCATCCCTGTAAAATGTCACAAAGAAAGTTGTTGCAAAACCCCAACCCACTCTACAGTATGCGTTCAAAGAGTTGTAAGATCCCCTAAAACTGAGGAGGCAATCGTAGCTTTCATGCACCGTCGGAGGTAAAGTTTCATTGTCAGCCATGTCAGTAACGGCAATTTGTTAAAGAGAAGAGCCATACTCAAATCCCGTTGTCCATCACAACACAAATTGATGCTTTCCTTTCCTCATTGCTACCGAGTGAAAAAAAAGAGAAACCGACAAAAAGAAGAAAAAAAAAGGAGAAGAGAGAAAAAACAATGCACATATCTGGAATATATTCAGAGAAGCTGCAAATTTATGAGAAAGCCAAACTAAAAGTTTTCAGACACACCCAACACTGAAAATTGCATCAGTCGAGCCAAAAGAGGTGTTGGGACACTAAATTAACAACAAAAAAAAATATCTACTTCAATCACCAAAAGTTATGCTCTCCTATGCAGACAACATAAAAGAAACACTACAATTCCCACACGTTTGTTTTGAATAAATGACCTGACCAATTAATTCTTGCAAGTTCCATTAAATGGTTTTAGGAAATATAATTAAATGATCAGAAATTTCACAAACACGCATTTGGGTAAAAACAAAACGCTCTTACATGCAAATTTATCATTGGTGACAATGCTCAAATTCAGCAGTAATGATGAATTTTAATTACCTTTCAATGGTGTTACCTATTCTGTCGCGGCGTGGTATCTTTAATGTTTAAGCGATGTGAACATGCAGATGGCTTCAAGTAGCATAGCGGAAATATACTCCTCCTGTATGAAGCAGAGTTGCACACGCTGTCTATACTCACTGATCCATTCATGGTAGTAACTCTCATCCACTTTTCAAATTCATCATTTCATGGTGAAGCATTCTCAAATACAACACTTGGTGTCAACTTTAATCCATGCAAGTACTCCATTCTTTGGATTATTCCAAATTCTGCCAGTGATCAACCATTCGCATGTCTTTAGAGATCGTCATATCTCAAATCAACATCTAGTCGTTTCACTGCTCTCAGCAAACTCAACCGCTGCAAGTATCTGAACGATAGCCCCACTTGTGTTAGCATTCAGAATTCCATTATCATCTTGAGTAATAACTGGTTGTACGCATCACCACACCTGATATGAGCTCTTTCATGTGCATTTTACTGGTTGCTGTTGTGGTAGAATTAGCATCTGAAAAAAGTCACAAAGAAAGTTGTCGCCATACCCCAACCCATTCCACACTATGCAGTAAGACTAAAATCGTATTTCACGCCTGAATACAGCTCAAAGCAACAGCACGTGTAGAGCATTCCAAGACTAACCCCAAAATATCTCACTTTCAAATTAAGCCTTAATCCCCCATGAAAGCAGTAGGCAATTGTAGCACTTAGCTTATGGTTCATGTACTTGCGATGACTTTCAGGGTTGGAGTACATTGCACACAGCGAGTAAATGCCACCTCCGCCTGAGTTGGAAAACATTCAACTGCCAGCTAAACCAATAACTTCCTTTTGTTAGAGGCATCTGCCTTTTTCAGCTCTTATTGTTCACCACAACACGATGGATGCTTGCCTTTCTCTTGCTGTATCCTACTAGTAGGAAAAAAAGAAACCTACCAAATAGACAAAATAAACTAAAGAACCCTAATGGAAAAATGCAACGAAAGACACTGTGTATGGCTGCAATTACATCAGAGAAGCTGCACAATTTCTAAAAAGTAACCACTAACATTATCAACCAAAAAAAAAAAAAAAAAAACATAAAATTGCCAATTACAACTGCAGAACATGTCTTAGTCTACTCTTGCGCCATTAGCTACAAGTGAAATAAATAAAACATGTACCTCCTCTAGGAACACAAAATATGCTACACTTCCAAAGGGCCTTGCTCACCAACAGGTGGAAACACCTCATTAGCCGGAGTCTGTGAAAAAACAAAACAAAAAACATATCACCCTGCCTTCTCCCCAACTCCAAAGCTACCCCCACAGATATTGCACCTTCACAACTAAGCAGCTTCTCTTTGTTTTTCTTATTATACTTTTTGGCCCAAAAAGAAGCACTCAACTACTGCTTTTGTATACTGCTGTCTGACACAATTAAGTACTTATCAATTCACCTCATCTCAAGCCGCATCAATGCTTCCACTGAAATATTTCGAGCCCAATGCCAACAACTCTCGGCACAGCTGTAGTCCACATTAACATGTACGTCTCGACTAGGCATAACATCTCTTGGATCCAAGTCATACTGCTACTGGAGGAATTCTTACAGCCTGGCACTTTGAGACCCAGCACAACGTAGTGGAAAAATAATCGGCCTTGACGTTCCCTGCTGGAAATAGAAAAAGCATGCCTAACACAAACAATGCAATAAAGCATCTAACTAGCCTTTTTCAGACTGTTTCGTACATAACTAAATTCCAAGAGGTTAGAAAACAAGCAACTCTAACCTACCACTGATATCAAAACCCTCTCTACTCTTTATTATAATGATTAATAATCAGTACCTTGTAATAACAGTACCTCATCTTACATAGCACCATATTTCAAAGCTGTAAGCATTCGCTGTGCTTCATAGTAGGAAAAAAACAATCTTCTCCGAAGGAAAGAGTTGCGCACACTGCCTACTTTCTTCCACTCACGCTAGTGAGTTGTTCACTGTTCAATTCAGCAATATATCGAGAAGCATTTTCAATACAACGCTTAACGTACACACTATTTTTCATGCAGTTGTTACTTATCTTGTATCATTCCAGATTCTCATTCTGATGAGCACACCCCCATCTCTTTAGAGCAAGAGATCAGCCATTCAGCATCTAGAGTCCCGCCACAGCTTCCGGCAAATTCGTACCACGGCTAGTATCTGAATGTTGTTTGCAATTACGTGTGCTGACGTTTGTTGTGGATGTCATTCGCATCTTGAATGGCACTTTCTTTTTACTACTCACAAAACTTTGCTGCAGAATATGTGATTAGCCTCTCCATGTGCATCTTTGTTGGCAGTTGTGTGGTAGAAGTCATCTCTGTAAAATGTCACAAAGAATGTTGTTGCAACACCCCAACCCACTCTACAGTATGCGTTCAAAGAGTTGTATCCCATTTATTCATCACGGCTATTCAAAGCATTTGTGGAGAGTGTCAAGAAGCTTTGTACCTGTACAGGCTAAAATCAAGATCCCCTAAAACTGAGGAGGCAATCGTAGCTTTCATGCACCGTCGGAGGTAAAGTTTCATTGTCAGCCATGTCAGTAACGGCAATTTGTTAAAGAGAAGAGCCATACTCAAATCTCGTTGTCCATCACAACACAAATTGATGCTTTCCTTTGCTCATTTCTACTGAGTGAAAAAAAAAGAGAAACCGACAAAAAGAAAAAAAAAAAAGAAAAGAGAGAAAAAACAATGCACATATCTGGAATATATTCAGAGAAGCTGCAAATTTATGAGAAAGCCAAACTAAAAGTTTTCAGACACACCCAACACTGAAAATTGCATCAGTCGAGCCAAAAGAGGTGTTGGGACACTAAATTAACAACAAAAACAAAAAAAAGATATCTACTTCAATCACCAAAAGTTATGCTCTCCTATGCAGACAACATAAAAGAAACACTGCAATTCCCACACGTTTGTTTTGAATAAATGACCTGACCAATTAATTCTTGCAAGTTCCATTAAATGGTTTTAGGAAATATAATTAAATGATCAGCAATTTCACAAACACGCATTTGGGTAAAAACAAAACGCTATTACATGCAAATTTATCATTGGTGACAATGCTCAAATTCAGCAGTAATGATGAATTTTAATTACCTTTCAATGGTGTTACCTATTCTGTCACGGCGTGGTATCTTTAATGTTTAAGCGATGTGAACATGCAGATGGCTTCAAGTAGCATAGCGGAAATATACTCCTCCTGTATGAAGCAGAGTTGCACACGCTGTCTATACTCACTGATCCATTCATGGTAGTAACTCTCATCCACTTTTCAAATTCATCATTTCATGGTGAAGCATTCTCAAATACAACACTTGGTGTCAACTTTAATCCATGCAAGTACTCCATTCTTTGGATTATTCCAAATTCTGCCAGTGATCAACCATTCGCATGTCTTTAGAGATCGTCATATCTCAAATCAACATCTAGTCGTTTCACTGCTCTCAGCAAACTCAACCGCTGCAAGTATCTGAACGATAGCCCCACTTGTGTTAGCATTCAGAATTCCATTATCATCTTGAGTAATAACTGGTTGTACGCATCACCACACCTGATATGAGCTCTTTCATGTGCATTTTACTGGTTGATGTTGTGGTAGAATTAGCATCTGAAAAAAGTCACAAAGAAAGTTGTCGCCATACCCCAACCCATTCCACACTATGCAGTAAGACTAAAATCGTATTTCACGCCTGAATACAGCTCAAAGCAACAGCACGTGTAGAGCATTCCAAGACTAACCCCAAAATATCTCACTTTCAAATTAAGCCTTAATCCCCCATGAAAGCAGTAGGCAATTGTAGCACTTAGCTTATGGTTCATGTACTTGCGATGACTTTCAGGGTTGGAGTACATTGCACACAGCGAGTAAATGCCACCTCCGCCTGAGTTGGAAAACATTCAACTGCCAGCTAAACCAATAACTTCCTTTTGTTAGAGGCATCTGCCTTTTTCAGCTCTTATTGTTCACCACAACACGATGGATGCTTGCCTTTCTCTTGCTGTATCCTACTAGTAGGAAAAAAAGAAACCTACCAAATAGACAAAATAAACTAAAGAACCCTAATGGAAAAATGCAACGAAAGACACTGTGTATGGCTGCAATTACATCAGAGAAGCTGCACAATTTCTAAAAAGTAACCACTAACATTATCAACCAAAAAAAAAAAAAAAAAAACATAAAATTGCCAATTACAACTGCAGAACATGTCTTAGTCTACTCTTGCGCCATTAGCTACAAGTGAAATAAATAAAACATGTACCTCCTCTAGGAACACAAAATATGCTACACTTCCAAAGGGCCTTGCTCACCAACAGGTGGAAACACCTCATTAGCCGGAGTCTGTGAAAAAACAAAACAAAAAACATATCACCCTGCCTTCTCCCCAACTCCAAAGCTACCCCCACAGATATTGCACCTTCACAACTAAGCAGCTTCTCTTTGTTTTTCTTATTATACTTTTTGGCCCAAAAAGAAGCACTCAACTACTGCTTTTGTATACTGCTGTCTGACACAATTAAGTACTTATCAATTCACCTCATCTCAAGCCGCATCAATGCTTCCACTGAAATATTTCGAGCCCAATGCCAACAACTCTCGGCACAGCTGTAGTCCACATTAACATGTACGTCTCGACTAGGCATAACATCTCTTGGATCCAAGTCATACTGCTACTGGAGGAATTCTTACAGCCTGGCACTTTGAGACCCAGCACAACGTAGTGGAAAAATAATCAGCCTTGACGTTCCCTGCTGGAAATAGAAAAAGCATGCCTAACACAAACAATGCAATAAAGCATCTAACTAGCCTTTTTCAGACTGTTTCGTACATAACTAAATTCCAAGAGGTTAGAAAACAAGCAACTCTAACCTACCACTGATATCAAAACCCTCTCTACTCTTTATTATAATGATTAATAATCAGTACCTTGTAATAACAGTACCTCATCTTACATAGCACCATATTTCATGTTTCAAAGCTGTAAGCATTCGCTGTGCTTCATAGTAGGAAAAAAACAATCTTCTCCGAAGGAAAGAGTTGCGCACACTGCCTACTTTCTTCCACTCACGCTAGTGAGTTGTTCACTGTTCAATTCAGCAATATATCGAGAAGCATTTTCAATACAACGCTTAACGTACACACTATTTTTCATGCAGTTGTTACTTATCTTGTATCATTCCAGATTCTCATTCTGATGAGCACACCCCCATCTCTTTAGAGCAAGAGATCAGCCATTCAGCATCTAGAGTCCCGCCACAGCTTCCGGCAAATTCGTACCACGGCTAGTATCTGAATGTTGTTTGCAATTACGTGTGCTGACGTTTGTTGTGGATGTCATTCGCATCTTGAATGGCACTTTCTTTTTACTACTCACAAAACTTTGCTGCAGAATATGTGATTAGCCTCTCCATGTGCATCTTTGTTGGCAGTTGTGTGGTAGAAGTCATCTCTGTAAAATGTCACAAAGAATGTTGTTGCAACACCCCAACCCACTCTACAGTATGCGTTCAAAGAGTTGTATCCCATTTATTCATCACGGCTATTCAAAGCATTTGTGGAGAGTTTCAAGAAGCTTTGTACCTGTACAGGCTAAAATCAAGATCTCCTAAAACTGAGGAGGCAATCGTAGCTTTCATGCACCGTCGGAGGTAAAGTTTCATTGTCAGCCATGTCAGTAACGGCAATTCGTTAAAGAGAAGAGCCATACTCAAATCTCGTTGTCCATCACAACACAAATTGATGCTTTCCTTTGCTCATTTCTACTGAGTGAAAAAAAAAGAGAAACCGACAAAAAGAAAAAAAAAAAAAGAAAAGAGAGAAAAAACAATGCACATATCTGGAATATATTCAGAGAAGCTGCAAATTTATGAGAAAGCCAAACTAAAAGTTTTCAGACACACCCAACACTGAAAATTGCATCAGTCGAGCCAAAAGAGGTGTTGGGACACTAAATTAACAAAAAAAAAAAAATATCTACTTCAATCACCAAAAGTTATGCTCTCCTATGCAGACAACATAAAAGAAACACTGCAATTCCCACACGTTTGTTTTGAATAAATGACCTGACCAATTAATTCTTGCAAGTTCCATTAAATGGTTTTAGGAAATATAATTAAAAGATCAGCAATTTCACAAACACGCATTTGGGTAAAAACAAAACGCTATTACATGCAAATTTATCATTGGTGACAATGCTCAAATTCAGCAGTAATGATGAATTTTAATTACCTTTCAATGGTGTTACCTATTCTGTCACGGCGTGGTATCTTTAATGTTTAAGCGATGTGAACATGCAGATGGCTTCAAGTAGCATAGCGGAAATATACTCCTCCTGTATGAAGCAGAGTTGCACACGCTGTCTATACTCACTGATCCATTCATGGTAGTAACTCTCATCCACTTTTCAAATTCATCATTTCATGGTGAAGCATTCTCAAATACAACACTTGGTGTCAACTTTAATCCATGCAAGTACTCCATTCTTTGGATTATTCCAAATTCTGCCAGTGATCAACCATTCGCATGTCTTTAGAGATCGTCATATCTCAAATCAACATCTAGTCGTTTCACTGCTCTCAGCAAACTCAACCGCTGCAAGTATCTGAACGATAGCCCCACTTGTGTTAGCATTCAGAATTCCATTATCATCTTGAGTAATAACTGGTTGTACGCATCACCACACCTGATATGAGCTCCTTCATGTGCATTTTACTGGTTGATGTTGTGGTAGAATTAGCATCTGAAAAAAGTCACAAAGAAAGTTGTCGCCATACCCCAGCCCATTCCACACTATGCAGTAAGACTAAAATCTTATTTCACGCCTGAATACAGCTCAAAGCAACAGCACGTGTAGAGCATTCCAAGACTAACCCCAAAATATCTCACTTTCAAATTAAGCCTTAATCCCCCATGAAAGCAGTAGGCAATTGTAGCACTTAGCTTATGGTTCATGTACTTGCGATGACTTTCAGGGTTGGAGTACATTGCACACAGCGAGTAAATGCCACCTCCGCCTGAGTTGGAAAACATTCAACTGCCAGCTAAACCAATAACTTCCTTTTGTTAGAGGCATCTGCCTTTTTCAGCTCTTATTGTTCACCACAACACGATGGATGCTTGCCTTTCTCTTGCTGTATCCTACTAGTAGGAAAAAAAGAAACCTACCAAATAGACAAAATAAACTAAAGAACCCTAATGGAAAAATGCAACGAAAGACACTGTGTATGGCTGCAATTACATCAGAGAAGCTGCACAATTTCTAAAAAGTAACCACTAACATTATCAACCAAAAAAAAAAAAAAAAAAAAACATAAAATTGCCAATTACAACTGCAGAACATGTCTTAGTCTACTCTTGCGCCATTAGCTACAAGTGAAATAAATAAAACATGTACCTCCTCTAGGAACACAAAATATGCTACACTTCCAAAGGGCCTTGCTCACCAACAGGTGGAAACACCTCATTAGCCGGAGTCTGTGAAAAAACAAAACAAAAAACATATCACCCTGCCTTCTCCCCAACTCCAAAGCTACCCCCACAGATATTGCACCTTCACAACTAAGCAGCTTCTCTTTGTTTTTCTTATTATACTTTTTGGCCCAAAAAGAAGCACTCAACTACTGCTTTTGTATACTGCTGTCTGACACAATTAAGTACTTATCAATTCACCTCATCTCAAGCCGCATCAATGCTTCCACTGAAATATTTCGAGCCCAATGCCAACAACTCTCGGCACAGCTGTAGTCCACATTAACATGTACGTCTCGACTAGGCATAACATCTCTTGGATCCAAGTCATACTGCTACTGGAGGAATTCTTACAGCCTGGCACTTTGAGACCCAGCACAACGTAGTGGAAAAATAATCGGCCTTGACGTTCCCTGCTGGAAATAGAAAAAGCATGCCTAACACAAACAATGCAATAAAGCATCTAACTAGCCTTTTTCAGACTGTTTCGTACATAACTAAATTCCAAGAGGTTAGAAAACAAGCAACTCTAACCTACCACTGATATCAAAACCCTCTCTACTCTTTATTATAATGATTAATAATCAGTACCTTGTAATAACAGTACCTCATCTTACATAGCACCATATTTCAAAGCTGTAAGCATTCGCTGTGCTTCATAGTAGGAAAAAAACAATCTTCTCCGAAGGAAAGAGTTGCGCACACTGCCTACTTTCTTCCACTCACGCTAGTGAGTTGTTCACTGTTCAATTCAGCAATATATCGAGAAGCATTTTCAATACAACGCTTAACGTACACACTATTTTTCATGCAGTTGTTACTTATCTTGTATCATTCCAGATTCTCATTCTGATGAGCACACCCCCATCTCTTTAGAGCAAGAGATCAGCCATTCAGCATCTAGAGTCCCGCCACAGCTTCCGGCAAATTCGTACCACGGCTAGTATCTGAATGTTGTTTGCAATTACGTGTGCTGACGTTTGTTGTGGATGTCATTCGCATCTTGAATGGCACTTTCTTTTTACTACTCACAAAACTTTGCTGCAGAATATGTGATTAGCCTCTCCATGTGCATCTTTGTTGGCAGTTGTGTGGTAGAAGTCATCTCTGTAAAATGTCACAAAGAATGTTGTTGCAACACCCCAACCCACTCTACAGTATGCGTTCAAAGAGTTGTATCCCATTTATTCATCACGGCTATTCAAAGCATTTGTGGAGAGTGTCAAGAAGCTTTGTACCTGTACAGGCTAAAATCAAGATCCCCTAAAACTGAGGAGGCAATCGTAGCTTTCATGCACCGTCGGAGGTAAAGTTTCATTGTCAGCCATGTCAGTAACGGCAATTCGTTAAAGAGAAGAGCCATACTCAAATCTCGCTGTCCATCACAACACAAATTGATGCTTTCCTTTGCTCATTTCTACTGAGTGAAAAAAAAAGAGAAACCGACAAAAAGAAAAAAAAAAAAGAAAAGAGAGAAAAAACAATGCACATATCTGGAATATATTCAGAGAAGCTGCAAATTTATGAGAAAGCCAAACTAAAAGTTTTCAGACACACCCAACACTGAAAATTGCATCAGTCGAGCCAAAAGAGGTGTTGGGACACTAAATTAACAACAAAAAAAAAAAAAAGATATCTACTTCAATCACCAAAAGTTATGCTCTCCTATGCAGACAACATAAAAGAAACACTGCAATTCCCACACGTTTGTTTTGAATAAATGACCTGACCAATTAATTCTTGCAAGTTCCATTAAATGGTTTTAGGAAATATAATTAAATGATCAGCAATTTCACAAACACGCATTTGGGTAAAAACAAAACGCTATTACATGCAAATTTATCATTGGTGACAATGCTCAAATTCAGCAGTAATGATGAATTTTAATTACCTTTCAATGGTGTTACCTATTCTGTCACGGCGTGGTATCTTTAATGTTTAAGCGATGTGAACATGCAGATGGCTTCAAGTAGCATAGCGGAAATATACTCCTCCTGTATGAAGCAGAGTTGCACACGCTGTCTATACTCACTGATCCATTCATGGTAGTAACTCTCATCCACTTTTCAAATTCATCATTTCATGGTGAAGCATTCTCAAATACAACACTTGGTGTCAACTTTAATCCATGCAAGTACTCCATTCTTTGGATTATTCCAAATTCTGCCAGTGATCAACCATTCGCATGTCTTTAGAGATCGTCATATCTCAAATCAACATCTAGTCGTTTCACTGCTCTCAGCAAACTCAACCGCTGCAAGTATCTGAACGATAGCCCCACTTGTGTTAGCATTCAGAATTCCATTATCATCTTGAGTAATAACTGGTTGTACGCATCACCACACCTGATATGAGCTCCTTCATGTGCTTTTTACTGGTTGATGTTGTGGTAGAATTAGCATCTGAAAAAAGTCACAAAGAAAGTTGTCGCCATACCCCAACCCATTCCACACTATGCAGTAAGACTAAAATCGTATTTCACGCCTGAATACAGCTCAAAGCAACAGCACGTGTAGAGCATTCCAAGACTAACCCAAAAATATCTCACTTTCAAATTAAGCCTTAATCCCCCATGAAAGCAGTAGGCAATTGTAGCACTTAGCTTATGGTTCATGTACTTGCGATGACTTTCAGGGTTGGAGTACATTGCACACAGCGAGTAAATGCCACCTCCGCCTGAGTTGGAAAACATTCAACTGCCAGCTAAACCAATAACTTCCTTTTGTTAGAGGCATCTGCCTTTTTCAGCTCTTATTGTTCACCACAACACGATGGATGCTTGCCTTTCTCTTGCTGTATCCTACTAGTAGGAAAAAAAGAAACCTACCAAATAGACAAAATAAACTAAAGAACCCTAATGGAAAAATGCAACGAAAGACACTGTGTATGGCTGCAATTACATCAGAGAAGCTGCACAATTTCTAAAAAGTAACCACTAACATTATCAACCAAAAAAAAAAAAAAAAAAAAAAAAAAATTGCCAATTACAACTGCAGAACATGTCTTAGTCTACTCTTGCGCCATTAGCTACAAGTGAAATAAATAAAACATGTACCTCCTCTAGGAACACAAAATATGCTACACTTCCAAAGGGCCTTGCTCACCAACAGGTGGAAACACCTCATTAGCCGGAGTCTGTGAAAAAACAAAACAAAAAACATATCACCCTGCCTTCTCCCCAACTCCAAAGCTACCCCCACAGATATTGCACCTTCACAACTAAGCAGCTTCTCTTTGTTTTTCTTATTATACTTTTTGGCCCAAAAAGAAGCACTCAACTACTGCTTTTGTATACTGCTGTCTGACACAATTAAGTACTTATCAATTCACCTCATCTCAAGCCGCATCAATGCTTCCACTGAAATATTTCGAGCCCAATGCCAACAACTCTCGGCACAGCTGTAGTCCACATTAACATGTACGTCTCGACTAGGCATAACATCTCTTGGATCCAAGTCATACTGCTACTGGAGGAATTCTTACAGCCTGGCACTTTGAGACCCAGCACAACGTAGTGGAAAAATAATCGGCCTTGACGTTCCCTGCTGGAAATAGAAAAAGCATGCCTAACACAAACAATGCAATAAAGCATCTAACTAGCCTTTTTCAGACTGTTTCGTACATAACTAAATTCCAAGAGGTTAGAAAACAAGCAACTCTAACCTACCACTGATATCAAAACCCTCTCTACTCTTTATTATAATGATTAATAATCAGTACCTTGTAATAACAGTACCTCATCTTACATAGCACCATATTTCAAAGCTGTAAGCATTCGCTGTGCTTCATAGTAGGAAAAAAACAATCTTCTCTGAAGGAAAGAGTTGCGCACACTGCCTACTTTCTTCCACTCACGCTAGTGAGTTGTTCACTGTTCAATTCAGCAATATATCGAGAAGCATTTTCAATACAACGCTTAACGTACACACTATTTTTCATGCAGTTGTTACTTATCTTGTATCATTCCAGATTCTCATTCTGATGAGCACACCCCCATCTCTTTAGAGCAAGAGATCAGCCATTCAGCATCTAGAGTCCCGCCACAGCTTCCGGCAAATTCGTACCACGGCTAGTATCTGAATGTTGTTTGCAATTACGTGTGCTGACGTTTGTTGTGGATGTCATTCGCATCTTGAATGGCACTTTCTTTTTACTACTCACAAAACTTTGCTGCAGAATATGTGATTAGCCTCTCCATGTGCATCTTTGTTGGCAGTTGTGTGGTAGAAGTCATCTCTGTAAAATGTCACAAAGAATGTTGTTGCAACACCCCAACCCACTCTACAGTATGCGTTCAAAGAGTTGTATCCCATTTATTCATCACGGCTATTCAAAGCATTTGTGGAGAGTGTCAAGAAGCTTTGCACCTGTACAGGCTAAAATCAAGATCCCCTAAAACTGAGGAGGCAATCGTAGCTTTCATGCACCGTCGGAGGTAAAGTTTCATTGTCAGCCATGTCAGTAACGGCAATTCGTTAAAGAGAAGAGCCATACTCAAATCTCGTTGTCCATCACAACACAAATTGATGCTTTCCTTTGCTCATTTCTACTGAGTGAAAAAAAAGAGAAACCGACAAAAAGAAAAAAAAAAAAAGAAAAGAGAGAAAATACAATGCACATATCTGGAATATATTCAGAGAAGCTGCAAATTTATGAGAAAGCCAAACTAAAAGTTTTCAGACACACCCAACACTGAAAATTGCATCAGTCGAGCCAAAAGAGGTGTTGGGACACTAAATTAACAACAACAAAAAAAAAAAAGATATCTACTTCAATCACCAAAAGTTATGCTCTCCTATGCAGACAACATAAAAGAAACACTGCAATTCCCACACGTTTGTTTTGAATAAATGACCTGACCAATTAATTCTTGCAAGTTCCATTAAATGGTTTTAGGAAATATAATTAAATGATCAGCAATTTCACAAACACGCATTTGGGTAAAAACAAAACGCTATTACATGCAAATTTATCATTGGTGACAATGCTCAAATTCAGCAGTAATGATGAATTTTAATTACCTTTCAATGGTGTTACCTATTCTGTCACGGCGTGGTATCTTTAATGTTTAAGCGATGTGAACATGCAGATGGCTTCAAGTAGCATAGCGGAAATATACTCCTCCTGTATGAAGCAGAGTTGCACACGCTGTCTATACTCACTGATCCATTCATGGTAGTAACTCTCATCCACTTTTCAAATTCATCATTTCATGGTGAAGCATTCTCAAATACAACACTTGGTGTCAACTTTAATCCATGCAAGTACTCCATTCTTTGGATTATTCCAAATTCTGCCAGTGATCAACCATTCGCATGTCTTTAGAGATCGTCATATCTCAAATCAACATCTAGTCGTTTCACTGCTCTCAGCAAACTCAACGCTGCAAGTATCTGAACGATAGCCCCACTTGTGTTAGCATTCAGAATTCCATTATCATCTTGAGTAATAACTGGTTGTACGCATCACCACACCTGATATGAGCTCCTTCATGTGCATTTTACTGGTTGATGTTGTGGTAGAATTAGCATCTGAAAAAAGTCACAAAGAAAGTTGTCGCCATACCCCAACCCATTCCACACTATGCAGTAAGACTAAAATCGTATTTCACGCCTGAATACAGCTCAAAGCAACAGCACGTGTAGAGCATTCCAAGACTAACCCAAAAATATCTCACTTTCAAATTAAGCCTTAATCCCCCATGAAAGCAGTAGGCAATTGTAGCACTTAGCTTATGGTTCATGTACTTGCGATGACTTTCAGGGTTGGAGTACATTGCACACAGCGAGTAAATGCCACCTCCGCCTGAGTTGGAAAACATTCAACTGCCAGCTAAACCAATAACTTCCTTTTGTTAGAGGCATCTGCCTTTTTCAGCTCTTATTGTTCACCACAACACGATGGATGCTTGCCTTTCTCTTGCTGTATCCTACTAGTAGGAAAAAAAGAAACCTACCAAAGAGACAAAATAAACTAAAGAACCCTAATGGAAAAATGCAACGAAAGACACTGTGTATGGCTGCAATTACATCAGAGAAGCTGCACAATTTCTAAAAAGTAACCACTAACATGATCAACCAAAAAAATAAAAAAAATAAAAAAATTGCCAATTACAACTGTAGAACATGTCTTAGTCTACTCTTGCGCCATTAGCTACAAGTGAAATAAATAAAACATGTACCTCCTCTAGGAACACAAAATATGCTACACTTCCAAAGGGCCTTGCTCACCAACAGGTGGAAACACCTCATTAGCCGGAGTCTGTGAAAAAACAAAACAAAAAACATATCACCCTGCCTTCTTCCCCAACTCCAAAGCTACCCCCACAGATATTGCACCTTCACAACTAAGCAGCTTCTCTTTGTTTTTCTTATTATACTTTTTGGCCCAAAAAGAAGCACTCAACTACTACTTTTGTATACTGCTGTCTGACACAATTAAGTACTTATCAATTCACCTCATCTCAAGCCGCATCAATGCTTCCACTGAAATATTTCGAGCCCAATGCCAACAACTCTCGGCACAGCTGTAGTCCACATTAACATGTACGTCTCGACTAGGCATAACATCTCTTGGATCCAAGTCATACTGCTACTGGAGGAATTCTTACAGCCTGGCACTTTGAGACCCAGCACAACGTAGTGGAAAAATAATCGGCCTTGACGTTCCCTGCTGGAAATAGAAAAAGCATGCCCAACACAAACAATGCAATAAAGCATCTAACTAGCCTTTTTCAGACTGTTTCGTACATAACTAAATTCCAAGAGGTTAGAAAACAAGCAACTCTAACCTACCACTGATATCAAAACCCTCTCTACTCTTTATTATAATGATTAATAATCAGTACCTTGTAATAACAGTACCTCATCTTACATAGCACCATATTTCATGTTTCAAAGCTGTAAGCATTCGCTGTGCTTCATAGTAGGAAAAAAACAATCTTCTCTGAAGGAAAGAGTTGCGCACACTGCCTACTTTCTTCCACTCACGCTAGTGAGTTGTTCACTGTTCAATTCAGCAATATATCGAGAAGCATTTTCAATACAACGCTTAACGTACACACTATTTTTCATGCAGTTGTTACTTATCTTGTATCATTCCAGATTCTCATTCTGATGAGCACACCCCCATCTCTTTAGAGCAAGAGATCAGCCATTCAGCATCTAGAGTCCCGCCACAGCTTCCGGCAAATTCGTACCACGGCTAGTATCTGAATGTTGTTTGCAATTACGTGTGCTGACGTTTGTTGTGGATGTCATTCGCATCTTGAATGGCACTTTCTTTTTACTACTCACAAAACTTTGCTGCAGAATATGTGATTAGCCTCTCCATGTGCATCTTTGTTGGCAGTTGTGTGGTAGAAGTCATCTCTGTAAAATGTCACAAAGAAAGTTGTTGCAACACCCCAACCCACTCTACAGTATGCGTTCAAAGAGTTGTATCCCATTTATTCATCACGGCTATTCAAAGCATTTGTGCAGAGTGTCAAGAAGCTTTGTACCTGTACAGGCTAAAATCAAGATCCCCTAAAACTGAGGAGGCAATCGTAGCTTTCATGCACCGTCGGAGGTAAAGTTTCATTGTCAGCCATGTCAGTAACGGCAATTTGTTAAAGAGAAGAGCCATACTCAAATCTCGTTGTCCATCACAACACAAATTGACGCTTTCCTTTGCTCATTTCTACTGAGTGAAAAAAAAAGAGAAACCGCCAAAAAGAAAAAAAAAAAAACAAAAGAGAGAAAAAACAATGCACATATCTGGAATATATTCAGAGAAGCTGCAAATTTATGAGAAAGCCAAACTAAAAGTTTTCAGACACACCCAACACTGAAAATTGCATCAGTCGAGCCAAAAGAGGTGTTGGGACACTAAATTAACAACAAAAAAAAAAAAAAGATATCTACTTCAATCACCAAAAGTTATGCTCTCCTATGCAGACAACATAAAAGAAACACTGCAATTCCCACACGTTTGTTTTGAATAAATGACCTGACCAATTAATTCTTGCAAGTTCCATTAAATGGTTTTAGGAAATATAATTAAATGATCAGCAATTTCACAAACACGCATTTGGGTAAAAACAAAACGCTCTTACATGCAAATTTATCATTGGTGACAATGCTCAAATTCAGCAGTAATGATGAATTTTAATTACCTTTCAATGGTGTTACCTATTCTGTCACGGCGTGGTATCTTTAATGTTTAAGCGATGTGAACATGCAGATGGCTTCAAGTAGCATAGCGGAAATATACTCCTCCTGTATGAAGCAGAGTTGCACACGCTGTCTATACTCACTGATCCATTCATGGTAGTAACTCTCATCCACTTTTCAAATTCATCATTTCATGGTGAAGCATTCTCAAATACAACACTTGGTGTCAACTTTAATCCATGCAAGTACTCCATTCTTTGGATTATTCCAAATTCTGCCAGTGATCAACCATTCGCATGTCTTTAGAGATCGTCATATCTCAAATCAACATCTAGTCGTTTCACTGCTCTCAGCAAACTCAACCGCTGCAAGTATCTGAACGATAGCCCCACTTGTGTTAGCATTCAGAATTCCATTATCATCTTGAGTAATAACTGGTTGTACGCATCACCACACCTGATATGAGCTCCTTCATGTGCATTTTACTGGTTGATGTTGTGGTAGAATTAACCTCTGAAAAAAGTCACAAAGAAAGTTGTCGCCATACCCCAACCCATTCCACACTATGCAGTAAGACTAAAATCGTATTTCACGCCTGAATACAGCTCAAAGCAACAGCACGTGTAGAGCATTCCAAGACTAACCCAAAAATATCTCACTTTCAAATTAAGCCTTAATCCCCCATGAAAGCAGTAGGCAAGTGTAGCACTTAGCTTATGGTTCATGTACTTGCGATGACTTTCAGGGTTGGAGTACATTGCACACAGCGAGTAAATGCCACCTCCGCCTGAGTTGCAAAACATTCAACTGCCAGCTAAACCAATAACTTCCTTTTGTTAGAGGCATCTGCCTTCTTCAGCTCTTATTGTTCACCACAACACGATGGATGCTTGCCTTTTTCTTGCTGTCAGCAAGTCCCGGGGAACTAATGAGAACAACAAGGAGGAGTCACCTACCAGTCAGGACAACCCCTAAGGTGTCCTGAGCTGAGGTGACCCCTGGACTAAGAAATCCTCCATCTTGTTTTGGAGGATTTCCCCAATAGGAATAGGGATAGGGATGTGCCCCCCTCCCCTCTGGGAGGAGGCATAAAGAGGGTATAGCCACCCTCCAGGACAGTAGCCATTGGCTTCTGTCCCTCAGACCTAAACACGTCCCTAAAATCACTATTTAGGGGCAACCCTGAACCCAGTTAATCAGATTCCTGCAACCTGACCGGCCTGCACAGCGACGCATCCAGCGGGACCAGCAACCTGTGAGGACTCAGGACTGACCTGCACCTAAAGGACCAAAAAAACCCTGAGGACAGCGGCTCTGTCCAAATCTACAACAAAGAAACCAACTTTAATGAAGACTCCAGCCTCACTCCGGAAGCGTAAGTTCACACTCTGCACACTACGCCCCCGGCATGTGTCCAGAAAAACCAACACCGCAGAAAGAACTCCAAGGCGACTCCAACGACGTGGACACCCTGAGTCGACCTCCCTGCACCCCCACAGCAACAGCTGCAGAAAGGATCCAGAGGCTCCCCCGGACTGCAACTGCCTGGTAACAAAGGAACCTGACGCCTGGACAAAGCACTGCATCCACAGCCCCCAGGACCAAGAGGAACCAACCACAGGTGCAGGGGTGACCAGCAGGCAGCCCTCACCCAAACCCAGTCGGTGGCTGGCCCAAGTCAACCCCTGTCATTGCTTGCATCAGTAGAGTGGTCCTTCCATTGATTTGAATACAAAACCCGATGCCTTGTTCACACACTGCACCCAGCCGCCCCCATGCTGCTGAGGGTGTATTTTGTGTGCCTGTTCAGGATTCCACCCAGCCACCACACAATGTGCTCTACAAAAAACAACCCTGGTCTGTTCCCCAAGGACACAGGTACTTACCTGCTAGCAGACTGGAACCGGAGCACCCCGGTTCTCCATAGGCCCCTCTGTTATTTGGGCCCTCCTTTGACCTCTGCTCCTGACCAGCCCTGTGTTGCCGGTGCTGGGTGTTTGGGGTTGACACGAACCGCCAACGGTGGGCTGCTTATGCACAGGAGACAGAATTTCTAAGTGATTTACTTACCTCCCCCCCCAGGAACTGTTTATTTTTGCAGTGTCCACTTTAAAAATAGCTTGCCGTTTATACCAAATCTGTGTATACTACTGTCTTAATTTACAGTTCCATACTTACCTGTGTGAAGTACCTTACAATTTATGAACTTACCTAAATTCTGTATCTTTTAGTTCTAGAATAGAAGAAAATAATATTTTTCTATATAAAAACCTACTGGCCTGGAGCAAGTGAGTGTGTGTTCCTCATTTATTGCCTGTGTGTGTACAAATAATGCTTAACACTACCCTCTGATAAGCCTTGTGCTCAACCACACTAACACAAAATAGAGCATTGGTGTTATCTACATTTGCCACAATCAACCTCTAAGGGGAACACATGGACTCTGCACACCATCTCTCACTTTGAGATAGTATATACAGAGCCAACTTCCTACAACCAGATATTAAGGCAGTTTGTTAGAAAAATGTGCTTTCTCATGATAAGATTATACAAGCCCCGATAGTCATGCATATTAGTCATGTAACCAGCCTTGACAGAGCTGTCCACAAAATCTACCCAATCTTGAGAGAAATCAGTTTTCCTAAACTTGATCCTATATTCTTCTGTGCTCAACCCAAACCCATCAATGAGAGCATCCTTAAGCACCTGGTTATTATCTGCATCTTCCTCCCTCCCTACCCCTGTCAGTAAAGGAAAGCCACAAGATGGCTGCCCACTGCCTCTAAGGGACCTTCTGAACTCTACATGCCCTCTCCAAAGCAGTGACTTGTGGATGTCATCTCCAACCTTAAAAGGTGCGACTATTTTGCTAAGATTCCTAGACTCATAGGAGTCCTCCCTGACCCTGGTCTTTCTGTAGTTATCATCACCGTGAGGGTGCCAACCCCAAATTCTATCTCTCCCTCTCCACTGCCAAGGCCTCCCTACCTAGGGCTAACTGTTGCTGCTGTACCCTCAGTTTGGCCTGTTCTAGTCTCATACTTAGAGTGGTCAGTCTCATCAGAAGTTCCTGAGACTCTGGTGTGGACAGATGAGGATTTCTCTCTCTTCCTGGGGACCCTCGAAACCACCTAGGAGAAACAAAAATGGGCCTACTTGTATCCCCCTCCCCACCATTTCACTACACGTGCTCCCCACATGACTATGCTGTTCCCCACAGTCTTCCTGGCCCTCCGAAATGGGATCCAAGTCTACCCTAACACTGGATGGTCAATCTCTTTCACATAGCGCCATCAGTTCCTTAAAGGTGAGGCCCTCATACGATTCTTGGGCCAAGATTGTGCCCTCTGCTGAAGGCATATTACCTAGAGCAGGTTGAATGCACCTACCTACCCTAAGGTTCTAGACTTCCTCAAATGTTTATAGGAAGGGCTATTCTGGACCCTCAAGTTATCTAAAAGTCTAGTAATCCCTGCTACTAAAGTGTAGTGTCCACAAAGACTAATAGTGCCCTTTCCTGTGGGAAGTCACCAGTGACAGAGTTGTAAAGCAATTGAAAGTGTCTTATCCCTCCGGCGCACCACCAATGTGGGAAGCTGGCTCAGTGTGTGGAGGACACCTATGGTGTCACACCTTCTACTGGGAACCTTCTACTGGGTCCAGGCAACCCCAATTAGTGTTATAGTGTCTGCACAGCCAGTGCTCTCTAGGATAGCTGTGGTGAGCAGCCAAGACTTATCTAGAAGTCATATGAAGCACTTCCAATAACACAGCAGCTTATCGCACATGAAAAGACCCACCCCAGTGTAGCAAACAAAATAAAGGTACTTTATTAAACACACACACCAAACATGACTATCTTTTATATACCTCCCTCTGGAGGTATGGGCACACAAAATATACACAGATAAGTACTCGGGAAAGCTTAAATTAGCAAACCCTATACGGGGGGGGGGTCAAACCATATACGTAAAAAAAATATGGAATGAATACCAGAGCGTATGGAGTAGTTAAGGCAAGGGCTTGGGGACAGCGGAACTGCAAAATGTAAGCACCGGGTGCAGAGAGTAAGTAACCCACAGGCTAACACAGGGACATCATGGTTGGAGAATGCAGAAGCCGGACTGGTGGAACCCAAGGGCGGATTCTGGGCAAGGAGAACCTGCAAAAGAAAGGGACAGACTACAGTCCACACACGAGTGTCCAGGTGGGGCCGGAACCAATGGCCACCCTTCTGTAGCTGAAAATGCAGATCAACAAACAGGGCAGTGGTCAACAGGACAACCACCAAACACAAACAAATGCTTAAGAAGCAGTTGGAGTTTGTGCAGAGCTGTGGAGGTCAAGCAAGGTCCCAGGGACTCAACCCTTGGAGGGGAGCCTGGTTGACCCTCAGAAGGCAGGAGAGCCCCCAGAAGCAACTGGAACAGTAAATTGCAGTGAGACTTAGCATACCTGAAGAGGAGTCCCACGTTGCTGGAGCAGCAGAGAAGACAATCCTTGCAGAGGTAGAGTGCTGGGGGGCCAGGAATACTTGCGAGCCTGAAGATCCCCAGGAATAAAAGTCAACAAGTCTTGGTTGATGCAACAGCTGTAGTGCACATTGATTCCATCCCAGTGGAATAGGCAAGGGCTCACTGCCTCCCATGCTGGACAGATGTCAGAGAGGAACTAGAGGATCCCTCAGAACCACCACTTGTGTGTGAGAATCTTCACAGATTTGGAGAACGTAAGATCCCAGCCAGACGGCAGTGCCTTTTTCACTCCAAGTGAGATTCCTTCTTGCTCTTTGGTGCAGCTGAAATCTTGCCAACCCCAGATGATGCACAGCCTTGGAGATGTTGCAGAACGCTGACAGGAGCCAGGGAGACAATGTTGCAAGGAGAGGTAGTCTCAGGCAGTACAGACTTGTTTAATTCCTGTGCAGCACAGCAGCCGTTCCGGAGGCCAGGAGCAGATGTCTTTGCAGAGAGTTGCTGGGAGTCCTGCACATCTAATTATCCTATCTGGGGACACCACCCATCAAGGGAGTCCTATAAATAGCCCAAGGGAGAAGGGGGGGAGATGTTGGTCACTCTCTGGGGTGACCACCAAGCAGGAGAAGTCACAGACGTCCGCTACCTTGCCTACCCAGTCAGATGCCCCTGGACTGGTGCAACCAGGTTATGCAAAGAGGACACCCAAATGTGCCTTTCAAACAAATCCAGTGGTGTGGGGGAGGCTATCCCTCACCAGCCCAGTACACCTATTTCCAAAGGAGAGGAGGTTGCACTCCTCTCCTACAGGAAATCTTTTGTTCTGCTGTACCTTGCATGAGCTGGTCAAGCAGCAGGAAGGCAGAATGTCTTGGAGGCTGCCTGCCGACCCTGTAGATCTGGTTGGGGCATAACTGCTGGATTCTCTGAAGAATCTGCAGTGCACGGACTCAATATTGGGGTATGATTCTGACATCTTTGATACCAAACATGCCAAAATTTGGTGTTACCATTATGTAGATGGACCACAGCGAGTGACCAGTGGCCAGTACATAGCTAAAATTGCTTCCCTGCACTTACGGAGTCCAGGGAATAGGAACTGGAGTTTGTAGGGGGACCCTCATATGCAACAGTGCACTCACATACATGCACTCTGCCCCTTTGGGCTGAAAGGGCCTACCATAGGGGTGACTTTGTGACCTGGTGTAGTGACAAAGCAGTAAAAGGGAGCATGCACCATTTGACAGAGGCTGCAAGGGGCAGGCCTGCAGCCAGTTTGCTTGGAGTCCCTTGGGTGGCATAATACGTGCTGCAGGCTATGGGAGACCCCTCGTGTACAAATGCCCTGGGCATCTAAGTACTATCTACCAGGGACTTACAGAAGTAAACTAGTATGCCAATAGTGGGGGTGTAAGAAATACCAAGACAATCAAACTCAAGAGGAGAGAACACAATTACTGGGGTCCCAATTAGCAGGATCCCAGTAAAGTCAAAGTAAACGGATACCAGGCAAAATCGTAGTAACCACGCCAGAAAGAGCAGACTTTCGTACAGCATAGTATCTGTAGAAGTTAATCCCAAGATTCCCTGAACAGGCGGTCATCGTAGAATTTATATACTGACCGCGGTTAAATTGTCAAGTTGTGCCAGTAACTGCAATCGGTGAAAGAGAAGAGCCTTACTCAAATCTTACCACAAGACAAATCAATGCTTGCCTTTAGTTTTCTCTTTATTCCCGCAAGACAAGAGAAACCAAAAAAAAAGCTCGGGGGGGGGGGGGGGTTGGGGGGGGAGAGCATCACACTGCACGTCTTGTCAAGTGTTGGTGTGCATTTCCACCAGACCAAAGAATACTTAGAACAGCTAGGTAAAGCACTTATAATGGGGCTGGAATCCCCTCTTCTAAACACAGTGACAGCTTTGCAATAACCAGTATAACCTTTTATAAATTACAAACATGGGATGATGGACAGGTGCATGTTTACTGTCAGCAGTAATGATTCTGCAGCACTGTGAAATTAATAAAATGATGCTGCATTGTAGAATACGTGTTAGCAGAAGTCGACACAATGGTGGAGTGCAGCGTGCAGATTCTTCTCTAGAGCTCCTGCATCCTAATTTATGGCCAGAGCTTAATTAGTAGAAGGGGAAAAAATACCCGCCCAACAATGTCTAGTGTAAGAACACGCTGTAAAAGAAGATTCTTTTTCAGATTTGACCACGTTGTTTTAAATGGGACAAATTATAGTACGTCAGATACTCCTCTGCAATGCTTGCCTCAATTTATGTTCCCTTTCGCTGTTCACTAGTGGTGTTAACATCTGACTGACGTGCCCCCCAATTAAAACTAGATCGGACTAGGCCTTTCTCTGAACGCTCCTAAACTGCTCAACTTGCCCAAGACCATAGTGCGCCGCGACAATCCGCTTTGACAAGTTGGATCAAATTATATGTACAAAAATGCAAATCAAGTGGCATAATTTAAACACTGAGAGTTACTACGTTCAATTGTTTGCCATTTTCACCACATAAGGGAAAGATATTTAGTACTAGCGCAACATCCAAAACACCTTCTGGATTTTGGTTAATACCCAGATTTAACTTTACGAGTAGACCTGTGAATTTATCAAAAGGCTACTCCTCCCCAGATGACGCCTAATGAGAAACATTTTTTCCTCGTTGTACCCCCTTTCTGTGTGCTGCATTCTGCTCACAAAGAGGTACGTACCTGCATATTGTTTTGTGCGTGAAGCTACTGTTCCTGCGCAAAAACAATCCTGGCTACAAAGCAGGCACTAGGTAGCACCAGGCAAGGTGGCTTGCTGCTCAGCATGAAATAAATATGCCCAACTTTTTACTAGGGTCTGATTATCTAGTGCCTGCGCCAGCCTGAATGAAGGAATTCCAGACTGAACATGCATCATTTAAGAATAATGCGAATACCTACTCAACAGGGAGAAGAATAATGCAACGTTTGGCAGCTGAAAGTAAATAGCCACCGCCTTAACTGGTTCAAATCCGTATATGCTTAAGTAGTTCATGCTTTGAAGCCCACGCCTCTACGTCTTGTAGCCCTAGAGCACAGCACCTTCAAATTCGGTCACAAAGTACGTGGGTCATTGAAGTCACCAGTTCACAATCTTGTATTTGTGGACATGGCTTTATCACTATACGTTTGTAAATGCTGCTGTGTATGGGACCAAATGAGCACTACACGCTTATTAACTTGGCGCAGACGCTTATCAGGTTAACCACTCTTACCGTCTTGATCACACCATCAGTGTCGATTAAGGTTTTATCTGTGCACTGAAGACCAGCAGTGGCTCCGGGCGCTCTGCTCCAAACATCACTCACCTGAACTAGATTTGGACGCACATTCAACACCTCCAGTTAAATTGTATTTGTCACCATATCTCGGAAAGGATTTGTCCACCATGAAAAGGAATTTGACTATATCCCGGTTAGTATCCATGTTGAAAATTGTTGGTACCAACGTTATAGGGGCTAATTTTGCCCCCGTCCCACATATGACCTTTAGAACATATGCGTCCAATACTTCGGGTACCCTGGGTTAAGCTCAATGGGTCAGCCAAGGAAGGAACATGTTCACTCTTAGGATGCTTCTAATCCCCAATCCGCTTCGAGGATATAAATCAAAATCTGAAGTTTCATTGCCACTATCCACTATAAAAATACATTTTACTATCGCGGGCTGTGGTCAGCAACTTTCTGCTGGGAAGGGCACGTTTTAGTCCAGATAATGTTTACACCCTGGCACTTCACGGGCCACTACGAAGTATCAAATCTCCACCAGCCGTGTGGAAAACCACACTGGAAGCTTTATACAACTACTTCGGATTTTTTATATGCTACTTGTCCATTCAATTTAGCCAAGATACGGTCTACATCTACCTTCACCCTGGCATTGTATGTGCCCACCTTGGAATTTTAAGCGCATGCATTGGCCCCTAAGCTTGTAACAAGAAAGGTACCTTTTGTAAGCTGGTTTTAGTCTCTGCCTCACTGTCTGGCAAGCTGTACTAACTGTTGTGGTATTAATTGTAGTTTGATAGGGTTTTAATTGACTTAACATTTATTTTTGTTTCTACTAACACCTCCAGTTTGAAGCGTTTGTTTTTGTTTGCATAGTTTTAAGCTTTACACAATTACAAAAACGCAGGCAGTACTCACGTTCATCTTAGAAAGATATCCACAAGCAGGACTATTTGTTGAAATCAAGAATGCAGGTCAGTGATCCATCGGCATTCGAGCCCTGAAGATACACCAGCATCGGTGTGCCGTTACTATGGCCACAGTGGGAGGAACCCAATATAGCTGGCTGCATTCGCTGATATATTACAATAAGCATGCGACGTAAAGGGATGAGAGTAGGTATGGTAAACTACCTACCAAAGGGGCATAGAAAGTACTTGCAGGCCTGGAAGCCCCATCAACAAAAATGCAGTGCTCTAAAGGAAGACAGAAATATTACATTAATTGTATCAAGTGCTACTCCGCTACAAGTCATTGCGTTTTTTGGGCGCAAGCATTTTACACCAGATATCAGCAAATTGTCAATTACCATTGGAACTGGTGTTAAGCTCAGATGTTATTTCTGGGTGAAACTCCAGACTGACCCGTCACCCCTCAAGTCTTTCCCTGCAATAAAGTGTAGCTGCAATTTCAGTGCCTTATGAGGTAGAAACTTTTTTGGTTCAAGTCTGCAGAATACGTGCATAGAATGCGACACCTGCCATTGTGCAGCAGTCAAGGGCATCCTTTAACGGCTTCAAATTAATCAAATGGCGATGAACGCGTCGCTGTATAATTTGTCAGCAAATGTTGAAATTGGGGGCAGTGCAGGACTCATTAGCTTTGAGAGTTCCACCTCAAGCTTGTCTTAAAGCATACCTTAATTTATACGAATGTAAATGGTAACCTCTGAAGGGTTTGCTTAGCATACATTTTGCCTTTTCACGAACTGCTGAAACCTAAAAACGGACAGTCAAGATGTGAACGCTCGCAGGAGCTTCCGATGTATACTTGTTTGAATGGTCAAAAGCAATCATTTCTTTTTACCTGTCTCGGTTCGTCTAATCATGGAGGATGTCTCCAAAAGCACTTGAAAACTGCAACTAAATTATTCAACGCAATACCAGTGATAGTATTTGAACACGGTTCAATGTGGATCGTGGTTCGACACATTCCAACTAATCAAAACCAAGAAAGAAAAAAGTTGCGATTAACAAACACGTGGGCTGCTAATGATATGAAGTGGGCGAGAAAGCAGTATTGCTTTACCTTTTGTAATCCATAAGGAAAATACCATCCCAGAAGAATTCCCTGGCCCTAGGTGCACAATATCAGGATTCAAATGGCGCTTAACCTGACCTTTTCACGCTGCTTTTGTGGCAGACCTGAAAAATCAGCGCTGTTGGAACCAAGAAAGAAAAACACTGTTAAAATCACCAGCTATATTTAACTAGCTACAGATTGCAAGCGGCGCTTCTTGGTACCCAAATAACATATCTTAAAAAATATCCAACCCTCCCACAACAAACAATTAAAAGCTACAAATCCAAATAAAGTTTTATTTCTTTATTGAAAAATTGAATCAGTGTTAATTTCAGTTCTGCAAGCATGAAACATTAGCAAAGATGTGTACATATTCCATACAAATCTGATTTTACTAGGTAAACAAGTTCTAAAACGTAGAAGCAATCACGTTTATTTATACAAGTTCCGTAGGAAGTTCCAATAAACACTGAAATAACCAAAGATACAGACTAACATGATCAACGGCAGTGTCGGGATATTCAAACAGCCCGGTCTTAGTGGGAGCAACGCAAAGAGCAATCTAAGAGCATCCCTGGCAGCTCTTCGTAGCATTGCACCTAAGTAGATTTTGTAAGGATTCATGGGGTGGTGTTAGGTGTATGAACGCTACACAAGAGAACTTAACTCGGGTAAGGCTCTTCCTCTGCTCGAAGGATTATCTCTCGTCCTGCACAAAATAACGCACACGTCCATGTTTGTAGGGTGCTTGCGAGTGGCCAGTCACCGATCCACTAGGATGAAGTCCGCTTTCTAACACGGATTGACCCAAGTTCATAGTCCTGCAAACAGCAAATGTTAAGTGAACAGTCGTGAGGAGAGCCATCCCCTATTTCCTCCCTCTAAACTCCCATGCAAGGTCCTGTACATGTTACGAGTGTGACGTTCAATCAAATATTTATCAGCAATTGCTTACTTTTGCAAGGCTAGATCAGGCCGGACTCTGAACATGCACACAACTGTTTTAGCTTTCCATATTATTAGAAGTATGGACACGATACCACAATATAACACAAAGTATGTTAAATTGCTCCTGAAATAGGCCAAAGAAAATGGACAGGGGAAGCGAAACCATCGGAGTAAATGCAGTCACACCAAAATGCACTTGCATTATTGGTATTTCGGGGAATCCACCCCAGGATCTTTCCTGAACCCCGCTGATCTTTATCAAGGGGCCTTTACCAGTCCAGTGACAAATGCAGCTGCAGGCACAGAGCGACTCCGAGGCCGTCCCCAGTGTGTCAGTTTCAGGCAGGAGTTCAGCTGCAGCTCCAGGCAGTCATTGTCCGTCTTACTGTCCGCTGGGGTGGGCTCGATGAAGGCGGGCGTGGGGTCAGCAGTGTCGGCAGCCGGGCTACACTGTACTCCCCGTGAGACATGATGACGTGGCCACTGCCCCCTGGTACCGCCCATCAACCAGACAGGGCCCCACCGGTGCCGCCCCGACCCGACTGACAGCACCACGCACGGCCCTAGCCACCCCTGGAAACCGCGCCCCGCCGCCCCCTGTATCCACCCAGACCACGTCCAGGCGATGGACCCCGCCCGCTCTGCCGCACACGCCTTGACGGCCCACCTCACCCTCCCACAACACGGCCTACGCGCCTCCCCCGACGCCTCGGAAGCTCCGGGACCTCACACTCCGGAGAGCTCCCTCGATCTTCGTCCCCGACACCGCCGCCATCTTACGGGCCTCCCTCTTCACCGTCGCTATTTTACAGGGTTCCCTACATCTTCGTCCCCATCTTACAGCGCCCCATTTACCCTCCACATCCGCTCTCACGCGACACCGCCGCCATTTTACGGGCCTCCCTACGTCACCGCCGCCATCTTAAAGGGCTCCCTCGAGCCTCGCACACGTCACCGCCGCCATCTTAAAGGGCTCCCTCGAGCCTCGCACGCGACACCGCCGCCATTTTACGGGCTCCCTCGATCTAATCCCCCGCCCCCGCCCAACACCGCTATCCACCCTACAGGCCTCTTTTTACCTTCCACCGCGGGCCATCTTACGCGGCTTCCCCACGCGACACCGCCGCCCTTACAGGGCTCCCTCGAGCCTCGCACCCGACAGCTAACAGGCCTCTCTCTTCACCGCCGCCATGTTACAGGCCGCCTTTCGCCGCCGCCCTCTTAGGGGCTTCCTCCCTCTTCACCGTCGCTATTTTACAGGGTTCCCTTCATCTTCGTCCCCGGCACCGATGCTTTTCTTAAGAGGACTCCCCCCCCCCCCCCCCACCTTTCACCGACGCCACCCTACAGGCCTCTTTCTGACAAACCTCACGTCATCCTCGCCCGCCGTGTTACACGCCTCGCAGGTGTACTTCCACCATTCGCCGTCGTGATCTTACAGGCCTCCCTCGGTCCCGACGCGGCGCCATCTTACAGGGCTCTCTGGATTCTTGCTAACACTCACGGCACCCCAAAAACAGCCTCGCCTGTCCAGTTCAAGCGGCTCTTCGAAAACGCTACGAGCCCCATCACAAAGCACCCGCATGGCGTTACCCAGCCTGGATCTCTAACGAGTCAGGCATTCCCGGAGTGTTTCGCATCATCCTCACGCAACTAACAAAAAAACAATCCTTCAATGACACTACGCAGACGTTTAGCATCTATCCTCTGGACAAATCTTCCGCCACATCCCCCAAGAAACGGCAATATAAGGACCTCCTGCCGCACCGCTGCACACCAGCCGCCGAGTTTGCCCATGTGCGTCACAATCGCAACTCTACAACATTTATAGTTCGTTGGTTACTTATCCTTCCGCTGATGAAAATAGTTCCTAACAAATCTTCAATGATTGGACGGCTCGTGACGCAGGAGAGTACTCCCTCTTATTATTGGTTCACACAGACGCTCATTCTGAGTCCCGCCCCTCCTTCCACATCATCTCTCCACCCGCGCAGGGATTTCTCAGCAGCCTGGCATCTGTGACGTGCTTGTTATTGTTTTTGTGTATGTCTTTTTGGAAATCTGGTCGATGACGCGCGAGCTTGTGATCAGTGACGCACTTCCGGGTCAGACCCGGTTCAAAAATAGCGCAGGAACCTGAGA
This sequence comes from Pleurodeles waltl, assembly GCF_031143425.1. NCBI lineage: Eukaryota > Metazoa > Chordata > Amphibia > Caudata > Salamandridae > Pleurodeles > Pleurodeles waltl. Next base: position 1,047,854,343 of record NC_090443.1, read on the forward strand.
GGGCTGGTTCCAGCCGTGCACGTCCAAACAAGCATTGGCAAAGTCAACATGTCTTGCCTATGCCCGACCTAATTTTGACAATGTCACTTAGCCGTTTTGTGGCTACTGTGCAGCATAGCCAACTCAGTGCAAACTTTCAGTAGCATACCTATAATTTCCAAAACAAATACCTTTCGCTTTTACCCCTTATGGAGCATTTAATCATATTCAATTTCTTTCAAGTTTTTGCTACACAATATGCATGTTTGTCATGTAAGACTCCAACACAGTGGATTAGTTCAAGCAGTATTTACTTTATTCCATATATAGAGCCCATCAGACACACCTCCTTAACCCCTTAGCTGCTGGGCCTTCCCCCCCCCACCCCAGTGCCAGGCCTTTTTTTGGCTGTTTGGGGCAGTTCGCGCTTAGGTCCTCATAACGTTTTGTTCACATAAGCTAACCAAGCCAAATTTGCGTCCTTTTTTCCAACATCCTAGGGATTCTAGAGGTACCCAGACTTTGTGGGTTCCCCAGAAGGAGGCCAAGAAATTAGCCAAAATACAGAGAAAATTTCGTTTTTTTCAAAAAAATGGGAAAAAGGGGCTGCAGAAGAAGGCTTGTGGTATTTTCCCTGAAAATGGCATCAACAAAGGGTTTGCAGTGCTAAAATCACCATCTTCCCAGCTTTCAGGAACAGGCAGACTTGAATCAGAAAACCCAATTGTTCAACACAATTTTGGCATTTTACTGGGACATACCCCGTTTTTGCAATTTTTTGTGCTTTCAGCCTCCTTCCAGTCAGTGACCGAAATGGGCATGAAACCAACGCTGGATCCCAGAAACCGCACTATTTCTGAAAAGTCGACAAAATTCTAAATTCAGCAAGGGGTAATTTGTGTAGACCGTAAAAGGGTTTCCTACAGAAAATAACAACTGAAAGAGAAAAATATTGAAATTGAGGTGAAAAAAACATAAATCTTTCTCTACGTTTTACTTTGTAACTTTTTCTTGCATTGTCAGATTTTCGAAAGCAATATACCGTTACGTCTGCTGGACTCCTCTGGTTGCGGGGCTATATAGGGCTTGTAGGTTCATCAAGAACCCGAGGAACCCAGAGTCATAATGAGCTGCACCCTGCAGTGCGTTTTTATTCTATACCGGGTATATAGCAATTCATTTGCTGAAATATAAAGAGTGAAAAATAGCTATCAAGAAAACCTTTGTATTTCCAAAAAGGGCACAAGATAATGTGTTGAGGAGCAGTGGTTATTTGCACATCTCTGTATTCCGGGGTGACCATACTAGCATGTGAATTACAGGGCATTTCTCAAATAGATGTCTTTTTTACACACTCTCTTATATTTGGAAGGAAACAATGTAGAGAAAAACAAGGAGCAATAACACTTGTTTTGCTAATCTATGTTCCCCCAAGTCTCCCGATAAAAATGGTACCTCACTTGTGTGGGTAGGCCTAGCGCCCGCAACAGGGAACGCCCCAAAACGCAACATGGACACATCACATTTTTTGAAAGAAAACAGAGGTGTTTTTTGCAGAGTGCCTAACTGTAGATTTTGGCCTCTAGCTCAGCCGGCACCTAGGGAAACCTACCAAACCTGTGCATTTTTGAAAACTAGAGACCTAGGGAAATCCAAGATGGGGTGACTTGTGGGGCTCTGACCAGGTTCTGTTACCCAGAATCCTTTGCAAACCTCAAACTTTGGCTAAAAAAACACATTTTCCTCAAATTTTGGTGACAGAAAGTCCTGGAATCAGAGAGGAGCCACAAATTTCCTTCCACCCAGCGTTCCCCCAAGTCTCCCGATAAAAATGATACCTCACTTGTGTGGGTAGGCCTAGCTCCCGCAACAGGTAATGCCCCAAAACGCAACGTGGACACATCACATTTTTTGAAAGAAAACAGAGGTGTTTTTTGCAAAGTGCCTACCTGTAGATTTTGGCCTCTAGCTCAGCCGGCACCTAGGGAAACCTACCAAACCTGTGCATTTTTTTTAAAACTAGAGACCTAGGGGAATCCAAGATGGGGTGACTTGTGGGGCTCTGACCAGGTTCTGTTACCCAGAATCCTTTGCAAACCTCAAAATTTGGCTAAAAAAACACATTTTCCTCACATTTCGGTGACAGAAAGTTCTGGAATCTGAGAGGAGCCACAAATTTCCTTCCACCCAGCGTTCCCCCAAGTCTCCCGATAAAAACGATACCTCACTTGTGTGGGTAGGCCTAGCGCCCGCCACAGAAAATGCCCCAAAACGCAACGTGCACACATCACATTTTTTCATTGAAAACAGTGCCTACCTGTGGATTTTGGCCTCTAGCTCCAGGGGGGGCAGAAATGGCCTAAAATAAATTTGTCTCCAACCACCCCCCCCGGGAGCGACCCTTGCCTACGGGGTCGCTCCCCCTGCGTGACATTGGCGCCAAAAAAAAAATCCACGGTGCCTAGTGGTTTCTGCCCCCTTGGGGGTAGATTGACCTAAAATCGACCAATTTGCCCCCAAGGGGGGCAGAAATGGTCTAAATACAATGTGCCCCCAGGGGAGCGTCCCTTGCCTAATGAGTCGCTACCCAGCTCTGAAAAAACAAACAAAAAAATTGCCCTGGCGCCTAGAGATCAATAGGGCGATCTGCCCCCATGGGGGCAGAAATGGCCTAAAATAAATTTGCCCCTTGGGGGCAGATTGGCGTAGCAAAAATCGTCCGAGGGGCAGAAATGGCCTAAATACAATTTTCCCCTCCAGGTGAGCGACCCTTGTCCAAGGGGTCGCTCCCCATCTGTAAAACAAAAAAAACAAAAAATCCCTGGTGCCTAGTGGTTTCTGCCCCCTTGGGGGCAGATTGACCTAAAATCGGCCAATCTGCCCCCAAGGGGGGCAGAAATGGTCTAAATACAATGTGCCCCTCAGGGGAGCGACCCTTGCCTAATGGGTCGCTCCCCATCTCTGAAAAAACAAACAAAAAAAAAAAAATTTGCCCTGGCGCCTAGAGGTCAATAGGCTGATCTACCCCCCAGGGGGGCAGAAATGGCCTAAAATAATTTCCCCTCCCCACCAGGGAGCGACTCTTGCCTAAGGGGTTGCTCCCCTTGCGTGAAATTCATGTTAAAAAAAAAAAAACTCCCTGGTGTCTAGTGGTTTCTGTCCCCCTTGGGGGCAGATTGGCCTCATAAAAATAGGCCAATCTGCCCCCAAGGGGGGCAGAAATGGCCTAAATATAATTTGCCCCCTAGGGGTGTGACCCTTGCCTAAGGGGTCACTCCCCACACCTACATCAAAAACATAAACAAAAACAAAAGAAAAAAATATATATATCCCTGGGGCCCCTCTGGGGGCCCCCCTTTCAGCCCCCCCGGGGGCAGATCGGCCTAATAATTGGCCGATCTGCCCCCAGGGGGGGGCAGAAAAGTCCTTCCCAAAAAATGCCTCCCCTGGGAGCGACCCTTGCCCAAGGGGTCACTCCCTTATGTCCATTTAAAAAAAAAAAAAAATCCCTGGTGTCTAGTGGTTTCTGCCCCCCTTGGGGGCAGATTGGCCTCATCAAAATAGGCCAATCTGCCCCCAAGGGGGGCAGAAATGGCCTAAATATAATTTGCCCCCTAGTGGAGCGACCCTTGCCTAAGGGGTCGCTCCCCACCTAAAAAAGAACCAAAAAAAAAAAAAAAACGATCCCTGGTGCCTAGAGGTTTCTGCCCCCCCCCTGGGGTCAGAAAAGGCCTTCCCAAAAAAATGCCCCCCTGGGAGCGACCCTTGCCCAAGGGGTCGCCCCCATATGTCCATTCCACCCCCCCCCCCAAAAAAAAATCCCTGGTGTCTAGTGGGGTTTCAAAAGCCAGGTTGCAAGCAATCCGGCTTTTGAAACCCTGGGAGAGACTTCAAATGGAAGGAAATACATTTCCTTCCCTTTGAAGCCTCTCCGGGCCTCCCCCACGTGATTGAAAGAGAAATGCTGAGCATTTCTCTTTCAATCGCGCTGGAAGCAGAGCTTCCAGCGCGATGGGGGAGATCCTGTGACAAATCAGCGCGCGCTCGCGCGCTGACGTCACAAGAGGGGGGGGGGGGTCGGGGGTGGAAGGGGAAGGGCTTCCCCTTCCATCCCTGACTTGGGGGGGCTGGGGGGGGAAGCACACAGAGGGATCGAGAGCGCTCCCTCTGGGCTGTGTGCCGAGGACGTAGTGGTTACATCCTCGGCACAGCAGCACTGTGCCGAAGGACGTAACCACTATGTCCTCAGCACAGAAGGGGTTAAGCGACACCCTCAGAGCAACTGTCGGTCTTCTACTGTTGCTCCGAATCCCCTCATAGAAACCAGCCGAATGTACACATGAGCTCGTGTCAGCACGCGTCCATGAAAGCTCGTGTCTGCACGCACCCATGAATACATTCAGTACATAACTCACCTTCTCCTTTTTGAACAACAACAATTAACATTCTTATGCATAGGTACCTATATAACAAAGCACTTAATACAAATAAAAGTCTTTAAGTTTTGCAGGTACTGACACATTGCGACTAGGTCTGTCAAACCTAGGACTAACATGTCCAGTACAAGTATCTAAATTGAAACGTGAGTTTTAGAGTCTTCATCTGTAGTTTCCTCATTTACAGATGATCCTGGAAGAAAAGAAACAACTGAAGAAGTTTGACTAACAATACCATCCCCATAATGCCTTACTTAATCATGAAAAGCAGAATCAGCAACCCACATATAGTTATCATCCTTTTTTTTAACTTGAAGAATTTTTCCTGCTTGTAAATCCGTCAATTTTATTAAATCTCTTTTACTCCACCAGCCTTTATCAACAAGAAACACTGAACCTTTAGATACCTTCACAATTTGTGCAGGAACCATACATTTCGAATCTCCTTTTTTCACTCTATACTGTTTTTTAATTAAAACCCAATCCCCCATATTATAGATTACATCCTTCACTTTAATTTCTTTTATCAAAATAATCTTTTGTTTTACTTTGAGATTTTACAACTTTATCCAAGATTTCATTCATGTTTTTTTTAGAGATTTTTTTTTTGTGTCCTCAAACCCTGCACTCAATCAGGATTCACTAGCATGTTAGGAGTTCTACACCTGATCAGTTCAAAAGGTGAAACCCCTGTGGTGGTATGCAGAGTTGTAAAATAATTCCATAATTTTTGCCTGACAAAACTTTCTACATCAAAATTATTAGCTACTGCTGTTTGAACACCTTCTTTCAGAACTCTATTAACTCTTTCTACTAAACCATTTGAGGATGGTGAATATAAAGCCACTTGAAGATGCTTAATGTCTAAAGATTCTATAAAAAGTTTCATACTCTTAGATGTAAAATGTGTGCCATTATCCGTGACCAAACGTTTTGGTGGACCCTCAATCACAAATATCTTCTTTAAGAATCTAATCACATTGTCAGTGATAGGAGCTGGTACAAAATCCATATACACCCATTTAGTAAAGTAATCAACCAGTACAATCATGTACCTCTTATTCAAGTTTAAACACTCAAACGGACCAGCAAAATCAAGTGCCACTTTGTCCCATACAGCTTCTGGCATTGGTTCAACATTTAGAGGTGTTTCCGAAGTTCTCCAATGCTTATCTGAAAGCAGGCATGTAGTACAGGAATTTATGCATTCAGCTACCTGAGAATCTAAACCTGGCCACCAGTAAAACTGTTTCAAGTAGTTAGTAGTACTATTAACCCCTAAATGGCCTTTATGCGCCAACTCAATTAATATGTTTCTGATTTTATACGGAGGAATGCATTTATCATTACGCATGAGTACTCCTTTCATGATGTACAACTCGTGTGAAACTTGAGAATATTTTCTAACTTCTTTGCTTAAGGTTTTGTCCTTGGGCCATCCAAAATTCAGGAATTGTACCACTTCTTGTAATACTTTATCTTCGTTATGAGCTTCCACCCACTTTTCGTATGACACACTGCTATTACTTTCTACTAAATCTTCTACCACAGCTATAACACTTTCATCTTCTTCAACATATTCTTTTTCCTCATTGTCTGGAATTGGTATTCTTGACAAACAGTCAGTATGTACGTTTTTTTATCCCTGAAATGTGCTTAACATCAAAATTAAATTCCTGTAATCGTGATAACAACCTCACAAGACGTGTAGAAGCTTTACCAGTCCCAGTACCATTGAGAAGATATACTAGAGGCTTGTGATCAGTGTATAAAGTGAATCTATCACCCCACAAAAACATTTTAAATTTCTCCACAGCCCAAACACAAGCAAGAGTTTCTTTCTCAATGGTACTGTAATTGCACTCTGAACCTTTTAAACATCTAGAAGAGAACCCAACAGTAGCTTCCTTTCCATCAAACCATTGAGATAATACTGCACCAGGACCTATTTGGCTAGCATCAACCGTAAGAAAACATTGTTCTCCAGCACTAAAAGGAGTCAATGCCGGTGCCGAAATTATCATGTCTTTAATTCTGTTGAATGCTTCTAACTCTTCTGTGTTCCAAATGAATGTTGCACCTTTTTTAAGTAGGGGTCTATGGGGTTGAACTGCAAAAGCATAACCTTTTACAAATCGTGAATAATATTCGCTACGTCCTAAAAAGGATCTAAGAGAATCCTTATCTTTAGGAACAGGTGCCTCTTTAATCGCTTTAATAAGATTGTTAATAGGTTTAATACCTTCTGAAGTTATTTTATGCCCTAAATAATCAGTTTAATCTGTTAAAATGTTACACTTATCAGACCTTAAGGTAATCCCATGTGCTCTGAACACCAATAAAACTTTACATAATATACTAATGTGTTCTTGTCTGCTGCCTCAAATAATAAAACATCATCTTGAAAGGCTTGGACTCCCTTAATATCTTTAAGCACAGTGTCCATGAGTTTCTGAAACACACTGGCAGCTGAAGCCAAACCAAAAGGCATTCTCAAAAATGTATAAGCTCCAAAAGGTGTAATGAAAGTTGTTAATTCTTGTGAAACTGAATCCAAGGGAATCTGATGAGAAGCGGACTTCAAATCTAGAATACTAAAATATTTTGCTTGTCCTACATTCGCTAATAATTCTTGAATTGTTGGAAGGAGATGACAATCAATTTTGATATTCTTGTTTAATGAGCGTAAATCAGCACATAAACGAAACTCTCCTGTTTTTTTTTTTTTAACAAGAACAATAGGACTAACCCACTCAGAGGAATCAGTTTCCACAATAATACCTTCATCACACAAATTCTTCAACATCTTTCTTAAACTATCTCGTGCACTTAAAGGGACGGGTCTCACCTTATGAACCACTGGAACTGCATCCTTTTTCAGTCTGATGTGATGTTCGAATTTCCTAATCAATCCAATTTTGCTTGAAAATACTTCAGGAAATTCTTTAATAATCGAACTAGCCTCATTTTCTGAAAAAATTTCAATATAGGAAATGTGCTTGGGTGCTATTTTCACAGGTATAGTCGCTCCAGGTACTAACATTAATCCAAGTTTGGCTAAATCTTTCCATCCAACAAGATTACGGCCTTTCAATGCTACATACATTTTTGTGGTGCTTTTTTGGCCTAAACATACCAACTCATCCAGAAAGTAACCAAGCATATGAATTTCTTACTCCCCAAATGCTTTTGGATTAACATTTGGAGTTTGCAATTTCTTATTATGCCCCCACTTGCCAAAAAATAAAACATCCGAAATAATGATTATCGGAGAACCAGAATCTACCACCATAGGAACTAACACATTTCCCACAAGTACCTCACATAATGGGCCTTTAACTCTGCTTTCGTTTACTGTTACATTTAGTAACATTTTTGAAAACTCATTATCTAAATCATTCCTAGTAATATCATTCACCTCAACATCAACATTATTAATTCTTAATTGTTTCTTTCCTCCTTTACATACACCTTGAAAATGTCCTATTTTCCTACACTTGTTACATCGTTTACCAATGGCAGGACAATTATCATTGCTTCCCAAATGTGACTATGAACCACAACGAAAACAAAATAATTGCATTTTCCTTTGTGGAATACTTTGTTTCTCTCTTTTACCTGCACTAGACCTACTGTGTCAATGTCTTTGTTATTGAATGAAATTTGTTCCTGGGAAATGAGTTTGCTTGAAATTAAAGAGCGCTCAATACCTTTTGCTATGTCTACAACTTCCCCCAATTTGGATCTCTGCAAGCTAATAACCGCTCTTGTATTTCTTTTTCACTACAACCATAAACTAACTGATCTCTAATGTACATATCTAATATATCTCCAAAATTACAAGAAGAGGCTAATTGTCTAAGAGCAGAAACAAACTCTTCAATAAGTTCACCATTCATTTGTTTCCTTTTGAAAAAATTAAATCTTTCCAATAAAACACTGGGTTCCTCCGAAAATTTCATAGCCAATCTGTAAATGGCTTCAGTATACTCATCCCATTGATCAAAGTTATCCAAAGGGGCATCTAATTCTGGTAAATTGTCAATTATTTGTTGCCCCTCTTGTCCAAAATGACTGAACAAAAAAAGCCAACTTCCTCTTCGGTTTGAATTTCATGGCGTCTACTGCGACTAAATAATTTTCAAAACACCTTAACCAATTCTTCCATTTCATTGGAGGTTTCCCTGGATGTTGCAAAAATGGTGTAATTTGAACCAAAAACTGATTGGACGCCATGTTGAAAGAAGTGTCCAAATAGAACTTTGAAAATTTTGTTTGTAAATAAAAATGAATGCGTATAATAAAATTAAATCAATAAGTAACCAGCTTCTGTGACATTTTGTACTGATGTAAATAAATATTTAGTTCAGTATATAATTGTCTCTATTTGAAGAAAAGTAATAGTGTCAGATATCTCAACCAAATACAAGACGGGACACTCTGTTTCCTAAAACAGCTTACAACTCTAATTAAAGTTACTGACGTGCTTCGAAGGAACTGGCAAGCCAGGTTTTCCCATTCGATTGTATATACTTGACAATAAAGATGGCTGCCAAAAACGTCAAAACGTGCAGGGTTGATAGCGTCCTAGCACGCCTGGCCTGCTCCAATTTAATGCTGCCTGACCTTGTAAACATCCAAGATGGCTGCCATGGACGTAACAAACGTGCAGCAAGGAAAACGTGCTGACGCACCTGGCCTTAACCCTCAAAATGCCTGACCTGTGCTGACGTCATTCCTCCAGAGAAATAAACACCCGGAACAAAATAAGGATGAGCAGGTCGAAGGTTGAACTGGTCCGAGAGTATCAGGATCACACAACCCACTCCACTCCGGAAAAGCCTTCTCGAAGCCAGCGACGTCTGCAGCAACAGGAAACAAGCCGGCCATTGGAAATCCACTGATGGGCTCAAAACGACTCCCGTAACTCGTCGCCAATATGTCATGTAAGAATCCAACACAGTTGATAAGTTCAAGCAGTATTTACTTTATTCCAAATATGGAGCCCATCAGACACACCTCCTTAAGCGACACCCTCAGAGCAACTGTCGGACTTATAACGTTGCTCCGAATCCCCTCATAGAAACCATCCAAATGTCCACATGAGCTCGATTCAGCACGCACCCATGAAAGCTTGTGTCAGCACGCACCCATGAATACATTCAGTACATAACAATGTTTTACCAAAAATGTTTCCTGTCGAATCACATATATATTTTCTGGTTAGCGGTTTTACATTTGATTGGATAAAGAAGCCAAAGTCCTGTGGAAGCTTGAAATAAACTGCTGGATTTACCCCGGTGTTGCGGAGTGTCAGTCAAGTTTTTTTGGTAGCTTGTGCGTTCTACTTTGGCCACCAGCAGCAAACCATTACTTACAATAACACATTATCTGCTGTTGAAAGTGTACATTTATTTACAGCAGGAATACCTCTTCTATACGGAGAGGGAGAAAGGGGTGATATTATAGGCAACAAAAAAAGAAATAAATGTAATATAACGGCAAAGGTTACTGTTGAAAATACTGCATGGCAACAATAGTAAAACAGCCCCCAAGTACAGCTTGGTGATGCTCTTGAGAGAGCGTAGCTTATATAATCTATATTAACATATAGGTGGTCATTCCTACCTTGGCGGGAACCGCCACTTGACCGCTCCGTGGTCAAAAGACCGCGGCGGCCATTCTGGCTTTCCCGCTTGGCCGGTGGGCTACCGCCAAAAGGGCGCCCGCCGGCCCAGCGGTAAAGACCCTGCAACGAGGATGCCGGCTCCGAATGGAGCCGGCGGAGTTGCAGGGGTGCGACGGGTGCAGTGGCACCCGTCGGGATTTTCACTGTCTGCATAGCAGACAGTGAAAATCATGGTGGGGCCCTGTTAGGGGGCCCCTGCACTGCCCATGCCAGTGGCATGGGCAGTGCACGGGCCCCACGACACCCGTTCCCGCCATAAATACCGCCAGGAACAGGCTGGCGGGAAGGGGGTCGGAATCCCCATGGCGGCCCATGGAGGATTCCCTGGGCCAGGGGAAAACCGGCGGGAAACCGCCGGTTCCCCTTTTCTGACCGCGGCTTTACCGCCGCGGTCAGAATAGCCCAGGAAGCACCGCCAGCCTGTTGGCGGTGCTTCCGTCATTTTAGCCCTGGCGGTCGCCGACCGCCAGGGTTAGAATGACCCCCATAATGTTTATGAATTAATGTGTAATAATGCCATATAGAAACAAATGTAGTGACTTTGGAGGGTAATTATGACAATGCATTTGTGATATGTCTGTTTGCTTTTCCTTTCTAGGTACCAACTGCTTACTTTTGACAGAGACCATAGTTAGATGTTTTCCAAATTGGTGTTCTAAATTGTTTTGCATGAAGCCCAACATGCCAATGCTAATTAGTGGTTAGGACAGGTGTTCACTAAATTGAAGCAAATAGACAAACAACCAAATCTATGCTTTGTTGAACTGACGCGTTATTGACACTGCTAAATTGATCTATGTTTACGCCGTGTTATGTCTTGATGTTTGTGATTCTCGCCTTAATGAAATCTTATCAAAGTTGCCATATCGTGACTATGCTATTATGTTTCTTGGTTTTGAGATTAACGCAACTGCTTTTAGAATTGTAATCAATAGGGAATAAAACTTCATAACTTCTACTAACCTGGTGTGGTTATTCATGACTGCAAGGTCATGGTAGTGTCTTGAATTGATTAATGACTTTGACTAAAGTGAAATGTATTGTTGTGATAAATATTGATGACATTATAGGTGTATTGATTGACATATCGATTAGCTATCTCGTCCTAAGGTGTCTCTCAACTGGGTCAAAAGATTAATTGGCCTGAAACGAGTCCTGATGTGTAATAAATTATCATAAACGGACGCGTTATCAGTTCTGATAGCAGAGCGACGGTTTGGCCCTTTGGGGCCCTAGAACGGAGAATTATTGTTTAATTTGTTTTTCTGAGATAATGAAATTGGAGGTATGATGTGTTTCTAAATTCACCATAACTTTCCCGGGATCTCGGAGCCTGCCTAAGTGAGTTGGGGATGTTCTCGGCGTTTTAGTATGTGTGGTGTAGGATTTGCGCTTGCTCAGCTTATGCATTTTGCAGGTGGTTTGTGAAGTTTGTGTGTATTTAGGTCAGGTAATGTTGTTTTAGTAAGAGTGGGCGTACTCCGCAGTATGAGAGTAGGGAAGTAAGCGTACTTCATATGAGTGTGGCGCTTTGTGCTGAAAATTATCCACGTGGTTGGTTGTTTATGTACGGACCCTGCGTTGTCTAAGACTCCGGAGTATATTCACAAGTGTGGGAGACACTTGGGTTTATGTTGTAATTTGTGCGGTTTAATTAGGTCAATCGGGCGTGGTTGACAAGTCGAGTTTGAGTCAATTGTATGTGTGAAACCTTCGATGGAGATTTGGCAAGTTCTAAAGTGCACTAGAGCAAACCATTGACAAGTCGAGAGTAGGATTTGTGGGTCGAATTCTGCTTGCAGGTGCGGGAATTGAGAAGGAGAGAGTAGCGGCCGAGGCTTCAAGTGAAATCTCTGTAAAGTTCTGAAGCAAATGTGTTACCCTTCCTGTAGTAAACAGGCAAATTTGTGTTGTTGTTATTAAAGGTGCACGCAGTAATTTTGCATTAGTTTGGTGTGAATCTAGTGAAGGGCGGACAAGCCACAAGACTTTGTCAGCTGCAGTGTGTGAGTGTGACGTCAGTGGTGCCGCGCTGAGATAAGTCAGTTGCCGAGAGGGGTCGCGCACGGATTGGCTGCCGTCTGTTTGAGGCAATAGGTAGAGAAAAGTGGGTGAAGAGTGTCCCTCTGGGAATTAAAGTCACTTTCTGATTAAATACAACTAAAGAAAAGACGCAAAGATGAACTTTATCAAAGCTTTTAAGAGCGCACTGAAAGGAGACGCATACATTATGGCGAGTGAAGGGGGGCCTACACCGCCTGAGGGTACTCCAGTTTATGTAGTCATGGAGGAAAAAGGTGTCGTGCCTTGCTTATGGATGAAACAGTGGCACAAATTGATGGAAAAGGAGGGATGTTTGGCGTTTCTGGAACACGGAACGTTCAATACGAGAGTTCTAGAGAATTTGAGGTCGATGTTAAGTGTACAGAAGCCACCTCCGAGGCCAGCTCAGTATGAGGCTTTAGCAATTTGGGATTTAATGGCTATTAAACAGAGACAAGAAAAATTCCAAAGGAGGATAAAAAGGGCAGAAAAGACTTTAGCAGAAGCTAGATGGGATAATGAGAGAAAAATGTGGAGACGGGGAATAGTTGACGGACTCAAATTATTCTCAGCAATAGCACAGGGAGACGAGACGCAGGGGAAGAAAGCTACCTGTAAGACAGACAAGGACTCTAATAAGCCTAAAGAGACCAAGAGGTCCTGGATAGACAAAGATGATTCAGACGAGGAAGAGTTCCTAAATCGGCTATTGCATGGTCATCCGCCACCTTATGCAGTAAGCAACAATGTCCCGAGCACTAGTGCGGGTCCTGGGAACCAGACACAGGAGAAGGGAGTTTACTGATACAGTACAGACTAGTGATATGACTTTGACACAAAATGGTGTCAGTGTAACCACTGCGCCAGACATGCAGATACAGTTGCAACCTCCACCGCAGATACAGAGAATCTATCCAGACGTCCCAGTACTAGAGACTACTACAAATCTGATAGTGCCGCCAGACCCGATATTTACAAAATCGAGGTTAGTGCAGATTGAGCCAACTCCGCAATTGCTGCCGCAGCAACAGCTGATACCAGGGAATAATCCAGCAGCAGGACCTCCATTAGTACCTGCCCCGGCTTCACTGGATCAGACCTTTGGAGTCGCTGCTCCACGAGGTTTGGGACCAGGTCAGACACCAGCTAAAATATCATTACAGATTACTGTTGGTCCACCGGTGCTATTGTATGCACAAGGTAAGCCTGGTATGTGTGATCAGGGAGTAATGACCCAGGATGCAATAAGAGGAGGGTCCATAGGAACTCCCCAGTTAATGGCCCCAGGAGAGCAATCAGTTGAAAGACCAAGGTCTTTACTAGATCTTAGCCCGGTTGAAGCACTGCTGGAGGCGATGAGTCAGGCAGGGATAGGAGTGCTAACCCCACAGACAATAAGTACGAATGCTTCACATTCGCCAATGATGCATGCAGGGAATATTTCACTGCAAGGTTTTACGGTGCAACAAGTGAATGACTGGTTAGAAAAAACTTACGCTCCAAAAGCCGCAGCAACTGTAGAGAAGTTAGAAAGGTCTGAGAAAGATGAATACCTGAATTTTGTGAGACTGGGCGTGGAAGCTGCTGAACTAGTGGAAGGAACAATGGGGGTGAACAGATTAGAGTCATACACAGAAGCAGAATTGAGATATCTGTGCCCTAAAATCACTAAAGAAGTAGGTAAGGTACATCAGAGGTTGACGAACCTGGCAGACAAATACCATATTGATATTGAGAATACTAAACATTTGAAAAGAAGCTACAGGTTAGACTTTGACTCAAAGGACTTCGAGCACATGAGGTCTGCCAGAATGAAAGCGCATCTAAAGGAAATACTGCAAAGTGCACAGATCTGGGGAGCTTTAGAAAAGTGGGAAGGCAGATGGGCAAAGAAAAGAGATAAGGAGAAAAGTGACAGTCCGGGATCAAGTCAGGCTAAAGCTTCACCAGATACGGGATCAGTAAAGACGTTACCCATGAGAGAAACAGCTGGTGGGGTTCTAATCCATGTACCGTGGTCTAGGGGAGACATACTGTCATTCACGAATGATTATCCCAGGTTGAGGGAGAAGCCGATATAGTGGTATCAGCAAACAGATAGGTTTGTGAAGCTTGCGAAATGTCTCTGGGAAGATTTGAATACCTTGTTTGAGATCATTGTTCCGCCCGACTTATGGCTTGAGTGCAAGAGAGGTATAGACTGGCCGACACAGGAGCCAGCAAGGGATAAGGCGACCAGAGCACCTTCTAAAGAGGTGATGAAATACTATCATAAGGTGATTGAGTTTTTGAAGCAGAAGGTGTTGCCGAAAGTGACAGATTGGCCGAAAATAGACCGGACCTCACAGGAGGTTAAAGAATCGATCCATGCTTACTATGAGAGGCTGTTAAAAGCGTTCAAACATTACAGTGGTACTGAAACTATTGAGCCGAAAGACATGAACCATCTTGTGTTCAGATTTGTTGAAGGGCTGAGACCAGAGGTTAGCCAGATGATTAAGAAGCATTTGATCTGTTGGCAGACGAAGCCGATTGATGAAGTGTTGCAGTATGCAAAGTACTGTAGTGACGAGATTGAGCTGAAGCAGAGAAAACTGAAGGAGAAAGTGATGGTGATGCAGATAAGGGTAGCACAGGCAGGTATGCAAGGAAATGGAATCCAGCAGATGATACAGCAACAACTGCAAGGGAATGTCATGTTTCAGGTGCAACCAAGAGGCAGAGGTTTTGTGAATCGCGGTCCAGATTTGAATACTGTTGTGGTTCAAAATGATGCGCAAGGGATGAAAAGATGGCACCATGTCATGCGTGCGGGGGCGTGGGGCATTAGAAGCGGGAATGCCCAAATGTGGTGCAGGATGGTGTCGTTCAACAAAGCACTAATGTTGGTACATTACAAAATGTGAGAGGTCCAAAAATGAGAGGTCAAAATCAAAACTTCCAGAATAACATGGTTCAAATGCAAGGGCTACAGCCCAAGCAGCAAATGCAAATGCTGCATATTCAACCATCGCAAATGCAGCAAGTACAACAGCAGGTTCCCACGGTACCTCAACAGCAAATGCAATTACCATTAGCTCCAATGGGACAGCAACAGGTGATGCTTCCTCAGCAGGTCACAGGTCAAGTGGTGAGCCAAAATAATACAGTGCAGCAATTCCCATTGCGTGGTGAAGATGGAATGAATGATGAATGGTCGGATGACAGTTCTGACAGTGAGGAGTGCAGGCTTGCAGCGTCCCTAGAAGTGGACCAGAGGGGACCCTATGTAGAGGGGAAGGTGATGGGTCACAAGGTTTCATTCTTGGTTGATACTGGAGCTACACGCTCTACAGTCAGAAGGGCAGAGGTTCCGAAATTGCCACTTTCAGGACGTACCATAAGAGTGGTAGGAGTAGCAAACCAGTACTTGACAAATCCAATTACAGATCCGGTGCAAGTTGAGATTGGCAACTTCCAGGGACTGCATAAGTTTGTATTCTGCGATTCAAGTCCTGTGTCCCTACTGGGAAGAGACTTACTGTGCAAAACGAAATGTTCGATTACCTGTTCCAATGATGGAATTAAGGTGCAGACAAACGGTGATGATGGTCAGTTTTCAGAGTTAGAGACGAAAACCGCAAATGAAGATCACCCTTTAATAACATTATTCCCGATGCTTACAGTGACTGATTTGCCAGCCGAGTTACAGGGAACGGTGACAGAGAAAGTATGGGACTCGACAGGAGAGGAAGTGGGACTGATAAAAGGAGTGGAACCTGTTAAAGTACAAGTGAAACCAAATGCAGTGTTTCCCCAGGTCCACAATATCACATAGCACAAGATGTCCTTATTCAGGTGTCGCAAATAATTGCAGATTTTGTAAAGCAAGGAGTTCTGAAGGAGGTATTGAGCAGCCCATGTAATTCACCAATAATGGATCTGAAAAAGCCTTGTGGGAAGGTTCGACTTGTGCAGGACTTAAGGAAAATAAACGAGATTGTGGTAAAATGTTGCCCCATAGTACCAAATCCAGCAGTGATCATGTTCCAGGTTCCGTGTGATGCAGAGTGGTTCACAGTTGTGGACTTGTCACAGGCATTCTTTTCGGTGCCTCTTCATGAGGACATCCAGTTTCTATTCAGTTTCAAATTCCTGGACAAGGTGTACAGTTGGTGCAGAATTCCTCAAGGGTTTTCTGAGTCACCGTCCATCTTCAATCAGATATTGAAAAAGGACTTAGAATCCTTAGTACTGCCTTTCAGTTCGACTTTAGTGCAGTACATTGATGACTTGCTGATTGCGTCCAGGACAAAAGATGACTGTAGCTATGACACAATTGCCTTACTGAATCATTTGGGAAAGAACGGACATAAAGTGTCGCCAAAGAAGCTGCAGTACTGTCAGAAGGAGGTGAAATACTTAGGACACTTGATTGAGAGAGGGTCCAGGAGAATATCAAAGGAAAGGGTGACAGCCATTTTGCAAATGAACCCCCCCGACAAAAAAGAGAGATGTCAGGATGTTTTTGGGAATGGTGGGCTGCTGTCGCCAGTGGATACCCACATTTTTGATTATCTCTAAACCATAGATAAAACTGACAGGCAAAGAGACTTAGGATGAACCGTATACCATAACCCTATCCAAGGAAGAGCTTGAGTCATTCATGGAACTGAGAGAGTGCATGTGCAGGGGACCAGCTTTGGGTATTAGTTTTACACGAAACCTTTTCTTCTACTGTTTTGTCATGAACGTGATGCTTGTTCTTTTTCTGTCTTGACACAGGTCCATGGAGGTGCAAACTGCCCTGCAGCATATTTTTCAGCTACCTTGGAGCCCGTCGCAGCAGCCTTACCGGGTTGTTTGCGCGCAGTTGCAGCAGTTGGTCAAAGCCTCACGCAGTGTGAAGGCATAGTGATGGGACATCCCTTGACAGTAATGGTTCCACATTCAGTTGAAATTCTGTTGACTCGAACTAAAACCCAGCACATGACAAATGCCCGACTTACCCGATATGAGACAATCATTTTGGGGTTGCCTAATGTCTCATTGAAGCGATGTACTGTATTGAACCCGGCAACTCTACTTCCTGTTGAAAGGACTGAGATTAATAACGAGGAGGAAGTGGAGCATGATTGTCTTGAGGTAACAGAACTATGTTCCAAGCCCCGACCTGACATACAAGATAAGCAGTTAAAAGAAAATGACTGCATTACGTTCGTTGATGGATCATGTCTGAGAGACTCAGTCGGAATGTTGAGAGCTGGTTATGCTGTGTGTACCATAGCTGGTATTATTGAAGCTTCCTGGCTCGAGAGAGTGTATTACGCACAAGTGGCAGAATTAATTGCCCTTACTAAGGCATTCCACGCAGCTGAAAATCTGAGAGTCACTATCTATACTGACAGCAGATATGGATTTGGAATTGTACATGATTTTAGCCAATTGTGGTCACAGAGAGGTTTCATGACCTCTTCTGGTTCTCCAATGAAGAATGGCGAACACATAAAGGACTTGTTACATGCGATTCAGTTACCTCTTGAAATTGCCGTGGTGAAATGCAATGCTCATGTTAAGTCACAAGACTTTGGGGGTGATTCCGACCCTGGCGGTAAAAACCGCCAGGGCCGGGGTCCGCGGGAGCACCGCCAACAGGCTGGCGGTGCTCCTTTGGGCATTCTGACCGTGGCGGTACAGCCGCGGCCAGAAACGGAAAGTCGGCGGTGTACCGCCGACTTTCCGCTGCCCAGGGGAATCCTCCATGGCGGCGCAGCTTGCTGCGCCGCCATGGGGATTCCGACCCCCATACCGCCATCCTGTTCCTGGCGGTTTCGGCCGCCAGGAACAGGATGGCGGTATGGGGTGTCGTGGGGCCCCTGGGGGCCCCTGCAGTGCCCATGCCAGTGGCATGGGCACTGCAGGGGCCCCCGTAAGAGGGCCCCACTTAGAATTTCAGTGTCTGCTTAGCAGACACTGAAATTCGCGACGGGTGCTACTGCACCCGTCGCACACCTTCCACTCCGCCGGCTCCATTCGGAGCCGGCTTCCTCGTGGAAGGGTGTTTCCCGCTGGGCTGGCGGGCGGCCTTTTGGCGGTCGCCCGCCAGCCCAGCAGGAAACCCAGAATGACCGCCGCGGTCTTGTGACCGCGGTACGGTCTTCTGGCGGTTCCCGCTTGGAATCACCCCCTTTGTGTCCATGGGAAACAGCTATGCAGATCTAGTCGCAAGGTTTTGCACATTGAACTGTATATCGTTCAAGGATCAATGGGAATTGTTACCGCAAACTAAAAATGAAACATGCTTGAACTTTGCTTTAAGGGTGGTTGATACACTAGATGAACTAAAAACACTACAGGGTTGTGCTAACAGGGAGGAGAAACACTCCTGGCAGAGAATGCAATGTGTACACAGAGCTGACGACTTATGGGTCTCAGAGGAGGGGAAACTAGTTTTGCCAAACAGTCTTCTGTCACAATTTGCAAGGCTTTATCATGGACAGGCACATCTTGGGAGAGATGCAATGATCAGATCATTCAAGATTGACTGGTTTAACCCGAAATTCAGACATGCCGCAGAGGTTACCTGTCACAGGTGCATCATCTGTCAACAGATGAATGCCGGAAAAGGGACTGTGGTAACTTTAAGCCACATAGGGAGGGCTGGTGGTCCATTTAGCAGAATGCAAATGGATTTCATTGAGATGCCTGTTTGTGGAGGATTGAGGTACGTGTTGGTGATTGTGTGTGTTTTCAGCCATTGGATTGAAGCTTACCCCACATGTAGAAATGACAGTCTCACAGTTGCAAAACTGTTGCTAAGAGAACTAATACCCAGGTTCGGTTTTCCGGTCTCGTTAGAATTAGATAGGGGCAGACATTTCGACAATCAGGTGATTAAGCTCTTGTGTGCTGCATTAGACATCGAACAGAAGCTGCATTGTAGCTACCGCCCTGAAGCCTCAGGACTAGTAGAACAGATGAATGGTACCTTGAAATCGAGATTGGCAAAGATGTGCGCAGCTACCAATATGAAATGGCCAGATGGATTGCCCTTAGTGCTGATGTTGATGAGGAATACCCCTGATAAGAAGACAGGACTATCAACCCATGAGATCCTTATGGGCAGAGCTATGAGGTTGCCCGCAGTACCCGCAAATGCTCTTGTGAATATCACAGATGATATGGTGTTGGACTACTGCAAAGGTTTGGCTGATGTGGTTCGCTCTTTTTCTCACCAGGTGGAAGCCAACACATTGCCACCGATCAGCGATCCAGGTCACACCCTGCAAACCGGTGACTGGGTGGTTGTCAAGAAGCACGTGAGGAAGTCGTGTTTGGAGCTGCGCTGGAAGGGGCCATATCAAGTAATACTGACAACAACCACTGCTGTGAAATGTGCAGGCGTTCCAAACTGGATACATGCTGTAGGAAGTTGGCTCTGTATGCACTATTTCAAAGTAAGGAATAGTATGCACAGAGTCCAAGGGTTCCCCTTAGAGGTAAGATAGGGGCAAAAAGAGATAATACTAATGCTGTATTTTGTGGTAGTGTGGTCGAGCAGTAGGCTTATCAAAGGAGTAGTGTTAAGCATTTGTTGTACATACACACAGGCAATAAATGAGGAACACACACTCAGAGACAATTCCAGGCCAATAGGTTTTTGTATAGAAAAATATATTTTCTTAGTTTATTTTAAGAACCACAGGTTCAAATTTTACATGTAATACTTCAAATGAAAGGTATTGCAGGTAAGTACTCTAGGAACTTTGAATAATCACAATAGCATATATACTTTTCAAATAAATCACATATAGCTATTTTAAACTAGACAGTGCAATTTTCAACAGTTCCTGGGGAAGGTAAGTATTTGTTAGTTTTTGTAGGTAAGTAAACCACCTACGGGGTTCAAGTTTGGGTCCAAGGTAGCCCACCAATGGGGGTTCAGAGCAACCCCAAAGTTACCACACCAGTAGCTCAGGGCCGGTTAGGTGCAGAGTTCAAAGTGGTGCCCAAAACGCATAGGCTTCAATGGAGAAGAGGGTGCCCCGGTTCCAGTCTGCCAGCAGGTAAGTACCCGCGTCTTCGGAGGGCAGACCAGGGGGGTTTTGTAGGGCACCGGGGGGGACACAAGTTAGCACAGAAAGTACACCCTCAGCAGCACAGGGGCGGCCGGGTGCAGTGTGCAAACACACGTCGGGTTTCCAATGGAAATCAATGGGAGACCAAGGGGTCTCTTTAGCGATTCAGGCAGGCAAGGGGGGGGCTCCTCAGGGTAGCCACCACCTGGGCAAGGGAGAGGGCCTCCTGGGGGTCACTCCTGCACTGGAGTTCCGATCTTTCAGGTCCTGGGGGCTGCGGGTGCAGAGTCTTTTCCAGGCGTCGGGATCTGGGAGTCAGGCAGTCGCGGTCAGGGGGAGCTTCGGGATTCCCTCTGCAGGCGTCGCTGTGGGGGCTCAGGGGGGGAAACTCTGGCTACTCATGGTCTCGTAGTCACCGGGGAGTCCTCCCTGAAGTGTTTGTTCTCCACAAGTTGAGCCGGGGGTGTCGGGTGCAGAGTAGCAAGTCTCACACTTCCGGCGGGAAACGCAGTTGTCTTGAAGTCGCTTCTTTGGAAACAAAGTTGCAGTCTTGGATGAACAGAGCCGCTGTCCTCAGGAGTTTCTTGGTCCTTCTAGAGCAGGGCAGTCCTCTGAGGATTCAGAGGTCTCTGGTCCTGGGGAAAGCGTCGCTGGAGCAGTGTCTTTCAGAAGTGGGGAGACAGGCCGGTAGAGCTGGGGCCAAAGCAGTTGGTGTCTCCGTCTTCTCTGCAGGGTTTTTCAGCTCAGCAGTCCTCTTCTTCTTAGGTTGCAGGAATTTGAGTTCCTAGGTTCAGGGGAGCCCCTAAATACAGAATTTAGGGGTGTGTTTAGGTCAGGGAGGGCAGTAGCCAATGGCTACTAGCCCTGAGGGTGGCTACACCCTCTTTGTGCCTCCTCCCAAGGGGAGGGGGTCACATTCCTATACCTATTGGGGGGATCCTCCATCTGCAAGATGGAGGATTCCTAAAAGTCAGAGTCACTTCAGCTCAGGTTGCCTTAGGGGCTGTCCTGACTGGCCCGTGACTCCTCCTTGTTTTTCTCATTATCTCCTCCGGCCTTGCCGCCAAAAGTGGGGCCGTGGCCGGAGGGGGTGGGCAACTCCACTAGTTGGAATGCCCTGTTGTGCTGTAACAAAGGGGGTGAGCCTTTGAGGCTCACCGCCAGGTGTTACATCTCCTGCAAGGGGGAGGTGATAAGCATCTCCACCCAGTGCAGGCTTTGTTACTAGCCACAGAGTGACAAAGGCACTCTCCCCATGTGGCCAGCAACATGTCTTGAGTGTGGCAGGCTGCTAAAATCAGTCAGCCTACACGGGTAGTTGGTTAAGGTTTCAGGGGGCACCTCTAAGGTGCCCTCTGGGGTGTATGTTACAATAAAATGTACACTGGCATCAGTGTGCATTTATTGTGCTGAGAAGTTTGATACCAAACTTCCCAGTTTTCAGTGTAGCCATTATGGTGCTGTGGAGTTCGTGTATGACAGACTCCCAGACCATATACTCTTATGGCTACCCTGCACTTACAATGTCTAAGGTTTTGCTTAGACACTGTAGGGGCACAGTGCTCATGCACTGGTGCCCTCACCTATGGTATAGTGCACCCTCCCTTAGGGCTGTAAGGCCTGCTAGAGGGGTGACTTATCTATATTGCATAGGCAGTGTGAGGTTGGCATGGCACCCTGAGGGGAGTGCAATGTCGACTTACTCATTTTGTCCTCACCAGCATACACAAGCTGGCAAGCAGTGTGTCTGTGCTGAGCGAGGGGTCCCCAGGGTGGCATAAGATATGCTTCAGCCCTTAGAGGCCTTCCCTGGCATCAGGGCCCTTGGTACCAGGGGTACCAGTTACAAGGGACTTACCTGGATGCCAGGGTGTGCCAATTGTGAAAACAAAAGTACAGGTTAGGGAAAGAACACTGGTGCTGGGGCCTGGTTAGCAGGCCTCGGCACACTTTCAAATCAAAACATAGCATCAGCAAAGGCAAAAAGTCAGGGGGTAACCATGCCAAGGAGGCATTTCCTTACACCCCCCCCCCAAACGAAAGAGGATGAGACTAACCTTTCCCAAGAGAGTCTTCATTTTCTAAGTGGAAGAACCTGGAAAGGCCATCTGCATTGGCATGGGCAGTCCCAGGTCTGTGTTCCACTATAAAGTCCATTCCCTGTAGGGAGATGGACCACCTCAACAGTTTTGGACTTTCACCTTTCATTTGCATCAGCCATCTGAGAGGTCTGTGGTCAGTTTGAACTACAAAGTGAGTACCAAAGAGGTATGGTCTCAGCTTCTTCAGGGACCAAACCACAGCAAAGGCCTCCCTCTCAATGGCACTCCAACGCTGCTCCCTGGGGAGTAACCTCCTGCTAATGAAAGCAACAGGCTGGTCAAGGCCATCATCATTTGTTTGGGACAAAACTGCCCCTATCCCATGTTCAGAGGCATCTGTCTGCACAATGAACTGCTTGGAGTAATCTGGAGCTTTTAGAACTGGTGCTGTGCACATTGCTTGTTTCAGGGTGTCAAAGGCCTGTTGGCATTCTACAGTCCAGTTTACCTTCTTGGGCATTTTCTTGGAGGTAAGTTCTGTGAGGGCTGTCACTATGGATCCATATCCCTTCACAAACCTCCTGTAATACCCAGTCAAGCCAAGGAATGCCCTGACTTGAGTCTGGGTTTTTGGAGCTGCCCAGTCCAGAATAGTCTGTATCTTAGGCTGGAGTGGCTGAACTTGGCGTCCACCTACAAGATGTCTCAAGTAAACCACAGTTCCCTGCCCTATCTGGCATTTGGATGCCTTGATAGAGAGGCCTGCTGATTGCAGAGCCTTCAAAACCTTCTTCAGGTGGACCAGGTGATCCTGCCAGTTGGAGCTAAAGACAGCAATATCGTCAAGATAAGCTGCACTAAAGGACTCCAAGCCAGCATGGCCTTGATTCACCAACCTTTGGAAGGTGGCAGGGGCATTCTTTAAACCAAATGGCATAACAGTAAACTGATAATGCCCATCAGGTGTGGAGAATGCTGTCTTTTCTTTTGCTCCAGGTGCCATTTTGATTTGCCAGTACCCTGCTGTTAAGTCAAAGGTAGTTAAGAATTTGGCAGCACCTAATTTATCATTCAGTTCATCAGCCCTTGGAATGGGATGGGCATCTGTCTTGGTGACAGAATTAAGTCGTCTGTAGTCCACACAGAACCTCATCTCTCTCTTTCCATCTTTGGTGTGAGGTTTGGGGACTAAGACCACTGGGCTAGCCCAGGGGCTGTCAGAGTGCTCAATGACTCCCAATTCCAGCATCTTGTGGGCTTCCACCTTGATGCTTTCCTTAACTTGGTCAGACTGTCTGAATATTTTGTTTTTGACAGGCATGCTGTCTCCTGTGTCCACATCATGGGTACACAGGTGTGTCTGACTAGGGGTTAGGGAAAAGAGCTCAGCAAACTGTTGCAGGACCTTCCTACAGTCAGATTGCTGTTGGCTAGAGAGGGTGTCTGAGTAGATCACTCCATCAACTGAGCCATCTTTAGGGTTTGATGAGAGGAGATCAGGGAGAGGTTCACTCTCAGCTTCCTGGTCCTCATCTGTTACCATCAACAGATTCACATCAGCCCTATCATGGAAGAGCTTAAGGCGGTTCACATGGATCACCCTCTTGGGGCTCCTGCTAGTGCCTAGGTCCACCAGGTAGGTGACCTGGCTCTTCTTTTCTAGCACTGGGTAAGGGCCACTCCATTTGTCCTGAAGTGCCCTGGGAGCCACAGGCTCCAAAACCCAGACTTTCTGCCCTTGTTGAAATTCAACCATTGCAGCCTTTTGGTCATACCAAAACTTCTGGAGCTGTTGGCTGGCCTCAAGGTTTTTACTTGCCTTTTCCATGTACTCTGCCATCCTTGAACGTAGGCCAAGTACATAGTCCACTATGTCTTGTTTAGGCTCATGAAGAGGTCTCTCCCAGCCTTCTTTTACAAGAGCTAGTGTCCCCTTACATGGTGGCCAAACAGAAGTTCAAAGGGTGAGAATCCTACTCCCTTCTGAGGCACCTCTCTGTAAGCGAAAAGCAGACATGGCAAGAGAACATCCCATCTCCTTTTGAGTTTTTCAGGGAGCCCCATGATCATGCCTTTTAATGTCTTGTTGAATCTCTCAACAAGGCCATTAGTTTGTGGATGGTATGGTGTAGTGAATTTATAAGTCATTCCACACTCATTCCACATGTGTTTCAGGTATGCTGACATGAAGTTGGTACCTCTGTCAGACACCACCTCCTTAGGGAAACCCACTCTGGTAAAAATACCAATGAGGGCCTTGGCTACTGCAGGGGCAGTAGTCGACCTAAGGGGAATAGCTTCAGTGTATCTAGTAGCATGATCCACTACTACTAGTATGTACATGTTCCCTGAGGCTGTGGGAGGTTCAAGTGGACCCACTATGTCCACACCCACTCTTTCAAAGGGGACCCCCACCACTGGAAGTGGAATGAGGGGGGCCTTTGGATGTCCACCTGTCTTACCACTGGCTTGACAGGTGGTACAGGAGATACAAAACTCCTTGACTTTCTGGGACATGTTGGGCCAGTAGAAGTGGTTGACTAGTCTCTCCCACGTCTTGGTTTGTCCCAAATGCCCAGCAAGAAGAATATCATGGGCTAAGGTCAGTATGAACTCTCTAAACTCCTGAGGCACTACCACTCTCCTAGTGGCACCAGGCTTGGGATCT
Source organism: Pleurodeles waltl (assembly GCF_031143425.1). Lineage (NCBI taxonomy): Eukaryota > Metazoa > Chordata > Amphibia > Caudata > Salamandridae > Pleurodeles > Pleurodeles waltl. The sequence continues at coordinate 1,047,879,257 of NC_090443.1, forward strand.
CTTGCCTCAGTGTAAAGGAGTCCATCTTACCAATAGACCCTATGTGTTCCAGTTTTCTTGCCATTGGACTCTTCAGCAGCTTGCTGCCTAAGGCCTTCAAGAGAGGGATAGGTTTCTTGCCCCTTACACCACTGCTCCCTTGAGGGTCCCCCTGGGCCTAAGAGCTCAACCTGATAAGGTTCTAACTCTAGAGGCTCAGTTCCCTCAGAGGGCAGAACCTCTTCCTGAGAAGAGAGGTTCTCTTTTTGTTGTTGTGTTGCAGCTGGTTTCCCAGTTGTCTTTCCTTTTCTCTTGGTAGGCTGGGCCCTTTTTCCAGGCTCCAGCTCTACTTTTTCACCCTGAGCCTTGCACTGTGCCCTTGTCTTGACACACACCAGTTCAGGGATACCCAGCATGGCTGCATGGGTTTTCAGTTCTACCTCAGCCCATGCTGAGGACTCCAGGTCATTTCCAAGCAAACAGTCTACTGGGATATTTGAGGAGACCACCACCTGTTTCAGGCCATTGACCCCTCCCCACTCTAAAGTTGCCATGGGATGTACTTTAGTCTGATTGTCAGCGTTGGTGACTGGATAAGTTTGTCCAGCCAGGTATTGACCAGGGGAAACCAGTTTCTCTGTCACCATTGTGACACTGGCACCTGTATCCCTCAGGCCTTCTACACTTGTCCCATTAATTAAGAGCTGCTGCCTGTATTTTTGCATGTTAGGAGGCCAGGCAGCCAGTGTGGCTAAATCCACCCCACCCTCAGAGACTAATGTAGCTTCAGTGTGACACCTGATTTGCTCTGGGCACACTGTTGATCCCACTTGGAGACTAGCCATTCCAGTGTTAGCTGGAGTGGAGTTGGAAGTGGTGCTTTTCTTGGGACAGGCCTTGACTCCAGTTTGGTGTCCAGGCTGATTACAGTTACAACACCAGGCCTTTTTGGGATCAAAGTTTTTACCCCTGTACCCAAAATTGTTTTGTGAAGAGGTTCTGGGCCCACCCTCCTGTGCAGGTTTTTGGGGCCCTGAAGAAGACTCTTTACTATTTTTGTTTTTGGATGTCTCAACACTCTTCCCCTGGGGAGGCTTTGTGACCCCTTTCTTTTGGTCACCCCCTGTGGAAGTCTGGGTCACCCTAGTCTTGACCCAATGGTCCGCTTTCTTTCCCAATTCTTGGGGAGAAATTGGTCCTAGGTACCAGATGCTGATGCAGTTTATCATTTGAACAATTACTTAACAGGTGTTCTTTCACAAATAAATTGTACAGCCAATCATAATCATTAACACCACTGCCTTGAATCCAACCATCCAGTGTTTTCCCTGAGTAGTCCACAAAATCAACCCAGGTCTGGCTCGAGGTTTTTTGAGCCCCCCTGAATCTAATTCTATACTCCTCAGTGGAGAATCCAAAGCCCTCAATCAGGGTTCCCTTCATGAGGTCATAAGATTCTGCATCTTTTCCAGAGAGTGTGAGGAGTCTATCCCTACACTTTCCAGTGAACATCTCCCAAAGGAGAGCACCCCAGTGAGATCTGTTTACTTTTCTGGTTGCACAAGGTCTCTCAAAAGCTGTGAACCATTTGGTGATGTCATCCCCATCTTCATATTTAGTCACAATCTCTTTAGGGATTTTTAACATGTGAGGTGAATCTCTGACCCTAGTTATGTTGCTGCCACCATTGATGGGACCTAGGCCCATCTCTTGTCTTTCCCTTTCTATGGCTAGGATCTGTCTTTCCAAAGCCAATCTTTTGGCCATCCTGGCTAACAGGAGGTCCTCTTCACTGAGGCAATCCTCAGTGATGTCAGAGGTGCTGGCCCCTCCTGTGAGGGACGCAGCATCTCTGACTATCACAGTTGGAATCAGGGATTGAGGGTCCCTGGGTTCCCTAGTTAGGACTGGAAGGGGGGAATTCTCCTCCAAGTCACTAACATCATCCTCTGGGGTGTCATCCTCAGAGGGGTTGGCTTTTTCAAACTCTGCCAAAAGCTCCTAGAGCTGTTGTTTGGAGGGTCTTAAGCCAATTGGGATTTTCTTTATTTTGCAGAGAGACCTTAGCTCCCTCATCTTAAGATGGAGGTAAGGTGTGAGGTCGAGTTCCACCACATTCTCTTCTGCACCAGGCATTATGTTTCTAAAAGTTGGAATACTTTTTAAGAATCTAAAACTAGTTCTAGAACCTAATTCAAACTTCCACAAAACTTTTAAACTCTAAAAGAAATGCTAACAGGGACTGACACAAGGCCCTAGCAGGACTTTTCAGAATTTAGAAAAATAGTTCAAATTGCAAAAATCAATTTCTAATGACAATTTTTGGAATTTGTCGTGTGATCAGGTATTGGCTGAGTAGTCCAGCAAATGCAAAGTCTTGTATCCCACCGCTGCCACCAATGTAGGAAGTTGGCTCTGTATGCACTATTTCAAAGTAAGGAATAGTATGCACAGAGTCCAAGGGTTCCCCTTAGAGGTAAGATAGTGGCAAAAAGAGATAATACTAATGCTCTATTTTGTGGTAGTGTGGTCGAACAGTAGGCTTATCAAAGGAGTAGTGTTAAGCATTTGTTGTACACACACAGGCAATAAATGAGGAACACACACTCAGAGACAATTCCAGGCCAATAGGTTTTTGTATAGAAAAATATATTTTCTTAGTTTATTTTAAGAACCACAGGTTCAAATTTTACATTTAATACTTCAAATGAAAGGTATTGCAGGTAAGTACTTTAGGAACTTTGAATAATCACAATAGCATATATACTTTTCAAATAAATCACATATAGCTATTTTAAAACTAGACTGCAATTTTCAACAGTTCCTGGGGGAGGTAAGTATTTGTTAGTTTTTGTAGGTAAGTAAACCACCTACGGGGTTCAAGTTTGGGTCCAAGGTAGCCCACCGTTGGGGGTTCAGAGCAACCCCAAAGTTACCACACCAGCAGCTCAGGGCCAGTCAGGTGCAGAGTTCAAAGTGGTGCCCAAAACACATAGGCTTCAATGGAGAAGGGGGTGCCCCGGTTCCAGTCTGCCAGCAGGTAAGTACCCGCGTCTTCGGAGGGCAGACCAGGGGGGTTTTGTAGGGCACCGGGGGGGACACAAGTTAGCACAGAAAGTACACCCTCAGCAGCACGGGGGTGGCCGGGTGCAGTGTGCAAACACACGTCGGGTTTCCAATGGAAATCAGTGGGAGACCAAGGGGTCTCTTCAGCGATGCAGGCAGGCAAGGGTGGGGGGCTCCTCGGGGTAGCCACCACTTGGGCAAGGGAGAGGGCCTCCTGGTGGTCACTCCTGCACTGGAGTTCCGATCTTTCAGGTCCTGCGGGCGCAGAGTCTTTTCCAGGCGTCGGGATCTGGGAGTCAGGCAGTCGCGGTCAGGGGGAGCCTCGGGATTCCCTCTGCAGGCCTCGCTGTGGGGGCTCGGGGGGGGGGCAACTCTGGCTACTCACGGTCTCGTAGTCGCCGGGGAGTCCTCCCTGAAGTGTTTGTTCTCCACAAGTCGAGCCGGGGGCGTCGGGTGCAGAGTAGCAAGTCTCACGCTTCCAGCGGGAAACGCAGTTGTCTTGAAGTTGCTTCTTTGGAAACAAAGTTGCAGTCTTGGATGAACAGAACCGCTGTCCTCGGGAGTTTCTTGGTCCTTCTAGAGCAGGGCAGTCCTCTGAGGATTCAGAGGTCGCTGGTCCTGGGGAAAGCGTCGCTGGAACAGTGTCTTTCAGAAGTGGGGAGACAGGCCGGTAGAGCTGGGGCCAAAGCAGTTGGTGTCTCCGTCTTCTCTGCAGGGGTTTTCAGCTCAGCAGTCCTCTTCTTCTTAGGTTGCAGGAATCTGAGTTCCTAGGTTCAGGGGAGCCCCTAAATACAGAATTTAGGGGTGTGTTTAGGTCAGGGAGGGCAGTAGCCAATGGCTACTAGCCCTGAGGGTGGCTACACCCTCTTTGTGCCTCCTCCCAAGGGGAGGGGGTCACATTCCTATCCCTATTGGGGGGATCCTCCATCTGCAAGATGGAGGATTCCTAAAAGTCAGTCACTTCAGCTCAGGTTACCTTAGGGGCTGTCCTGACTGGCCAGTGACTCCTCCTTGTTTTTCTCATTATCTCCTCCGGCCTTGCTGCCAAAAGTGGGGCCGTGGCCGGAGGGGGCGGGCAACTCCACTAGCTGGAATGCCCTGTGGTGCTGTAACAAAGGGGGTGAGCCTTTGAGGCTCACCGCCAGGTGTTACAGCTCCTGCAAGGGGGAGGTGATAAGCATCTTCACCCAGTGCAGGCTTTGTTACTAGCCACAGAGTGACAAAGGCACTCTCCCCATGTGGCCAGCAACATGTCTCGAGTGTGGCAGGCTGGTAAAACCAGTCAGCCTACACGGGTAGTTGGTTAAGGTTTCAGGGGGCACCTCTAAGGTGCCCTCTGGGGTGTATGTTACAATAAAATGTACACTGCCATCAGTGTGCATTTATTGTGCTGAGAAGTTTGATACCAAACTTCCCAGTTTTCAGTGTAGTCATTATGGTGCTGTGGAGTTCGTGTATGACAGACTCCCAGACCATATACTCTTATGGCTACCCTGCACTTACAATGTCTAAGGTTTTGCTTAGACACTGTAGGGGCACAGTGCTCATGCACTGGTGCCCTCACCTATGGTATAGTGCACCCTGTCTTAGGGCTGTAAGGCCTGCTAGAGGGGTGACTTATCTATACTGCCTAGGCAGTGTGAGGTTGGCAGGGCACCCTGAGGGGAGTGCCATGTCGACTTACTCGTTTTGTCCTCACCAGCACACACAAGCTGGCAAGCAGTGTGTCTGTGCTGAGCGAGGGGTCCCCAGGGTGGCATAAGATATGCTGCAGCCCTTAGAGACCTTCCCTGGCATCAGGGCCCTTGGTACCAGGGGTACCAGTTACAAGGGACTTACCTGGATGCCAGGGTGTGCCAATTGTGTAAACAAAAGTACAGGTTAGGGAAAGATCACTGGTGCTGGGGCCTGGTTAGCAGGCCTCAGCACACTTTCAAATCAAAACATAGCATCAGCAAAGGCAAAAAGTCAGGGGGTAACCATGCCAAGGAGGCATTTCCTTACACATGCCAATCACACAAAGAAGGTAACATGCCCGACTGATGAGGAACTTGAAGTCTCCGACTCAGCAAGTCCAGAGAAGGAAGTCTCAGGGCCAGAAAATAGCCAAGGGGGAACTGAGACTGTAAGAGAGCCCACTGAGAACAGCCTAGTCCCTCAAACAGTAAACAAGTTCGAGAGAGGTGACAGTGTGCCTATCTCAGTAGAGGGAGCAGGAGAACTAAATCAAGGAGAGGTTCTCCCAGAAGTAGACGGATACAGGTTAGAGCTTGAACCTGTTACAGACCCAGAAGAAGAAGAAGGGAAAATAGTAGAGAGAGGCCAAAGCACACTGGCATCCCATGAGCCAGTTGCAGGTCCGTCAAGAGAAAACACCATAGCACAAGAGGAGGGTGCTGTTCAGCGTCCTGAAAGGACAAGCAGGAAGAAGACGCATAAGGGAGATAACTGGCCAGAGAAGCAGGCTGCAAAAGAAAAGATCATATCAGGTGAAACAATAACAGAAAAAACTGATACATCCCGAGTAGAGGATCTAAGTGAAGGGGAATTGCAAGGCGAACGCAGATTGAAAAGGAAAAGAACTGCAAATAGAAGGTACGCAGGTCCTGAATGGGCATATGCAACGACATCTGAATGGCAACAAGAATTTTTAGCTTTCTGTTTTGATCCAGAAGTACCAGGCCAATATTACGGTACCTGAAATCAATCAGAGAAAGAGACTGTGTTGAAACTGAAATTGAAAAGAAAATTCAAAGCTGAAAAAGAGATTTATAAACTACTGGATGTGACACTGATAACCTGAATTGACTTTGAAAACCCGATTAAGACAAGCTGCTAACCTGATTGACAAAAGGGGTCCTGGAGTGAGTGAAATGCTGTAAATACACGCAGAAAGAAAGAGACTTTGCATCGAAGAAAAAAAAAAAAGGAGCTTTTATATCGTCCTCAAGTTGATTGTTTGTTTGAATTATTCTGCTATCTGATTCTTTACAGACCATGGCTTATAATAGAGGTAGTAACAAAAAGGGTAAAGTGTGTGGTTGGTTAAGCCTTATATTAGGTATTGTGTATGTGATAATAATTATAGGTGTGATTGTGGGAATGCCATGGTTGGATAAGAAAGCGAGTAACAATGCTTCAAAACCTGAAACTACAACACTAACACCGTGGGAAAAGTTTGAGCAAGATACAAAACACTTGCATGAGGGAACTAACTCAAAAGGGGAACTCTCCACTAATGTCTTCTATCGCTTGCTGAATGAGTATGTTGAAACCATGGATGCGAAAAACTGTTGTCTGTGCACAAAGATTCCTTCATCAGTACAAGAAGGGGTCATCTACTATAGTCTTCCATTAACTTGCGGGATAAGTTGTAGTTGAGTTTCTGAACAAATAAGCTAAGGAGCATAGTATAAAGATAGAGGTTTCTTTGAACCGACACTTACATTTGGGACAGCTTATGCACACCGCAACAATCTGACTTGCTTATTAACACCTGTAGAGAAAAGCTTCTTAGATCACACTGATGATAGACGCAAAGCTTTGAAAGAGTGACTAGAAAAGGGGCTAGAAAACGCACATATGTAAATGATTATGCTTACACTGCAATAAAGACACAAGGCAAATTAGCTACAGATGCATTAAATGTAGGAAGGCTTTGTATATATAGGCCGAAATCTGAACATGACACTTTATTTGTGGGAACGAGTGAATGCAGGCATGTGTTTTTGTTTCAGAGTAAATGGACATTCATGTTAAATGGACAGGATCCAGCGATCTCTGGGATCTATTATATCTGTGGACTTAATGCTTATTGCCGTCTCCCTAAGGGATGGTATGGGACATAGTTTTCCCAAAGATTTACCAGATTGATGACTTAAAGCAAATACCTAAAACGTCTGAATTACAACATGCTAGACAAAAACGAGAGACAGCAGCTGCTGTCGTTGGTGACATATTTGGAGCCATAATTCCTTCAGTAGGGGTTATTCTAAACTCCATAAAGACTTGAAAGTTGTCTACTATTGTGGATAACATGCTGACAAATTTTACAGGGGCTATACTCCTGATGGATACTGAACTTGCTGGGGAGAGGGCTATGACTCTTCAAAATCGGCTTGCTTTAGACATTCTTTTAGCAAAGAGCGGGGGAGTCTGCAAAATGCTCAACAAGCGTCATTGTTGCTCATATATACCAGATAATAGTAAAAAGATTAGAGGTATGCTTACTAACCTAACTAGAGATAGTGCAGATTTGAAGGAACCTGGAGTATGGGAAAAAGTGGGAAAGATCACACAAAGGACAAGATGTTGAAATGCACATTATGCGCAAGGTGAAAAATCAAAAGTGAAAGGTTAAAAGGGAAAGGTTTGTGTGAGGACGAACGTCATCAGAGGAGGGACTGAGATGGCGTAGCTTATATAATCCACATTAACATATAATGTTTATGAATTAATGTGTAATAATGCCCTATAGAAACAGATGTAGTGACTTTGCTTAAACGTGCACCTGAAATGTGACCACTGGGAGTGGCCACCAATGTATAAGTAGACTAATAATGATGATTAAAATGTTTATAAATGTTATAAATGTTATATTGAATAGGTTCTATACTAATTATTAATCATTCTGTTATTGAATTTGTGCTGAAATCCTTGTAGGCCATAAGTTAGCATGAGCCGAAGCTTAGCTGCTTGGCTCTCATATTAAATGTATTTTTCCTATCTTGCAGTGTGCTGACTCGCAAAAGGACATGACCTCTTGTTTTCTTCAAACTAGAAGCCGAATGTAACCATGCTAGATCCGTTCTCATGCATTCTTCATTGCTTGTAGGGTGATATAAAACAAAATGCAACAGTGTAGATTAATGTAATATACAAGGTCATTTAAACCGGTGAAGACAATGGAGCTACTGACCAAAAGATGTGCAAAGAATTACAGAAAGATAAAATCATACCGGACGTGCCACTTCTGAAGACATCAAACAGGAGAACCAATTAGAGGCTTGTTAAATAATATGGGGTGAAAGATAAATTACTTAATGTGTTTTCTGATAGGTTAAAGATAGTGGGGTATAATCAATGACCAATGACATTTTAGGGGAATGTACAACTGAAAAGGGATAAAAACCCATGACACGGGGAGCCATTTAGGTAGGTTAGGGAATGCTATTGATTTTATCCAGAAACTTTGTCACTCTGTCCGGTGACTTATTGGTTCGCTTAGAACCACCCTCGTCCTTAGATTTGCCCATTTTACACTTGGAAGTGCCCATTCTGCCCCGGAGCTGAGTTCTGACTGATGCGATTTGACTGATGTCCTGAAGACGAAGACTGAACCTGTGTGCTGACCTAAACCTTGGAGGGTAATTATGACAATGCATTTGTGATATGTCTGTTTGCTTTTCCTTTCTAGGTACCAACTGCTTACTTTTGACAGAGACCATAGTTAGATGTTTTCCAAATTGGTGTTCTAAATTGTTTTGCATGAAGCCCAACATGCCAATGCTAATTAGTGGTTAGGACAGGTGTTCACTAAATTGACGCAAATAGACAAACAACCAAATCTATGCTTTGTTGAACTAACGCGTTATTGACACTCTACAAAATTGAAACAAATGAAACATTAACATATGCGGAAGCTCTGCTTGCCAAGTCAACTCTGGTCTCAGTTTACCTCACTAGTGATGCAACAGAGGACTTTGCAGGTGGAACCACTGACATCATTGATGACATGGATTAGTTTTGCAAAAACAGTTCTACATCCTTACGTCAGTGCATGGTCTAGGGCTGCTCATATATGATTAATAAAAAATGCTGGTTGTAGGAAGCTGGCCTTGTGTGTGGTGAGCATCTATAGTGAAGTGCAGGCAGTGTCTAGGAAGCCAGGGCTCTCTAGAGGTAGCTGTGGATGAGCGGCCAAGACTTATCTAGGAGACATGCAAAGCTTATGCAATACCACCATACTCACACATCACTATCACACATGAAAGAACCACACAGTGTTATAAAGTAAAGGTACTTTATTATGGTAACACAAACACTAGAATACTGATAGGCAAGCCCCCAACTGGAGGTAAGTAAACACACTATTCTATACACTTTAGCAATCAGTAAAGAGTATAAAAAGCAATCAGCATTGGCAAAAGTAATAGAAAATAGTGAGGGCCCTAGGGAAGCGCCGAACCATATACTAAGAAAGTGGAATGTGAGATACAGTCCCCCACCCAAGGATGTGGAATCATTAGATGGGAGCTGGGGGAACTAGGAACCCCAAGAGGTGAGTAGCAGAGTGACTCCCAGCGACCAGAAGAGCAGAGGTAAGTACCTGGTTTTCCCCCAAACCAACAGGAGGACTTAAGAAAAGGTTAGTGGAAGACTCAAACAAGACTGGAAGATCCCAAAGGTGGATTCTGGCAGAAGAGGACCTGCAAAGGAAGGGGACCAAGTCCAGTTCATGATGGAGTGTCAGGTCGTAGCAGGAGCCACAACCCACCCTTCTGTGGATACAGGACCAGGTCGACAAGGGGCGAAGTAGACCAGCTGTGCAGCACAGGAAACTAAGAGGAGTCACTGAAGTGATACGGATGGTATCCAACGTTGGCTGTCGGGTTGCAGTGGGTCAGTGGTGCAGGAAGACCACTAACAAGCCTTGGGAAATGCAAAAGAAGAGGAAGATGAGTTGCAAGACTGAAGAGGACCAGCAAGGCCCATGCAACTCGCCCCAAGGAGGAGAGTCCGGGGTGAACCTCAGCAGTCAGGAGAGTCACCAGAAGAGGAGGCAGCTCCCACAGGAAACCCATTTGCAGCAAGCACAGCAGTCGCAGTGAGGCTCACTCAGCACACCTGCAGAGGAGCCCCACGTCGCTGGAGCAGCAGAGAAGAGACTGTGCTTGTCAGGAAGAAGTGTTGGAGGCCGGGGCTACATGAATCCTGAAGATCCCTTGGGGGAGGAGCAAACAAACCTTGGTAGCTTCGCGGGTCATGGTGCACAGGGGTAATGTCCTGCAAGGAGAGGCAAGGGCTTACCAGCTCCCAAGTTGAATAGCTGACAGAGAGGACCAAGGGGACAACTCCAAACCACCACCCGTGATGCAGGATCCACGCAGTTCCAGAGGAGAGCAGATCCACACAGCCGATTGTCGTTGCAGTTGGTACCTACAAATACAGGGGAGCGACTCCTTCACTCCAAGGGAGATTCCTTCTTACTTCTTGGTGCAGACTGGAGTCTCATCGACCTCAGAGGATGCACAGCCAGGGAAATGTTGCAGTTGCTGGTGGGAGCCAGAGAAACAATGTTGCAAAGCGGAGTCATCACTGAAGTTGCAGATTGTTAGTTCCTGTAGAGTCCAGCTGCGGTTCCAGTGGCCAGAAGATTAAGTAAACAATGCAGCAGAGTCCTGCTGGAATCTTGCACATGGAATCTGAGGACCCATTGCAGGAGGCGGGCCCTCTATGTAGTGTACCAACTAGGCACGCTGTGCGGGGGGTCCAGGCACCCACACATTGGTTTCCAGAGGCAAAAACAAATGCTGTAATTTTTTAGGTTGCTTGGTTGAGCAGTTAGGCTTATCTTGGAGAGGTGCTAAGCATTTGTTGTAGTCACAATATCAATCATACAATTTACACATTCGAAGGAATAACTAGAGACCAATTTATAATAATACTTCACACTTTTATATCATTTTTTAAGACCACGATTACCAAAATTGGTTAAGTACTTTTTGAGTTATGAATTTTTGCAGTTTTTAAAAAATGCAGTCTTTCTGCGCATAATTACGCACCATGGGAATCAATAGGCAGTCACTTTTAAAAATGCATATAAAATCGCACTTGGTTTACCAGGTTCCACTTTTGCAGGTTGGTTGAGGTCGTCGGTGCGCACACTGTGCCAGCTGGAGAGGCTCGGCTGGCTCCTGGTTCCGGGGGGGAGCAGCGATGAAAACTCTGTTGGAGCAGGTACAGGACCACTCCGGGGAACCACTTGGAAAAGGGTTGTTTGTGCAGACTTAAAGGTGATGCCTTGGGGTCCCCTTGTGGTGTTGAGGTCGCAAGGGGTGTGGGACCCTGGGGGCACAGCTGGTTCCTAAAATTGCAGGGTGCTGGGCGGCCGGGTGCAGAAAGAGTTGTTGATCCAGGAGCTGTACGCAACGGAGCAGGAGGTAGGTCTTTTTGAGGGCTGCTTACAGGACAACAGAGGCACTCTGGCGGGAGGTCCAGGGTGTTCCTGAAGTCCCTTGACTGGGGCTTCTTCCTGGTCCTTTTTCAGCTCTGGCAGAGCTGGTTTTCTGGTTGTCCGTTGTCAGCTGACCAGTACTCAGGTTATTAGCACAACTTGGCCACTAGAGGGTGCAGTGCCACCAAACTTGGCACACTTGCGGGGATTGGCCTGTCGGTTGTTGGAGTGTCATCCGGTCTGGCAGTGACTTCTGGTTCAGGAGATATCGTCCGGCCAGTGAACTGACCTCACTGGCTTGTTCGTTCTTTCTTTGTTGCAGAGTGGCACCTCCACACAGAAGGGAGATCTTAGGCAATTGGTAAAGCCAGAGGTCCCCTGGGTTTCTTGGGGCCAGTCCAGTGTCCAGCTCTCCGCAGCAGCGAGTTTTGGGACTTGGGTGCAGCAGGCAGGGTTTGGCACCTTTTCTTGGGCAGCAGGTCCACAGTTCTCTTGCTTTGGATCTTTTTTGGTGCTGGTCTTCTTTGTCTTTTCGAATCTGATTATCTGGTCTAGGGATAACCACTAAATACTGAATTTAGTGGGCATTTTAGGGGAAACCTGGTAGTGTCCAATGGGACACTTCTCTTTGGGTGGCTAAACCCACTACAGTGACCACTTCCTGAGGGAAGGAGTCACTGCCCTAAACCTAATTCGCTACTTTCCCTCCATTCATGATGGAGGAAAATGAGAAAGAGTGTCCACCTCACAGGCAACACCTTAGGGGTAGTGCATGCCCGGTGAGGCCACTCCTCCTACCCTTTGTTAGGTTTCCCGCCTTTGATCCTGCCAAAAGTGGGGGTTTGCAAAGGGGGATACCAGCTGTTGCTAGCAGCAGGCTTTGGGGTCGAGTTTCAAAGGTGGTAAGCCCTTTCAAGCTCACCGCCAGGACCGTGCACATTCCTGGGGAGGGGGTGTTAGCTCCTCCACCCAGGAAGGACATTGTCTTACAAACCGGAGAGGCAGGCCTCTCCCCAAGGTTTGCATATTGGCCGTCTGGAGGTGGCAGCTGGATAGGACCCGTCAGCAACAATGTCAGGATAGTTAGACTTTGCAGGCGGCACTCCTAAGGTGACCCCTGGGTACATTTAGGGATAAAGCCAATACTGGGACCAGTTTGGATTTATCATTCTGAGCTGTTTGATACCAAACAACCCAGGGTTCAGAGTGGCCATCATGTAGCTGTGAAACTCGTATTGACCAGTGTTCAGCACATGTGTTTAAAATGGCTGCCCTGTTCGCTCACTAGGTCCAAGGTTTGGCAAGGACACAGTGGGGCATATTGCTCATGCAGCAATGCCCTCACATATAATATGGAGCACCCTGCCTTAGGGCTGTAAGGCCTGCCAGAGGGGTGTCTTACCCATAATAAATGCAGTGTATGGTGGACAGGGCACACAGGCAGTATGCCATGTCATTTTTGTATTTTAGGTTTGCACCAGGACACTCATCCTGCAGTGCTGGGTGCACCTAGATGCATGGCCCTCTAGGGTGGCACATAGGTACCCATTTACTAGAGACTTATAGGGGTAGTTAAGGGTGTTTCCAATTGTGCAAATGCATCACAACAGGTGGAGGGAAAGAGTTCTGGCCCAGGGAATCTGGTTAGCAGGGGCCCTAGGCACAACAATTTGTAGAACACATCAACATCAGGCAAAAAGTGGAGGGGGTAACCATGTCAAAAAGAGGACCTCTCTCACACTACCCCCCCAAACTAAAGAGGACGAGACTACCCTTTCACTAGTGAGTCTTCATCATCAAAGTGTAAGAACTTGGAGAGGCCATCTGCATTGGCATGGGCAGTCCCAGGTCTGTGTTCCACTTGAAAGTCCATCCCCTGTAGGGAAATGGACCACCTAAGCAGTTTGGGGTTTTCACCTTTCATTTCTTGCAGCCATCTGAGAGGCCTGTGGTCAGTCTGAACTATGAATTGAGAGCCAAACAGGTATGGCCTCAGCTTCTTCAGGGCCCAAACCACAGCAAAGGCTTCCCTCTCTATGGCACTCCATTTTTGTTCCCTAGGGAATAGTTTCTTGCGTTTAAAAGCAGCTGGCTGGTCATGTCGCGGTTTTCAATGGTCTTACCCTCGCAGCTGAGAGGTATAGGGGAACGGTCCTTGTTCCGACGGGTTCTGCTCTGGCCGAGGTAGGGGCGACCCCTTCCGGTAGCCACGGTGCTGTTTGGTATGAGTGAACCACTACAGTCCGTGCCCTCCAGAAGGAGTCCCAGAGGAAAAACCCCAGTAGGGTAAAAAACCTCCACAGGAACTCCCTGAAACGAAAAGGAGGACACCAGGATATTAGAACCGTAGATCAGGAAGGCAGGAAAAACAAGGCAGGTCAGGAACAGGCAAGGTTCGCAGAAGGAATTCAAATAGGAGCGTGACTATCACCAAGGAGTGTTGCAACGCAATGGACAAGTGGTTGAGATCTCTTTATATACCCTTAGACAGGAATTAGAAAACAGGAAGTAGAATATCACCATCTTGGATTGGGGAAAAGAAAACAATGGTGAATCAGTATGTGCGTTAAACAATGCATGCTGGGCAGAGAGGAAGTGGTCAGCATGCTGGGAAGAAAAAGGAACAAGTATAAAGTGCACCATGTGTAAGGGTTCTGTTTCGTTCTCAGGATATAGGTAAGTGGTATATAACAAGCAAGAAAGCGGTAAGAGCGCATTACGCGCTTTAAGCGGCCATGCCGCGTCTGTCTTTATGGTATAATTTATAATAAGGGAGGCGGCGAGCGCCGCGACCCTTAAAGCGGCTCCTTGGAGCCTCCCTGGTTTTCGCCTGAGCCGCGGTATCCCCCGCGACCCAAGCGTCAACCGCGGTGGTTGCCGCAACACGAGCGCCGGCCGCGGCGCTCCTCGCGACCGGGGCGTCGGCCGCGGCGAGATTGGCGTGCCGCGCCGTGGCAAACTGAGCCCGCGGCCGCGGCGAGCGCCGCGGTGAGCGTCGCGGCATGACAGTATGCCCCCCCCCGAGGCCCCGGGTTTGTGAGGGAAGAGCCGAAAAAAGCGGCGGATCAAGAGAGGAGCATGAACTGAAGAGGCATCCTCCCAGGAACACTCACTCATAGGGTATCCCTTCCAATGAATAAGATATTGGAGGCGCCCATGAAAAAACCGAGAGTCACAGACCTCCTGTACTTCGTACTCAGGCACATTGTCAACCAACAAAGGAGGGGGACAGGGCAACTGCCTATGAAAAAGATCAGGACGGTAAGGTTTCAGTTGCGAGACATGGAATACTGGGTGGATCTTCCATGTCCGAGGTAGGCGAAGACGCATAGACACTGGGTTGATTTTTTTGAGAATTAGAAAGGGACCATAAAAGCGGGGTTTGAATTTGTTTTGGGTGAGTCGGAGAGGTAGGAATCTAGAGGAGAGCCAGACCTTATCATGGACCTGATATAGAGGAGCTGCACAGCGTCTTCTATCTGCTATCTTCTTCATGCGGGACTTGGTGGACACAAGGTTGGAATGGATAATTCGTTGTATACCCCGAAGCTGTCGAACGAAGGAGGAGATGGCGGGAAGATTGGAGTTGTCTCTCAGGGGAGTTGGGAAGGCCCTGGGATGGAAACCATAAGAGCCATAGAAAGGAGAGACTTTAGAGGCACTGTGTAGCGAGTTATTATAGGAGAATTCTGCAAGTGGTAAGTAGGGAGCCCAATTACTTTGTGTAGCGTTACAGAAGCTACGTAAGTACTGTTCGAGACCCTGATTGAGACGTTCCGTTTGTCCATTGGTTTGAGGGTGGAACCCGGATGATAAGGCCACCTGGATCCCCAAGGTCTTGCAGAATTGATTCCAGAAACGGGAGATATATTGAGGACCCCTGTCTGATATAATAACTTGGGGTAACCCATGTAGCCTGAAGATTTCTTGAGTAAAGATCTGACTTAACTCATTTGCCGTTGGTAACTTTCTCAAGGCCGTGAAGTGGGCCATCTTGGTGAAAGAGTCCACAGTTACCATTATGACGCGGTTTCCCATTGAGGAAGGTAATGCGCACATAAAATCGGTGGACATGGTATGCCATGGGCCTGGAGGAACAGGTAATGGGCGGAGTAACCCCACAGGTCTGGTTCGGGGTGTCTTGGCTTGGGCACATGTAGGACAGGATAACACATATGCCTCAGTGTCAGTCTTGAGAGTTGGCCACCAGAAAGAGCGAAGCAAGAGATCTTGAGTCACTTTCATTCCTCGATGACCTGCGATAGGGGAATCATGGCACATGCGTAAAGCTTCGATTTGCACTGTTTTAGTGGGTAAAAACAGGGCCTTATCACGATAATAATAGTCATGATCGATGTGCAGCTGTGGACGTAACTTCTTTAGTTCTGTTTCGTGTAGACGGGCATATTCGGACTTGACTTGATCTAAAAAGGTCTGTGCTACCCCTATGATTTTATTGTTGTCAAATAAGTTTTGAACCGCGGAATCACCACACCCAGGATAACGTCGGGACATGGCATCCGCCAGGATGTTCTGAGAACCAGGGATGTAGGTGATATAGAAATCATATTGGCTGAAGAAGAAGGCCCATCGAGCCTGCCGGCTATTTTGGCACTGGAAATTTCTTAAGCACTGTAGATTTCTGTGATCGGTTCGGGCTTCAAAAGGCTCCTTTGATCCCATCAAAAAGTGTCTCCATTCGGTGCACGCGACCTTTAAGGCGAGTAGTTCGCGTTCTAGCACGGAATAGTTTCGCTCAGAATCAGATAGAATGTGTGATAGATAAAATACAGGGTGTTCTAGGTCATCATCGTCTTGTTTTTGTAACAAGGCAGCCCCAATGGCTCTTTCTGAGGCGTCTGTGACAACAATGAATTGTTTGCTGGTGTCTGGGTGTCGAAGAATAGGGGCTTGAATAAAAGCTTTCTTTAAGTCCTGAAAAGCTGACTCTGCGCCTGGTGTCCAACAAAAACCTTTCTTTAGGTGTTCCTTTTTGAGGGTTTGAGTTATGAAGCTGGTTCTCTGGGCAAAGTCTGCTATGAACTGTCGGTAGAAGTTGGCTAGTCCCAGAAAGCATTGAGTCTCCTTGATAGAAGAAGGAGATGGCCAATTCAATATAGCCTGTACCTTGTCTGGGTCCATGGCAACTCCGGTTTGGTCTATACAGTATCCCAAGTATTTTACTTCTATCTGATCAAACTCGCATTTCTCAGGCTTACAGAACAAATGATG